>NC_092236.1:22192017-22279517 GCF_036320965.1 Panulirus ornatus
GGAAGAAGGTTAAGAGGAGAGGTTGTAAATGACCTGAGAAGAAAATAGGAAGTCCATAGGAAATATAGTTAGTGGAAGAAGAGGACTGAGACGACGAGGTATATAAAATGCAGAATAGGGAAGTCTGTGAGAGGGATGTGAGTGAGGGGAAGACTCGTGAAGGAGGTGGAACAGAACCAGAGGTGCAGAAGGAAGGAATAAAACAGAGTCCATGGTCCTTCGATCAACGGCTGTGTGACACGGACACACAACCTCTCCCATATACGGACCAAAGTGCAAGACGTGAGAAAAATACATACCAGACGAGTTCAGGAAACCCGTACATTACTGATCGTCTTCGTGGCCTGTCATCGTATAAGGTGCCGTCTAGATACAGGTGTCCACTCTTAATACGAGTTTAGTCATACGCGCGCCTATATCACGTAATTTATAACTTTTATTTACACTTTCTCTTAGTATGAATTTTGTGTTTAACAATACTTTGTCGGTTTTGTTCAACACTGTCGTATTATCAGCAACACCAAGCATTTTTGCATGACCGAGGAATTGTAGCTAGTGCTCTGTCACAATGGCTGAGCAAGTGGACGTGATAGAATGATGACAATGTCTCACTCCACAGAAAAGGATGGACAATATAACCATATATGAAGCGGTTGTGTTGGTCGCTTATCTCCCACTGAACTATGTGAGTGAATATAATTGTTTTAGTTGCAGTTAAGATAAGGTTCAGTTTCCTTGCCCTAGGGTTAATGCGCCTCTGATGAACCAACTGGTTTAATTAGCATCTGTCCGCTGGGGTCGGACAAAGACCCTTTGTGACCTTTGTAATCCATTTGCGTCACCGCTCACAGAGCGAGCATCTGCTGCACATAAACTCGCCGCTGACAGAGGCACAAATCAAAATGATTTCCTTGTAACAACAAAAAAAGAGAACGTCATGCGATAATCTGCTCGTGGAAAATGTTGAATTTTTTTCTTCACTAGAGAGGATGTTCGTCTTATTTCCCTGCACGAAGGAAAACTTTATCGCATCGAGGATCCTTGAGTCGTTAGGGTATTAGCGAAAGGACATAGTCTGTAGGATGTAACCTGATAGGCGCTAAAGCTAAGCGGACGATCAAGACAGGCCGCTCACCTCACCGTAGGAAGACTGGGTGTAGGGGTACGGGAGGGAGGGAGGGATGGAGGAGGAAGGCAGGAGGGTACGGGAAATCAGGTTAACCCTTTCCACGGAAGTGTAGGAGTTCTTCATTAATTTAGAATTTCGGATGCCTGTAATATCAGAAGTACCGAGAATGATGCTGTAACGTGATCTGCAGAAGGCTATCGTCTAACAGTTGGGTAAGCTCAGCCGAGTTAGGACGAGTGAACCTTTGCACCAGACAGTAGCAGGGAGGCCCAACACCCCACGCCCCACCTACTCCAGGCGTAAGCGAAGGTCGGAGCTTATCTGGCCATCCCTATCCATGAGTTGCCAGCGGTGAGGATGAGGGAGGTCTCGGGGTTTATCAGCCACACGTGTGCTTGGTCTCACTCATGGTAGTGGTGAGGACCATATAGCTAAAATGAGTACCGTTTGCCACCTGCACCTGTACATCACTCTCTTAACGCGCTTCTAACGAAGATGGCGAACTGGTGGATGCTACCTTGGAGGGAGCTGCTCCCTGGACCAGGGCCGCTGAGAGGAATGTTATGCGAGGGTACAAAGTTTCTTTCTGGTTCCCTTCCCTTCTCCTTTGGTCATCCTGTTTTTATCTTGTATGGTTTTATACCATGTGTTTTATGAATATTGTAACTATGTAGGGTCACACAAAATATGAATGCTAGTCTTCAGTACATGCAAACATTTTCTGAGATCCCAGGGAATTTCCTGGCCCCCTTTTGGAACCCCGGGCCCGGGTACGATGAACCCCTTTGCAACCTCCTCTCATTGGCAGTGCTCTGTGCCTCTTGGCAACAGACTCAGTATACTCGGCCTGCTTAAGACAGCTTGTTTGAAATTGCTCGGGCGACCAGGAACTTTACACACGCAGCATAACCTCCCCAGCTAAGGAACTCTTATACAATGTTCTCCATGATGACTAATGAAGGACTAATGTGATGGTCTGAAGCATATATGATCAACCTGGCTTTGAAGTGTTATCCAGTGAAGGTTTCATCAGCTTTTGATTAATTGTTAGATGTCAGGTGTACCCGAGTACTGTTTTAGGATTATTAGTAAATATTGTGCTTCCCCTATGGGTCCACGGGGAAAATGAAACACGATAAGTTCCCAAGTGCACTTTCGTGTGATAATCACATCGTCAGGGGAGATACAAGAAAGAAATATAAGTCAGCTGATATACGACGAACAGACATAGTTAGGACGCCATTTGGCAAACAGGTGACTACCCGAATGTAGGTCGGGTCCATTCGAGAAGTCCTAGTTACGTCTCTTCGTTGTGTGTTTATACATATATATATATATATATATATATATATATATATATATATATATATATATATATATATATATGGATAGAAAGATAGATAGGTAGAGAGAGAGAGAGAGAGAGAGAGAGAGAGAGAGAGAGAGAGAGAGAGAGAGAGAGAGAGAGAGAGAGAGAGTTCTCTTCGTGCCTGTGGTTACACCACAAGTAAAGTCATTTGCAAACGAACTGAATACAGTCTCCTGGAAGAACCTCTCGCTTCAAAGTAGTTCATGATTTACCTGCTACTGGAAGTAGTGCAACATTCTAGCTGCAGGAACTCCTGCAAAAAGGGGTGGGAGAGAAACACCAGAGTCCCTTCAAGAAGGGGGTCCTGGAGCAAGCTTATATATATATATATATATATATATATATATATATATATATATATATATATATATATATATATATATATATATATATATATATATATATATATATTAGTATTAATATTAAAACGTTCTGAGAACTTTTGCTGTTAAATAAAGGAACAAAAACATGGTTTCAGTGGCATGATCTCCGTTCGACTCACGCCTCCAAGCATAGCGCTGTGATTGGTCTAGGGTCTGGGTGTGTCAAAGGCCCCGGCCAATGAGAGGAAAGCCTTTGTTACCGCGCCCCTGGCTGCTGCAAAACACTCTCTCATGGCTCATGCTGTTGCGGACGGCAACAGAACAGCCATTTATCATTTTTTGTAACTTTAGGTTTGTAATAAATCTTTAAAAGGGGAACAAGTTCCCAGAAATCGGATAGAACACAAATTCTGCTTTTTATTTTATGGAAATCAGAAAGGGAAATGTTCACAATAGCTTGTTAGAAGCTATTCAGACTCCTTAATGCCCTAGTGCACGTACGTTTTACGACACCAGCCACACAGCACTAGGGATAAATACGTCACTTCTTCATGTTTCGAGAAAGACTAATTTTACATGTAGACATTACCAGCGTATAACATTCTGGCTTGCAAGATACATACTGTACAAAAGATGGGTGGTTTGTGTTCCTGCTCGAGGCAAATAACATTTCTATATAGCAACTTATTATTGTTAAGACTTCGCCCTACCGACACACGATTTTACTTGTGGATATATATATATATATATATATATATATATATATATATATATATATATATATATATATATATAATCGCTCTATTGCTACGATCATTTATTGGATATGTTTAAGATGCAAGAATGGTTTCGCCCGTCGAGCGGTTAACAAAGGTTTGAGGACAGAAGGGTCGTGGACATGAGAGTGAATGTGGTCTCCGGTTTATCCCTAACACCTGAGGAAGGTGTTTCAAAAAAGATAACTGGTTGGATGACGGCCTTAATGACCGTGGCAAGATGATAGGCCTACAGCCTTACCTGATCAACGCACGTAGGATGCGCAGTTGACGAGAGAGACCAAAAAGAACCTCTTGCGTCGTGTGTCAATAACGAAATTATGCTGACGACATTCTCAATATTCTCAAAATTCTCAATATTCTCAGTCTCACGGATTTGAATGATGTTGAGCCGCGCATGAAAGAGAAGAGCTACGAAATAATGTTGCATATCTAATGTTTATGGTAATGAACATTAACGCACGTCACGAGAGGACGGAAGCGAGAGATAAGAAGGGTCTGGCCATATTACTGATGGACACGTCACGTTAACTATTATAGGACGTCACCACAATATCACAACGTACCTTGTCGTGCATCTTGGCTGGCTTCATCTCCACGTCCGTCATGCCCGGCTTCGGATTCAACTTGTCCATCTCTACCAGTTAAGACCTTGTCTGTGTTTCTCCTGAATCTTCACCAGACAACGACACAAGCGACGCAGGCGGCGGAGTCTACGAGGACGACGTACGATGACAGTGGAGGCGGAGGGAGGCGGGCGAACAGCGGCGGTAGCTGACGTGTCGGCAACCACTTCTGGAGCAGTAGTAAGCCTGCTCGCTCGTCTGGCGCCCAGGACTCGGGCCGGCTGTGGGAGGGCCTTGGTGCCCACCCCGACCAGTTCCTCCGCTGCCCCGCCTAGCCTAAGGCTACACCTCTCGTACGGTGGGATAATTGTCAGTGCTGATGGTCATAAGGACGAAATTCGTATGTGATCCATCTTCTCACCTCACCATCTACCAGGCAGCACAACAGACAGTCCTGGGCCCTCATAGTAAAGGTCCCTCATGTCCCTCATTATCACATGTCCCTCGTTATCGCTTTGATTACATTATCGTTCCGCCTCATGAGTCTTGGAGGACCTAAAAAAATCTTGTTGGGTAATAGTGTTGCCCAGTCCCTTCACTGTGGATCTATCGTCTCAGATGACATTTCTCCATGCACGCTAATACGAGATTCAACGCCTGAAAATCATTTCTGTTAATAGACTTGGAGCTTTTTATTCCATCTTCATCCACCTCCCTCTGCAAGCATCACTTCTGCGACAGAGGTAATGATCTACATCTTCCAGTCTCCCGGTTCACATTAGCCAGTCTTTAAGGTATTACGGGACTTCGAATCCCATTCCCTTCTTTCAGGTCACCAGTATATATTTCGCTGTGCTGGGTCTGCTGGTGATTATCTCTCCTCTGTGACTTACCTATGTCCCTCATCTCTTGGGGTCGTTGGCGAAATCATTGTCGTAGAACTCATCAAAAAGTATTTGGCAGCGCGATGGGTTATTATATTTTTGTTAACCTTACCTCTTCTTATGTATGTGACCGCTGCTTCAAGATCTCAAGTTGTTCAGATCTTGTGAGCTGTCAGTTTAGCTATATATGTATGATATCATTGTGTCTTACTTGAATACTTCCCACGTTTTCTCTGCGCGTCATAGAAGGCGACTAAAAGGGGAGGGAGCGGGGGGCTGGAATTCCTTCCCCCTCGTTTTTGATTTTCCAAAAGATGGAACAGAGAAGGGGGCCAAGCGAGGATATTCCCTCAAAGGCTCAGTCCTCTGTTTTCAACGGTACCTCGCTAACGCGTGAAATGGCGAATGATATGAAACTATGGTTGGTAAGGTTATTTAATGTATGTATGACTCATGGTGAGGTGCCTGAGGATTGGCGGAATGCGTGCATAGTGCCATTGTACAAAGGCAAAGGGGATAAGAGTGAGTGCTCAAATTACAGAGGTATAAGTTTGTTGAGTATTCCTGGTAAATTATATGGGAGGGTATTGATTGAGAGGGTGAAGGCATGTACAGAGCATCAGATTGGGGAAGAGCAGTGTGATTTCAGAAGTGGTAGAGGATGTGTGGATCAGGTGTTTGCTTTGAAGAATGTATGTGAGAAATACTTAGAAAAGCAAATGGATTTGTATGTAGCATTTATGGATCTGGAGAAGGCATATGATAGAATTGATAGAGATGCTCTGTGGAAGGTATTAAGAATATATGGTGTGGGAGGAAAGTTGTTAGAAGCAGTGAAAAGTTTTTATCGAGGATGTAAGGCATGTGTACGTGTAGGAAGAGAGGAAAGTGATTGGTTCTCAGTGAATGTAGGTTTGCGGCAGGGGTGTGTGATGTCTCCATGGTTGTTTAATTTGTTTATGGATGGGGTTGTTAGGGAGGTAAATGCAAGAGTTTTGGAAAGAGGGGCAAGTATGAAGTCTGTTGGGGATGAGAGAGCTTGGGAAGTGAGTCAGTTGTTGTTCGCTGATGATACAGCGCTGGTGGCTGATTCATGTGAGAAACTGCAGAAGCTGGTGACTGAGTTTGGAAAAGTGTGTGGAAGAAGAAAGTTAAGAGTAAATGTGAATAAGAGCAAGGTTATTAGGTACAGTAGGGTTCAGGGTCAAGTCAATTGGGAGGTGAGTTTGAATGGAGAAAAACTGGAGGAAGTGAAGTGTTTTAGATATCTGGGAGTGGATCTGGCAGCGGATGGAACCATGGAAGCGGAAGTGGATCATAGGGTGGGGGAGGGGGCGAAAATCCTGGGGGCCTTGAAGAATGTGTGGAAGTCGAGAACATTATCTCGGAAAGCAAAAATGGGTATGTTTGAAGGAATAGTGGTTCCAACAATGTTGTATGGTTGCGAGGCGTGGGCTATGGATAGAGTTGTGCGCAGGAGGATGGATGTGCTGGAAATGAGATGTTTGAGGACAATGTGTGGTGTGAGGTGGTTTGATCGAGTGAGTAACGTAAGGGTAAGAGAGATGTGTGGAAATAAAAAGAGCGTGGTTGAGAGAGCAGAAGAGGGTGTTTTGAAATGGTTTGGGCACATGGAGAGGATGAGTGAGGAAAGATTGACCAAGAGGATATATGTGTCGGAGGTGGAGGGAACAAGGAGAAGAGGGAGACCAAATTGGAGGTGGAAAGATGGAGTGAAAAAGATTTTGTGTGATCGGGGCCTGAACATGCAGGAGGGTGAAAGGAGGGCAAGGAATAGAGTGAATTGGAGCGATGTGGTATACCGGGGTTGACGTGCTGTCAGTGGATTGAAGCAGGGCATGTGAAGCGTCTGGGGTAAACCATGGAAAGCTGTGTAGGTATGTATATTTGCGTGTGTGGACGTATGTATATACATGTGTATGGGGGGGGTTGGGCCATTTCTTTCGTCTGTTTCCTTGCGCTACCTCGCAAACGCGGGAGACAGCGACAAAGTATAATAAAAATAAATAAAAAAAAAAAAAAAATATATATATATATATATATATATATATATATATATATATATATATATATATATCATACAAACCTCCAACAGCCAGGATCAAACCCGGGACCCCTGTGCCACAGGCGGGAATGCTACCGCTAGGCTATGGGCCTGGCTAATAGGAAATAACTATTCGAATACTATGTACTCGAATACACTTCGTCTCACGTTGGTGAGCAACGGGGTCTACACCGGTCATTTCCCAACAGGCGCACATATGGTAAATATGCGACTGTGTTGGACAATCGCATATTTACCATATGGCGTCCTAGCTACGTATCTTCGTTGTATATCAACTGACTGTTATATTTCTCTCTTGTGTCTCCCCTGATGACGTGATTGTTACACGAAAGTGCACTTGGGAACTTATCGTGTTTCATTTTCCCCGTGGACTCATAGGAATATATATATATATATATATATATATATATATATATATATATATATATATATATATATATATATATATATATATATATATAATGCATTATACATGTCAGCTCGAGACTGAGTGTGAACGAATGTGGCCTTTGTTGTCTTTCCTAGCGCTACCTCGCTCGCGTACGGAGGGGGGGGGGGGGGGGGGGTTTCATTGCATGTGTGGCGGGGTGGCGACAGGAATGAATAAAGGCAGCAAGTATGAATTATGTACATGTGTATATATGTATATGTCTGTGTATGTATATATATATGCATACGTTGAAATGTTATCCCTGGGGATAGGGGAGAAAGAATACTTCCCACGTATTCCCTGCGTGTCGTAGAAGGCGACTAAAAGGGAAGGGAGCGGGGGGCTGGAAATCCTCCCCTCTCAATTTTTTTTAATTTTCCAAAAGAAGGAACAGAGAAGGGGGCCAGGTGAGGATATTCCCTCAATGGCCCAGTTCTCTGTTCTTAACGCTACCTCGCTAACGCGGGAAATGGCGAATAGTTTGAAAAAAAAACAAAAAAAAACGTTGAAATGTATAGGAATGTATATGTACGTCTGTGGACGTGCATGTATATGCATGTGTCTGTGGGTGGGTTGGGCTATTCTTTCGTCTGTTTCCGTTCCAAGGAAGGAACAGAGGGGGCCAGGTGAGGATATTCCAAAAAAGGCCCAGTCCTCTGTTCTTGGCGCTACCTTGCTAACGCGGGGAATGGCGAATGGTTTAAAAGAAAGATATATATATATATATATATATATATATATATATGTGTGTGTGTGTGTGTGTGTGTGTGTGTGTGTGTGTGTCTATCGCACTTGTCCGTGATGATAGTATGAAGGTGAAATCGCACTTCAGTAATTCATACAATTTTATCATGTATTTTTTTTTTTTTATACATGTAGCATATGTTTCGTGGAGACAAACCACCTTCTCAGGTGCCAGTACTTAACAAAGTGATTTAAATCCCAACATAACAGATTTTCGCCTCGTCCAGCACCAGTCTTTCTAGGTCAAGCACTGCATTCTTTGTCTGGTCAGAACCCTTATAAGGAGGAGTGATTAAGGGGGGTCAGGTGGCGAGGGTTGACCTGGGTAGCTGGGTGTGTCATGAACATAAAGTATATATATATATATATATATATATATATATATATATATATATATATATATATATATATATATATATATATATATATATATATATATATATATATATGTGTGTGTGTGTGTGTGTGTGTGTGTGTGTGTGTGTGTGAATGCATATTGGTATTGTCTAGTAAAAGGTTGTTCGTATTTAGTCCTAAGACTAGATTCAGAGTTTCATAATGTTTGTAGCAGATGACCTTTCTTATGGAAACAGCTGGCATCAGAGACTTGTGATATTACGTAACACGCATACATGTATACATGAACATGTATACAGTGTAATCATATCAAATCTATTTATACATTTATTCATAATTTCCACAGGGGTATCACCGGGTTCCGCCTTCATGTCACCTTCCGCGAGACTGTATCATGTCAGTGGCAGGGAAGCAACAGTCTCGTTGAGAAACTTCTCGCTCCAAAACAAACCACATTTCCCTTCTCCCGATTGGAGCGCAGGCGTTAAAGTTGCAGGTGGCCAGCACAAGGAATCTTGACGTTGTATAATGATTACAATAACAGTGTTCATGGATGTCTGGTTGCCATAGCACGACGGTTCAAGTCTTTCCGATTGGGTCTTTATATAGAGGAATTATAGTTTGAGGGTCTGGGTATGCAGGTCCACGGTACTGCAGTCCAAGAATCAATCTTCCATGCCACTCTGAGGACAGCTAAGCCTGTCAGCTTATCTGGCGGCAAAAAAAGAAGAAAAAAGTAAATGACGCAGTTCGAATCTGTCGTGTGAATACAATACTGGTGCCTGAAGTAAGTGAATTATGTTACGGTTTGTGGAAGACAGCGTCCGAAAACTGTGTTGCTGGATTGGTGAGCTGGACGTTTGCAGATTTTTCATCCTCTTTGAAGCACATCATGGCAGGAGGTCGACAACAACCACAACAACAACAACAACAACAATAACAACAACAAGAAATATATTGTTCGTAGAAGCGTTTAGGAAAAAGTGTTCTGACTTCAGGAGATGAGGCTGTACGTGCCAACGACGCAGAATACAGCAAACAGAGAAAAACATTACCCCGCTTACTTAAGCCAGTGGACAGGCATTACTTTGCCAGTCTGTCAGCTACTAACCCATTGAACGATATGATTAATTCAACAGGTTCTTCACTGCCGACAATAAGATAGAAGGTTTAAATGGAACCCATGATGGTGAACATCCTTCTCTATTCTGTAGGCATATCAACAATTCGTCAGAGATATCTTTAGTGTATCTTAAATATTGTGTAGCATCCTTGGGGTCAGCAGTGTGTTGCAACAGACGTGGGGAGGGTACACGGTCGGTTGTGGAGGAGGGGTTCTCCCGTCAAGCATGATCACTCCACCCCAGCTTAGGCTGTCTCTCACCTGTCTCGACCCAAGTTGCCTTGCCCTTAATGACCTGCGTTCCTTTATCCCTCCTGACCTCATTCTACCCGCTCCCTCTTGACCTAATTTGCCTTACCTTACCTGACCAGTGCTGCCTCATCCCTCTGGACCTACGATAACTCATCCATCCAGATCCACTTTGCCTTTTGATCTGCGCTACTTGCCTCACGTAGCCTAACTCCCCATAACACGGGCTGATGGATCCTTCATGATCCGAACTCTCTGAATCCTTATGGCCGATGCTGGCCCATCCTTTCTGACCCACACTGCCTCACCCCTCCTGACCCCACACTTCCATACCATTTCCAAACTCAACTCCCGGACCTGTCCCGGTGTTACGTAGCCATTGCGTAATGAATACCGATTCCTTACATAAGTTTACGCTGGCACCTCCGTCATCCACCGACAAATTATGCAGACTGGACGGTGGCAAAAACTTGGAGGATCTGATGCTTACGTAAAGGGATCTTGTAGAAAAACACTTCTCTGTAAGTGGCTACCGTGGAGGCGGTTTAAGTCGCCGCAATCTTATTTTACGCAAGAAACTCATAAACTTTAAGTTTACTCATTTTTACGATGAGATCTTATTGGCTGAAGGATTTCAGACAATTCAGTCCTATTCCATGATCCTATAGTGATGGAACCTATTCAGCGATCACCGCGTAGTCTATGACTCGTACACCTCAGCTGACATTTAGAGTTTGTCCACCGGGATCCAACTTCATTAAAGCCTTTGCTTGAGGAGATCACAAGTGTTTAGAATCCATACAGACGAACACAGGTAAAAAGCCACATCAGCACTCATACAGAAGTACACACACACTTTTACGCAAACAAGTCCACTTTTCGAAGGAACAGTAGGAAAAAACCTTTCTCGTACATATAGAAATTGCAAAGATATCAGTAAGACTTTTAGCCAGTTGACTCATAAAACGATTACATACCGCGAAGATATCTCAGAATCTATTGGCTTCAGGAAGCCTCACATTTCATCGATAACAACATCTGACTTTAGGAAACTCTCAACGTTTTCATAACTTACAAAGTGTTAAAGAATATTCGATTAGGTCTTCGAAGTTCGGCAGACCAAATGAACATCCAAATTTCTTTACCTGCCCCATCTATAATCATGTATACAACCACGCTTCTAACCTTGCACTGACTAATTGATAAAGTTGATCGTATTCCGCAGTAAGAATCGGTCGAGATCACGAAAGAAATATGGAAAAAAAAAAACTTGTTTCTGGGCAGAGGTTGAATCTTCAGTACACAAATATTTTCGACAGCAGCAAGAAAACTTCAGTCATCTAGTACCTTAGCGAGTAGGAGGCACAGGGTACTATTGATGTGTGACAGGGTAGTATTTAGGAGGCTTGTAGAAAATGGACATGATAAGTGGCCTCCCAGTGTATGTGGCAGGGGTCCAACAAGTGAACTGGAGGTGACTTTGCCCAAGGGCCTTGCGACTCCGGAATGTTAAAACTATGAACCTTGTGAACAGGGAGAGCGTAGACCACATTGATAGCCTGTTGGTACCTCCGCGAACACCTTTTGCTAATATTTCACACGCCTGTTTCAGTGGATGTAGCAACACACTGTTGTGTTACATAACGCCGATCGTACACTCCGCAAGATGTGAGGTCCAGATTTGCTGGCCAGGGTTGTGGGTTGCTAATGATAGTGGACGCTGAGCGGGGCCGGTCCGCCGTAGGCTCTCGGCTACTTCATGCCATAGAAGGTTGCCATATCGGAAAATGGAAGTGTGTACAGTGGATGATGGCACTGACTGATGTTACTCATAGGAGATTTACTTCGACCATTCATGCCTTCCATGTTAGATATTGTGATGAACATTTGACGTATATTACACGGATTTTGTTTCATGACACGAAGTCCGTATGTAGTACTGTATGTGCCTGTATCCTTGGGACCTTCAATTATCACTCCATTGCCCATGTATGCATATCATCATTCAACAAATAATATAAGTGTGTCTATGTGTTGATGACAAAGGGTCCTCAGACCTTTTATGAGAAAGGCGCTGAATGGAATAACTGACATAACTTCTTTTCTGACTTTCCTTGAGTATGTTACTTTCACTTATGTGGTGATGCTTCTGTCTCCGCCAAAAGGATAACAGGTTAATCTTGCGGGAATGGAAGCATTTATCCCCTATTCCTCCAAGACCTCTTCTTCATCCAATCCATGGTTTAAACATTTCTGTTCTGATAACCATTCAGACAAGGGAACAGGCATATCAGGCTTGGAAAAACTCTCCTTCCTCTGGCTTCCATTCAGCTTCTATCATTATCCGTAATCGCTGCAAGCACGTTATCCGTGAGGTGAAGCGTTCCTTTATTCAAAAGAAGTGCGATAACATCTCGTCATCCACTAATAGGTCTTTCTGGTCTTTAGCTAAGGACATCTCTAACAACGTCGGTCGTTCTACCTTTCCTTCACTTTCCGTTTGACGGTACTCTAACTGTCTCTTCCATTGACAAAGCAACTCTCTTTGCCTTCCGTTTCTCCTCTAACTCCAGCTTGGATGACTCTAACCTTCCTTCACCCCCTGATGCTCCTCTTACTAATCCTATGCCTCTTGCTGTAGTCTCTTTTTGTATTGTCCGAAAAAGCGCTTTTTTCTCTGAACACAAGTAAGGCTTATGGTCGTGATGGATTCCATCCCCGTGTCCTAAGAGTGTGCCTCTGAACTTGCAGCTGTGCTTGCTCGTCTGTTCCGGTTCTGTTTCAAAACCAAAACTTTTCCTTTTCCTTGGAAAAATGCATTGATACATCCCATCCCTAAGATGGATGACCGTTCTGATCCCTCTAACTATCGTCTTTCTGATTTGACATCTACCATTTTCAAAGTCTTTGAATCCCTCCTCAACTCCCATATCCTTAAACACCTCGAAAATCGGTCTTCTTTCTGATCACCAGTATCGCTTCCGTAAGGCGAGATCCACTGGTGATATTCTTTCTTATCTTACTGATGTCTGGTCATCATCCCTGAAAATTTTGGTGAGTCATATGTAGTTGCCCTTGACATGTCTAAGGCTTTTGACAGGGTGTGGCATCAGGTGTCTCATCTCTAAGCTCCCCTCTTTTGGCTTCCCTCCCTCAATTTGCTCCTTCATATCTAGCCTCCTCTCCGGCAAATCTATCTCTGTTGTTGTTGATGGATCAACCTCCCCTCTTTTCTCCAACAACAGTGGTGTGCCTCAAGGTGTCCTGTCCCCTCCACTTTTTCTCCTTTGTTTTAAATTATTTCCTCTTTTCCACAAATGATACAATGCACTCATACGCTGACGATTCAACACTGCATTCATCGACATCCATCAATACTGCTCCTTCTTCTCTCACTCGATATGCATCTCGTCTTGATACAGTTTCCTCAATAAACTCAGACTTGGACAGAATATGTCAGTGAGATACACAAAATTTTGTTACGTTTAATGCCTCCAAGATCTAATTTCTATCCATCTCTCTATTGAAAACTGCTCACAGCTCTCGTCTCTCCTTTGAAGGTTCAGCAATTCCACTTCTTGACTCAATAAACATACTTGGTATTACTGTATCATCTACTCTTTCTTGGAAACCCTACATTGCAGGAACAGCTAAGTCTGGCTCTAAGAAACTGGGTATCCTGTTTAGATGTAGAACCTTCTCTTCTGAACATTTGCTCCATTTATACAAGGGATTGATTCGTCCTTGTATGGAGTACTGCTCTCACATATAGGGTGGTTCTAACTCTGTATCCTTACATGACAGAGTTGAGTCGAAAGCAGTCCGACTTATAAACTGTCCTAACTTCCAAACTTGACCCCCTTTTGCCCTACGCCGTAATGTTGGTTTACTTTCCCTCTTCTATATCTATTACTTCGTTCTTGCTCCCGAGAGCTGGCTGCTTGCGTGCTCCTACCACTAACTAGACCACGCAATACTCGGCAAACTGCTGCGTCTCAAGATCATTTTGTGGTCATCGGTAACTCAAGGGTGAACCGTTTTGATGCCTGCTTCTTTCCTTACACGTTGTAGCTTTAGAACTCTCAATCTTCTTATGTCTTTCCCAGTAACTATGACAAGGTGCATTTCAAAAGACAGGTCTTTCACTTTCTCAAAGTTTCGTAGATGCTTTCCCTTGTCTTTTCTTTATCCGTTTCATAATTCTCTGTATATTAATATGGACTTTTATCCATGACTGGAGCCTTCAACGTGAAAAAAGGTCCTTTTATCTTCCTTCACACTCACCCGCCGTAACATGTGTGCTGTTGGGTAAAGTGGTGGAACTTGCTAACTCGTATATCATCCTACTAGCGTCGCAGGTACTACAATCATCGTCATTGTCACCGTCACTAACTTTAGATACTGAACAATCAAGTCTGGTTCTCTGTCTAAAGAATGCGGTCCTCTACTGCGGGATGCACCATGATCCGGCGTTCCAGAGGTACAAATAGGGTCTTCAGCAGACAGCATTGAAAATCCAGTGCCATTTCGAATTTTGAAGAGGGGCTGAAAGGATGAAGCAGATCAGAACAGCAAAGAAATATTCTTTTGATCTGCCTTGATTTTGCGACTCGAGTTTGTTATCATTTCTACTTGCAAGAGGCACAGAAGTTCCTATGACTGTCTAGCAACTCCACAACCCGTCTTCGAAGATACACCGTCCCCATTTTTGCTCCCTCCTTCATCACATTTGGACCCACCACCAGAATCCTCCTCTACACTCGCTTCACTACCTGTAACTCCCAGTCCCGCTATTCGCACCCAGCTCATCCTCCTCCTAGATCTCCCTGTACTGCCGAGTCATCACTTACCCCTCTTTGCCATCATGACCATCGTCAGTTTCATTTCTGTTACATTTTGCCTACGACATAAACCTCGTCTATGTCGCACACCTTTTACCACTCATTGTGTTCCGTTCCTCCACTCGTGAAGAGATCTTGCCCAAAAGGAGCACCTGCTAACAAGAGCCAAGGTCCGACTCCCGGATCTTGACAAAGGGGAATTCATTTTCCCGAAGGAGTTGGAGCAGAGAAGGAAATTGTCCGTAACTGTAAGTTAGAAATTTCTTTAGAGATTTCCACAAGAGGTGCAATCGAGCCAAAATTTGAAAAAAAAAGAAATGTCCGCCTATGCTGAGTGAGATTTTCGTATACGTTATGAAACTGAATGCAACGAGCCTCTGTGACTCCGAATCATTAATGAGTTACGTCATTAAGGTTCAGTTCGTTGTTCTAAAGCAAAACTTGACCTGAAAAAGTCTGTGTTTCTTTGATGTTATAAAACGTGACAATCTGATTTCAGGCAGATGATCTGTCGAAAATAGGAAAGACATGATTAAATTTCGTTGCGTCGAAAAAACAAGAGAAAGAACGCGGCAGTAATATGAGGAGCATTTTGTAAAGAACTAAACAGCAATTTAGAAGAGTTCAAAAAAGTAGCCGACGGTAATTTAGAGGAACTTGGTGAAGCTTTGATGGTAATTTAAATGGCTGTAGAAATATGCAACAATGATCGAGAGTGATTTGAGAAAGCTCTCGATAGACAGTTTTATTGCATGTGATGTCCCTGAAATATCAAAACGTTTTTATAAAATCACTTTTCAGTCTATCTTGTTGTTGTTTAACTTACGACATGTAGAGACAGCTGGCTCCGTCCATAACAGGTATGGCAACAAACATCAGGACCCGGCACATACGGGCAATCCTGCACATACTGGTGGGTTGGATCTGGTGCAAACTTTGGCAGTGAACATCATGATCCTACACATACTAGCATGTGGGGACTGGTGCAGCTGTGGTAGTGAACATCATCATCCAGCACAGTACTAACATGCTGGATCTGCTGCAAACTGTGGCAGTGAACATCATGATCCTGTATCCACGAGCAGGTCGGATCTGGTGCAGAGGTGGCTGGGAGTATAAGGATCATGCGCACCTTTAGGCATGATAGGAACCGGTGTGCTCAGGTGCACATGCGCAAGCAGAGATAAAGGATCCTACACCTGCTGGTGGGCTGGTATGGTGCAGATTGTGTCAAGTCTTGGCATGGCTCAAGGCTACCGTGGTGCGCAGTCACTTGCGAGGGTCATGTGATATCAACAAACTCTGAGAATCTGATGACAAGACCAGTTATGCTAATGAGAGACCTCGCAGGATCTGCACGTATGACAAACGACGAATTTTGCTTTTTGCCTGGAACATATATATATATATATATATATATATATATATATATATATATATATATATATATATATATATATATATATATATATATATATATATATATATATATATATATATATATATATATATATATATATATATATATAAAAAAAAAAAAAAAAAAAAAAAATATATATATATATATATATATATATATATATATATATATATATATATATATATATATATATATATATATATATATATATATATATTTTTTTTTTTTTCTTTTTTTTTTGCTTTGTCGCTGTCTCCCGCGTTTGCGAGGTAGCGCAAGGAAACAGACGAAAGAAATGGCCCAACCCACCCCCATACACATGTATATACATACGTCCACACACGCAAATACACATACCTACACAGCTTTCCATGGTTTACCCCAGACGCTTCACATGCCTTGATTCCATCCACTGACAGCACGTCAACCCCGGTATACCACATCGCTCCAATTCACTCTATTCCTTGCCATCCTTTCACCCTCCTGCATGTTCAGGCCCCGATCACACAAAATCTTTTTCACTCCATCTTTCCACCTCCAATTTGGTCTCCCTCTTCTCCTCGTTCCCTCCACCTCCGACACATATATCCTCTTGGTCAATCTTTCCTCACTCATTCTCTCCATGTGCCCAAACCATTTCAAAACACCCTCTTCTGCTCTCTCAACCACGCTCTTTTTATTTCCACACATCTCTCTTACCCTTACGTTACTTACTCGATCAAACCACCTCACACCACACTTTGTCCTCAAACATCTCATTTCCAGCACATCCATCCTCCTGCGCACAACTCTATCCATAGCCCACGCCTCGCAACCATACAACATTGTTGGAACCACTATTCCTTCAAACATTCCCATTTTTGCTTTCCGAGATAATGTTCTCGACTTCCACACATTCTTCAAGGCCCCCAGAATTTTCGCCCCCTCCCCCACCCTATGATCCACTTCCGCTTCCATGGTTCCATCCGCTGCCAGATCCACTCCCAGATATCTAAAACACTTCACTTCCTCCAGTTTTTCTCCATTCAAACTCACCTCCCAATTGACTTGACCCTCAACCTTACTGTACCTAATAACCTTGCTCTTATTCACATTTACTCTTAACTTTCTTCTTTCACACACTTTACCAAACTCAGTCACCAGCTTCTACAGCTTCTCACATGAATCAGCCACCAGCGCTGTATCATCAGCGAACAACAACTGACTCACTTCCCAAGCTCTCTCATCCACAACAGACTTCATACTTGCCCCTCTTTCCAAAACTCTTGCATTCACCTCCCTAACAACCCCATCCATAAACAAATTAAACAACCATGGAGACATCACACACCCCTGCCGCAAACCTACATTCACTGAGAACCAATCACTTTCCTCTCTTCCTACACGTACACATGCCTTACATCCTCGATAAAAACTTTTCACTGCTTCTAACAACTTGCCTCCCACACCATATATTCTTAATACCTTCCACAGAGCATCTCTATCAACTCTATCATATGCCTTCTCCAGATCCATAAATGCTACATACAAATCCATTTGCTTTTCTAAGTATTTCTCACATACATTCTTCAAAGCAAACACCTGATCCACACATCCTCTACCACTTCTGAAACCACACTGCTCTTCCCCAATCTGATGCTCTGTACATGCCTTCACCCTCTCAATCAATACCCTCCCATATAATTTACCAGGAATACTCAACAAACTTATACCTCTGTAATTTGAGCACTCACTCTTATCCCCTTTGCCTTTGTACAATGGCACTATGCACGCATTCCGCCAATCCTCAGGCACCTCACCATGAGTCATACATACATTAAATAACCTTACCAACCAGTCAACAATACAGTCATCACCTTTTTTAATAAATTCCACTGCAATACCATCCAAACCTGCTGCCTTGCCGGCTTTCATCTTCCGCAAAGCTTTTACTACCTCTTCTCTGTTTACCAAATCATTTTCCCTAACCCTCTCACTTTGCACACCACCTCGACCAAAACACCCTATATCTGCCACTCTATCATCAAACACATTCAACAGACCTTCAAAATACTCACTCCATCTCCTTCTCACATCACCACTACTTGTTATCACCTCCCCATTTGCGCCCTTCACTGAAGTTCCCATTTGTTCCCTTGTCTTACGCACTTTATTTACCTCCTTCCAGAACATCTTTTTATTCTCCCTAAAATTTAATGATACTCTCTCACCCCAACTCTCATTTGCCCTTTTCTTCACCACTTTCACCTTTCTCTTGACCTCCTGTCTCTTTCTTTTATACATCTCTCACTCAATTTCATTTTTTCCCTGCAAAAATCGTCCAAATGCCTCTCTCTTCTCTTTCACTAATACTCTTACTTCTTCATCCCACCACTCACTACCCTTTCTAGTCAACCCACCTCCCACTCTTCTCATGCCACAAGCATCTTTTGCGCAATCCATCACTGATTCCCTAAATACATCCCATTCCTCCCCCACTCCCCTTACTTCCATTGTTCTCACCTTTTTCCATTCTGTACTCAGTCTCTCCTGATACTTCCTCACACAAGTCTCCTTCCCAAGCTCACTTACTCTCATCACCCTCTTCACCCCAACATTCACTCTTCTTTTCTGAAAACCCATACAAATCTTCACCTTAGCCTCGACAAGATAATGATCAGACATCCCTCCAGTTGCACCTCTCAGCACATTAACATCCAAAAGTCTCTCTTTCGCGCGCCTGTCAATTAACACGTAATCCAATAACGCTCTCTGGCCATCTCTCCTACTTACATAAGTATACTTATGTATATCTCTCTTTTTAAACCAGGTATTCCCAATCATATATATATATATATATATATATATATATATATATATATATATATATATATATATATATATATATTTTATTTTTTTTTTATTATACTTTGTCGCTGTCTCCCGCGTTTGCGAGGTAGCGCAAGGAAACAGACGAAAGAAATGGCCCAACCCCCCCCCCCCATACACATGTATATACATACGTCCACACACGCAAATATACATACCTACACAGCTTTCCATGGTTTACCCCAGACGCTTCACATGCCTTGCTTCAATCCACTGACAGCACGTCAACCCCGGTATACCACATCGCTCCAATTCACTCTATTCCTTGCCCTCCTTTCACCCTCCTGCATGTTCAGGCCCCGATCACACAAAATCTTTTTCACTCCATCTTTCCACCTCCAATTTGGTCTCCCTCTTCTCCTTGTTCCCTCCACCTCCGACACATATATCCTCTTGGTCAATCTTTCCTCACTCATCCTCTCCATGTGCCCAAACCACTTCAAAACACCCTCTTCTGCTCTCTCAACCACGCTCTTTTTATTTCCACACATCTCTCTTACCCTTACGTTGCTCACTCGATCAAACCACCTCACACCACACATTGTCCTCAAACATCTCATTTCCAGCACATCCATCCTCCTGCGCACAACTCTATCCATAGCCCATGCCTCGCAACCATACAACATTGTTGGAACCACTATTCCTTCAAACATACCCATTTTTGCTTTCCGAGATAATGTTCTCGACTTCCACACATTTTTCAAGGCCCCCAGGATTTTCGCCCCCTCCCCCACCCTATGATCCACTTCCGCTTCCATGGTTCCATCCGCTGCCAGATCCACTCCCAGATATCTAAAACACTTCACTTCCTCCAGTTTTTCTCCATTCAAACTCACCTCCCAATTGACTTGACCCTCAACCCTACTGTACCTAATAACCTTGCTCTTATTCACATTTACTCTTAACTTTCTTCTTCCACACACTTTTCCAAACTCAGTCACCAGCTTCTGCAGTTTCTCACATGAATCAGCCACCAGCGCTGTATCATCAGCGAACAACAACTGACTCACTTCCCAAGCTCTATATATATATATATAATAATGATAATAATAATAATAATGATAATGATAACTGCGAGGAAAAATGAAATATGATAAGTCTGTAGTGCAGGGGAGTTACAATAATGAGATACAAGACAGAACAGTCAGTATGTATTGCTGTAGGTCACAGTGATACTCATGATCTGGTATTTGCTGATAACCACGAGGGAAAATGAAACACTACCAAGTCTTCAGTCTATATACGATATCTATGTTGTTTAAGTCTTCAGTCTATATACGAGATCTATGTTGTTTAAGTCTTCAGTCTATACACGATATCTATGTTGTTTAAGTCTTCAGTCTATATACGATATCTATGTTGTTTAAGTCTTCAGTCTATACACGATATCTATGTTGTTTAAGTCTTCAGTCTATATACGATATCTATGTTGTTTAAGTCTTCAGTCTTTATACGATATCTATGTTGTTTAAGTCTTCAGTCTATACACGATATCTATGTTGTTTAAGTCTTCAGTCTATATACGATATCTATGTTGTTTAAGTCTTCAGTCTATATTCGATATCTATGTTGTTTAAGTCTTCAGTCTATACACGATATCTATGTTGTTTAAGTCTTCAGTCTATATACGATATCTATGTTGTTTAAGTCTTCAGTCTATATACGATATCTATGTTGTTTAAGTCTTCAGTCTACATTCGATATCTATGTTGTTTAAGTCTTCAGTCTATACACGATATCTGTGTTGTTTAAGTCTTCAGTCTATATACGATATCTATGTTGTTTAAGTCTTCAGTCTATATACGATATCTATGTTGTTTAAGTCTTCAGTCTATATACGATATCTATGTTGTTTAAGTCTTCAGTCTATATACGATATCTATGTTGTTTAAGTCTTCAGTCTATACACGATATCTATGTTGTTTAAGTCTTCAGTCTATATACGTTATCTATGTTGTTTAAGTCTTCAGTCTATATTCGATATCTATGTTGTTTAAGTCTTCAGTCTATATACGTTATCTATGTTGTTTAAGTCTTCAGTCTATATACGATATCTATGTTGTTTAAGTCTTCAGTCTATATACGATATCTATGTTGTTTAAGTCTTCAGTCTATATACGATATCTATGTTGTTTAAGTCTTCAGTCTATATACGATATCTATGTTGTTTAAGTCCTCAGTCTATATACGATATCTATGTTGTTTAAGTCTTCAATCTATATACGATATCTATGTTGTTTAAGTCTTCAGTCTATATACGATATCTATGTTGTTTAAGTCTTCAATCTATATACGGTATCAATGTTGTTTAAGTCTTCAGTCTATATACGGTATCTATGTTGTTTAAGTCTTCAGTCTATATACGATATCTATGTTGTTTAAGTCTTCAGTCTATATACGATATCTATGTTGTTTAAGTCTTCAGTCTATATACGGTATCAATGTTGTTTAAGTCTTCAGTCTATATACGGTATCTATGTTGTTTAAGTCTTCAGTTTATATACGATATCTATGTTGTTTAAGTCTTCAGTCTATATACGATATCTATGTTGTTTAAGTCTTCAGTCTATATACGATATCTATGTTGTTTAAGTCTTCAGTCTATATACGGTATCTATGTTGTTTAAGTCTTCAGTCTATATACGATATCTATGTTGTTTAAGTCTTCAGTCTATATACGATATCTATGTTGTTTAAGTCTTCAGTCTATATACGGTATCAATGTTGTTTAAGTCTTCAGTCTATATACGGTATCTATGTTGTTTAAGTCTTCACTCTATATACGGTATCTATGTTGTTTAAGTCTTCAGTCTATATACGATATCTATGTTGTTTAAGTCTTCAGTCTATATACGATATCTATGTTGTTTAAGTCTTCAGTCTATATACGATATCTATGTTGTTTAAGTCTTCAGTTTATATACGATATCTATATTGTTTAAGTCCTCAGTCTATATACGATATCTATGTTGTTTAAGTCTTCAGTCTATATACGATATCTATGTTGTTTAAGTCTTCAGTTTATATACGATATCTATGTTGTACTTAACTTCAGTTTATATGTCTCCTCAACAACAATCCCCCCACAGTAAACTTCCACCTCAAATATTCGCTGGTTATATATCCTGAAGCATCATGACACCCACCTGCCATCTCTCCTCCTGGGAACTGATGCTTGCTTTTCGCGAGATTCGCCTCACCTCAGGCACAACAATGTAGATGCTGGACATGAGTGATTACTGACAAGAACCAGGACAGTGTGTGTGTGTGGGTGTGTGTGGGTGGGGTCAAGGTGGCGATGCAAGTTGACCTGAAGGTGGCGGTGTGAGTGACAGCGACTGGTGCAGGTGGTAGCGAGGGTGGTGGCGCAGATGGTGGTGAAGATGGTGGTACAGATGGTTGTGAAGGTGGTGGCGCAGATGGTGATGCAGAAGGCAGTGAGTGTGGTGATCCATGTGGTGGTGCAGATGGTGACGAAGATGGTGGTACAGATGGTTGCGAAGGTGGTAAAGCAGATGGTGATGCAGACGGAGGTGAGTGTGATGATTCATGTGATGGTGCAGAGATGGTAAAAGTGATGATGAAGATGGGGGCACAGATGGTGATGAAAGTGGTAGTACTGATGTTGGTGAAGGTGGTGGTGGTGCAGATGGTGGTGAAAGTGGTGGTGGTGTAGATGGTGGTGAAAGTGCCGCGCTGATGGTGTTGATCGAGGTGGTACAGATGGTGGCGAGGGTGGTGGTTTCAGATGGTGTTCAGATGTTGGTGAAGATGGTGGTACAGATGGTGATGAAAGTGGTGGTTGTGCAGATGGTGGTGAAGGAGGTGGTGGTGCAAATGGTGGCGAAGGTGGTGGTGGTGGTGGTACAGATGGTGGTGAAGGTGGTGGTGGTGCAGATGGTGGTGAAGGAGGTGGTGGTGCAGACGGTGTTGAAGGTGGTGGTGATGCAGATGGTGGTGAAGGTGGTGGTGGTACAGATGGTGGTGAAGGTGGTGGTGGTACAGATGGTGGTGAAGGTGGTGGTGGTGCAGACGGTGGTGAAGGTGGTGGTGGTGGTACAGATGGTGGTGAAGGTGGTGGTGGTGGTACAGATGGTGGTGAAGGTGGTGGTGGTACAGATGGTGGTGAAGGTGGTGGTGGTACAGATGGTGGTGAAGGTGGTGGTGGTGCAGATGGTGGTGAAGGTGGTGGTGGTGCAGACGTTGGTGAGGGTGGTGGTGGTGCAGATGGTGGTGAAGGTGGTGGTGGTGCAGATGGTGATGAAGGTGGTGGTGGTGGTACAGATGGTGGTGAAGGTGGTGGTGGTGCAGATGGTGGTGAAGGCGCCTTGTTGATGATGTTGATCGAAGTGGGACAAGACGGTGTAGAATATGTTTCTTACAGTGACCGACGAAGTGCGGGCAAAACAGTTCCCCTTCAAGGTCAATCGGGTGGCAGGAAGAAAGATGAAGGCAAAAACACAGTGCCGAGATCAAACATGTTTCCGAAGAGTTATGGAGACCTGATTCTCAAAGGTTATAGGAGGAGAGAAAACGTGAGGGGGGAAGAAGAGAACTATACAGCTTAGCTGTCCCTGGAAAGGAGGAGGTATCATAATGGTCAATCCCCGAGTGGCCGGCTATCACACACAAACAGTGGGAAGCAAGGGGCAGGTATGTAGACAGCTTACGAGAGCTGTGGCCAATCTGATAACTGGAAGACAGGGAAAGGACAGGGAACATCACTGTGGACAAGAAGGGATAACTAGAGAGAAGTGATGCCTGGAGAATCCATCACACGGAAAGCTTATGATTTCAGTCTCGCTAATGGAGAAGTGGACGAGGGATCATGTCAGATGTATGAGCAGGGCTCCATACCAGAGATAATGAAACCTCTGTAGATATGAAACAACTGGTCACAAGAAAAGACATTGCAGCATCCATACAACAACCCCCAGACCGTGGGGAATCAGACATTGTGATGCTGATTATGTGAGGTTACCAGAACAGATTGGAGTGTATGGTTATGCTCAAAAAAATTATGTTATTATAGACAGAGAAGACCACCAGCAGACCTCATGCTGTGAAAGCCTTGCTGGCAAACAGAAAAAGAGGACTAGAATATAAATGTTTGAAAAAATAAGAGCTTAGGATGATAAGAGCAACAAGGATAAAGTTGGAAGGGTTAAAATGTCTGTCTTTAGGGATGTACAACACTGTGGTCTACTTCGTAGAAGAATGGAAAATCTGGGTCTTTATACAGTGACGATGTAGGAGAGCAAGGATCAGAGGCACACTTAGAATTCGAGTTTAGAACTTGAAGATGGAAAACTACTGAGTAGATGCAGCGCTAAGAAAATATAGATACCATAGGTTCAGCTGGAGTAGATTTGGTAGGAGGAATAGATGCAGAAACATCCAGAGTTGATGTAGAAGGGCATGAGGTACCTGAGAGAGCAGCATTGTTAATATGATAGCTACAGATTGATCAGGTTGGAAGAAATGTGCAAAGGTTGTATTTCCAAGGTTATTGGGAAAATACTTTGGTTAAGGAACAGAAAACTCTGTTAGAAGTTAAATCAGTATACTGCATTATCGAGGAGATATATTTGACTTTCTGAAGAACAGCAGTGAAGTGATTACGAGCTGAAATGAAAGTAGTGAAGGGTTGCAGGGAAGCCTGATATAGTGTTCCTTATGCAATAGGCATCAGACAGGAGTGATGATACCATGACTAGGTGTAGAAAGATCTACTAGATAGGATATAGGACTCCATCTCAGTTCAACTATCCTCTGCTATATGATCAGCACAGCATGATGCATACCGACCAGCAAAACAGTACCCATCTCAGGGCAAATTAGTAAAGAAGCTATGCAGAAATAACTGCTGAGCTCTGTCAACGCTTCAAGAATGCGTTTTGAGATGGAGAGAGGAGGGGGGGGGGGGGACTAGGGAACAAAGGGTGGGCGTGCCTAGTTAGAAGCGAAAGAAATTAGACCGTGATCGGATTACTCCTATGGGGCAGAAATACCATTGCACAGTAGGAAGATTCAGATGTGGGAAAAGAAGTCGGACGTGGCTGTGACGTTCGAGAACTCATGTTAGGTATTTAATCATTTGTTCCAAATCTTGAAGGACGGAAAATGAAAGGGCCTCGTTTCCACCGGGATCGTCTCGAGTTGAGGTTAACTAAACTTTGTGTTGTGCATTGAAACCCCTTACGTAGAGAATTTTCCATGCTTGGATAAGAAAAATGGAATGCTTCGTGGCAGGGCACCTACCGAAAAGTTGTATATAGATGGAGGAATTGGTTAGAGGAGAGAACATTAAATATAAAAAAAATTTTAGAGGGTAGAGAAATTCTAAGCCTGATGCCTTCAGAGTTGAGAGATTCAAGATACCCGAGGGGAAGAATGAGAGGTATTGTTAATTACAACAGACACAAGAGCCATCCCTTGGAACGAAAACGATGGCAGGGATTAAACTGACAGA
Source organism: Panulirus ornatus (assembly GCF_036320965.1). Classification (NCBI taxonomy): domain Eukaryota; kingdom Metazoa; phylum Arthropoda; class Malacostraca; order Decapoda; family Palinuridae; genus Panulirus; species Panulirus ornatus. The sequence goes on from NC_092236.1 coordinate 22,217,655, forward strand.
TCTGACAGTATAGTGGAGAGGAAGTCTTGGAGAGTCGGATTTCAGAGAGAAGTAAGTAGTGAAGAGGAAGAAATGGACAGACGATGTTCTGCAGAGCGAAGAATGGATTTCAGACTGCCAATGTTGCAGATATAAAGAGAGATAGTGTCAGGTCTAGACGCTGTGTCTGAAGCATTGGAGTAGTCGCAATTGCTGGGAACCAATAAGCATTCCTAGATCGATGGCGCCTATTCGGCACTGGAGAATCTGTGACATGTGTACTCCCATAATTCTGCGTATGACAGAAGAACTAAAATAAAGAATGAAGAGCTGGATGAATTTTGTGCTGTAAAGTGTTATTTCTAAGGTAGAAAGTGTGTGATTTGTGGTCTGGATGACAGCAGCGCAGTGTAGGTGAGGGGAGGAAGGAAGACAGCCACCTGGGCCAGGGAGGGAAACAGTGTAGATGGCACTGCAGGTGGTGTTGCCGATGATGCTAAGGCCAGCAGATGGTGTTAATATCATATAAACTAATATATGCATTGACCTGTTTAAATGCATTTGGTAGATACAACCTTGGTTTCCAAGTGGAAGCCAGGTAGCCTGTGGTCCAGTGGAAGTCAGACACTCTGGGGCCCAGGTGGAAACCAGGCACTCAGGGTCCAGGAGGAAGCCAAGTGGCCTGGGGTCTAGGTGGAAGCCAGACAGGACGTGTGGTGATGGTAGGTAGTGGCGGAGGAGGGCGGGGCAGTGGGCCTAGCTGTAGATGACGTCACTCAGCCTCCGGTTATGCTTTATGTAACGTCTCGTGTAAGTAATTAGATTCTTAGGACGGGAGTAGGGGCGGAGATGGGGGCTGTGCCTCTCCACCCCACCCCATCGGTACATGGGGAAGGTGTGGAGCAGGTAGTACATGGAGATTTGAGGGTAACGTAGGTAGCCATCTTCCCGAACAATAGGTCGTAGTCTGTTACATAAGCCGGGATGATGCTGAAGGCCAGGGGGTAGAACCCGGGACTGACCGATGGGTCGTATGATGTAAGATCAAAACCTCAGTCATAACAAGTGAATCACGCGCAGGAATTTTCTTTTTTCTAACTCAATCGAGTTAACTATCTTGTGCTGACCGGAGGGCAATCACTCTTTAGAAATATTCAGAGGTTTCCCTAAAGATGGTAATCCGTAGCTAGCCACTCAGGACTGATAGTTTAAAGAGATAGATATGTAAACTACAGTTTCGAAGAGGTAAATTGTATTCTTATTTCCAGCTGACCAAGAACAGACGTAAAATCTGTTTCATTAGATTCTTATGATCATTGATTCAGTTTTGATGATTAACGTCTAGTGTGGGTGTGCAGGAAACAACAATGAGGGACAAGGTTCATTCTCTCTCAGTGATATTCAGTCATTATCTTGTGGAATGTTTTCCAAGACATGGAACGTATTGAGAACATGATGCGCAAATTTCCCGTGCCTGAGGCAGTTTTTCCCATTAATGACAAAAGCTATTTGTTACTGAGAGAGAGAGAGAGAGAGAGAGAGAGAGAGAGAGAGAGAGAGAGAGAGAGAGAGAGAGAGAGAGAGAGAGAGAGAGAGAGAGAGAGAGAGAGAGAGAGAGAGAGAGAGAGAGATGACTAGGGCAACAAAAGCCGCATCTGAACACTGAGTATAAATTTCAAACCCTTGTGTCCAAACTTGGACAGTATGACGATAACTCGGTGGTTGGACGACACATCTGATCTAGCCTGAGGGGATGGGCATGAGAGAAAGTAATGGCCTTGTCTGTCATGTGATCTGAGACAGTACTGACCTTACCCTTCATGCGAGCTGAGACAGTAATGGTCTTACCCTTCACGTGATCTGAGACAGTACTTGCTTCATCCTTCATGCGATATGAGACAATACTGGCCTCACCCTTCAAGTGAGCTGAGACAATACTGGCCTCACCCTTCAAGTGAGCTGAGACAATACTGACCTCACCCTTCAAGTGAGCTGAGACAATACTGGCCTCACCCTTCAAGTGAGCTGAGACAATACTGGCCTCACCCTTCAAGTGAACTGAGACAATACTGGCCTCACCCTTCAAGTGAACTGAGACAATATTGGCCTCACCCTTCAAGTGAGCTGAGACAATACTGGCCTCACCCTTCAAGTGAGCTGAGACAATACTGGCCTCACCCTTCAAGTGAGCTGAGACAATACTGGCCTCATTTTTCATGATCTGGCCTCGATCGTCATGTGAGCTGAGACAGTGCTCGCGCTACCCGTAATGTGACCATCCATCGTGTGATGTAATACAGTACTGACTTCTCGTCTGTCAGGTGATTTGTAACAGTACTGTCCTTACCCGTCATGTGATCTGAGACTATACTGGCTACACCCATCAGGTGATAGAGGAAGCGATGAGAGGTATATCTTATAACATGGACTTCCGTGATGTAGTGATTAGCCTTCTTGACCGTAAAGGGTTAGCGGGCCGCCCAGGGTCAAGCGCATAGGTTCGAATCCAGGCTGAGGCAGTCGGTCCACAGTCAACCCCGCTGTTATATATATATATATATATATATATATATATATATATATATATATATATATATATATATATATATATATATATATATAGCGTTAATAAGATGGCTTTGATTAAGGAGTCAGTCCAGTGCCGTCTACGCTAGCATTACAAAAAAACATACACCTTTCACATGCAGACTCCATCTTACGAGAAAAGTGGATAGTTTCCTGTTCATCACAGCGCAATGTTCTCTCCATCGGAAAACATAACAGTTAAAAAGCATCATAAGAAGCACCTGTTTTTGTAACTCTTTGAACAGCTGCTTTATCATCTGTTAAACAAGGTAGTTTTTGTTAAATGTTGTCGCCATGATCCACTAACGGCTAATGGCAATAGCTTCAGCATTTGATATTTAGAATATTCCAATGAAATTTTGAATGTGCCTTGAATTGTTGTACGCAGTGGTGTCACTGTCAAGCATTACAAGAAGATTAGATCATGACGCAACTGTATCTTTTCTAAAGCTGTTTATGAGTCTCTGTGGTGGTGAGGGTCGCAGGCCGTGAATCAGCCATCACGGGTTCGAGTGCAAGTCCGGACAGATAGCTAAAAACTATCCCAGCTGTTTCTCCTTTCCTGTGGGGTGGGTCGATATGAAGATACCCGCGCCTTAAAGGAGCCCCATTCATCAAGACGTGTACTCCGGCCAGGCCTTCTTATCTCAACGCCAGATAAGGCTAATTAAAACAGGCGCTTGAGGGGCTAAGCCTAGAAGGACTTTGCCTAGATGGATAGCACTTTAGACATCCAAAGCCTCAGACATTTCACCATCTCTGACCTACGGTGTATAAGATGTTCCGTTGTGTTTCTTATTCCCAAGCAATCACGATGATTCAAAGCCAGTGTATATTCAAGAGGACTCGATGACTTACAGAGAAAATGGAATCTTAAATGATTAAAGACTAATCGTGTAATGATTGAGCTACCGAGTATGTCAGGCATCGTCTACGATGAACATGGGTAGAATTTGAAACTCTGGAACTGGGAACAATCATCCAAGACCTTTATGTAGTTACTAGTGAAGAGCTACGGTTCCATGGATATACTATCATACGAAATAGTGTGTTAATGGAAGAAATACAGGAACCACTGCCGTGTTAATGGAAGTTTCAAAAAATACAGGGACCACTGCCGTGTTAATGGAAGTTTCAAGAAATACAGGAACCACTGTCGTGTTAATGGGAGTTTCAAGAAATACAGGAACCACTGCCGTACAAATTCAGTCAGATTAAAAAGAGAGCTGTGAAAAAGGCTGTTGTAATTTCTTTGATATCTCGTTTGTACGATCCCTGCTTGATCACAGCTCTTGATCTGGTTTTAAAGTTGACGAGTTCACCTTGACGCAAGCAAATATATATTATGGACAACTTCTCTCATACGTGAGACAAGTGGGCAGCACAGAATGACCTAAGAAAACTAATATCGTCGACACTGTCTGTATTTGGATATCAGTAATAAGGCTATTTCCCTTTACATATAACAACTCGTTCGACAACATTCATCTAATCAAAGGCATAGATTTCATTCCAAAGAGCTCTATCATCAATCGGAAGCAAAGAAACGTAAAATGTAGACAGAAATACACATATAATACAGCATACACGACGATAAGAATAAGCATGCACACACACAAACTCACAGTCCATGACAGTGAACGTGTGCGAGGCATACACAAAGCAGCAGCAGCAGCAGCAGCAGGGCAGGTCACCTCGCCAGCCTGCTGCTGGTGGTGCTGCTCCTCCTCCTCCTCCCCTGCCTTCTAATGACGCCTAAAGAGACATGATAAGAACCATTCGACAGGTACAGATAACTGAGGAATGTGTCAGCTACTTTTTGGAAGATGGACGATAACTCGGTCGAGGGAGGACTGTCATAAAACACAAATAGAAAACAAATAAGAAGTTAAACCTTCACACACACACACACACACACACACACACACACACACACACACACGTTGATTCGCAGAGAGAAAGATAGAGAGATACAGACAAGTGAGGATATTCCCTCTAAGGCTCAGTCCTCTGTTCTTAACGCTACCTCGCTAACGCGGGAAATGGCGAATATATATATATATATATATATATATATATATATATATATATATATATATATATATATATATATATATATATATATATATATATATATTTTCCTATGAGTCCTATATATACTTCATACACTCTTGATGTCAACCAACTTTCACTTGGAAACACTCGTTCATCTTACTCGCACACACGCTTAAATCTCCTAATAAAGAATCGCTGCTTCTAGGAGCTTTTCTTCCTCACTATTTCATCGTTCTACCTTCAAAAAGGCATCTCTCTTGACCTTATCATACATTTTCTTCAGAATTGTAACTGCCACATACGAATCTCCTCTCTCACTCTCTCTCTCTCTCTCTCTCTCTCTCTCTCTCTCTCTCTCTCTCTCTCTCTCTCTCTCTCTCTCTCTCTCTCTCTAAGTATTCCTCGAGAGAACGTCTGAAGGACATCACATTTTCAACTACTCATTGCTCCTCCTCCAGTCTGATGCTCTTGGCATGCCAACCACCCTCTCAGTCACCACCCTTCCATACAACTTAACAGGTAAACTCAAAGATTTATGCCACTCATGCATTGAGAATCCTGACCAACCAGTCAACAACACTGATGCCTCCCCTTTCCTGAGATATTCAACGGCTCTCATTCACCTCAGTCACCATTTCTCAAAGCTTCAAATTTTCACCAAAGTATTCTCCATCCTATATACCTCCTCGTCCCAAACATCCAACATCCACCACCCTACCATGTAACGCCGTCCTTCATAATACCCACAAAATCTCTTTATCTTTTCTTCAGCAGTTCCCTTACTGACATTTGTTTTGTATCTCTTTCTCCTCACAATATCTACCTCCTTCCAAAACACTGTGTTATTCATCCTGATGTTTGCCAATATATTATCTTACCCTATCTTTCATTTTGCCTTGTTTTTCAGCCACTGTTCCCTATTTCTGACCATTTGTCTCTCTCTTGTGTATCTTTGCATCACTTGCACTTTGCATCACTTGCGCTTTGTATCACTTGCCCTCCGCCCCCAAAGCATACACACACACACACACACACACACACACACACACACACACACACACACACACACAGACAAAGGGAAGAACATAGAGGCAAAAATATGTATTAGCGTTCACCATCGCTACTAAAATGTTGTATCGTTCAGTTTTTCTTACAAAACGGTAACAGTAACCCACACATCACAGTATCTGGCTGAAGCTCTACCTCTGGATCCTTTCAGATTCAATAGACGAAAAGTCAATTGTATGGTTGTCGTAACTGAGTAGAGGCGAACGACAGGCGCAACGTAGCACTACGATACATAAGTTCGAAGTCATTACTCACTAATGTCACAAAATCGCCTCAATGGATCAAAAGAATCTGGTTCTGACTACGAAGAATAAACCTTTAGATGATAAGTTCACACTGACAGGTATGTGTGGCGAGGTAAGTAAGGTGAAGCATGTGAGGTGAGGTGTGTGAGGTGATATATGTGTGGTGAGGTAAGTAAGGTGAAGCATGTGAGGTGAGGTGTGTGAGGTGATATATGTGTGGTGAGGTAAGTAAGGTGAAGCATGTGAGGTGAGGTGTGTGAGGTGATATATGTGTGGTGAGGTAAGTAAGGTGAAGCATGTGAGGTGAGGTGTGTGAGGTGATATATGTGTGGTGAGGTAAGTAAGGTGAAGCATGTGAGGTGAGGTGTGTGAGGAGAGATATGTGAGGTGAGGTATAATCTTCGCTTGTGGTGTTCAGGTGAGGGTGGAAGGGCAAGACTTACCAGAGAGTCCACGTCCATGCTGCGGGGTCGGCTGTGGCTTCAGCTGGTCGCACGAGAGTCACTGAGGGTCTAATGTCGGGCTCAGGATGAGGCCTTTTAATTTACGTCGGTTCCGGACTTGCCCGAATACAGTGCTAAGCCTGCCTCTCGAGGCGTCAGGAAGGGTCCCGAGTCCTATCTTCTGATATATGATCCCAGCCTTGAATACCGCTGTTCCCTGTAACTGCGTATCTCTGTGCTTATTGCTGCTTTAGGGCGCCAGGCAACCACTCACCTGGGCGAGGTCGGAGCGTGTAGTGTCCTCATCATCCTCCATGACTGTCGCAAAGCTCACTCGAATGACGCAATCGCTTCGTTCTCTCCGATCAATAAATACGCCAAACTCTCGCTATACCAAGGAGAAGAACACGATGGAGGACACTTTCCAGATAGTTTCGCCCAAAGGTCGATCCAGTACGTTTGTTTTGAAGAACGAGCAGTATTACGTAATATCATGTTGCTGCTAAGTATGCATACATCCGAAACCCTTCAATGTTATCATTTAGTCGAATTCTAATCAAATTGATAAATTAGTCGGTGGAATATTGCTAAAATTGTCATAGTTACTGCAAAATCGGTTAATTTACATTACTAAGGCCTAAGAAAGCGCTATTGACCACTCCCCTCTACTCCCTAAAGAGAAAATTCAAAACGTATCATTCTATTCGTCCTTGCCTGCGATTCAAACACCAGAAGAATCCATTGGCCATCCCACTAGGAGAAAAAAAAAGAAGAAAAAAAGAGAAACTCAGTATCCCGGGTAAATATATCTGGAGGTCAAGTTGAACCTTGGTGACGTAAGGTTGCGTGATTGACTCGACCAATAAGCGTACAGGAGCAGGGTCGAGCCCATCAGGGCGTGGACCAATAGGCATACAGCTACAAGCCAAACCCCTCCTACGTCACGCCCGCGAATCCTGGTAGCCTAGGCTAGACGGCTTTGTGCTGCTCTAGCGATGATCGACAACGATTTGGGTACACAGTCAGGATCTAAGGCGGGCTTGAAATATCACAGAAGAGAACGTAGACTATTTTTGCTACATGTTTATTCCTGAAAGTACTCGAGAGAAACCCCCAAACACCTGATGGTCAAACATTATGTTCATCTTAGGATACTATACGAATCCTTTTTCTATTGCAGTTTTCCTCTGACATGAAATATCATGAGTGACTGCATATTGAGCATGCCTCCTTTTGATCAATATAAGGGTACTGTAGAGGTACCATATTAACATTTGTTTCATTCAAAGCTGACGTTGGCAGCTATTTAAAATCTTGGTTCTTGGCTCTTGACGTCTTTCTTTAGTAGATACCTTGTTTAAAGTAAGGGTGCGTGTGGCTCTTTCAAAAGATTAAATGATGTGGATTGGTGACCAAGATTTAGTGCTGTGTACTGTATGGGTGTTCAAAGTAGATTATCTTCCATGAGCTTTGATAGATTCTTTGTTTTCTCTCTTATTTGGCGGTTGTCTGCTGTGTATGTTGACTATAGGACTGTGGCCTTGTATACTACCTAGCTTATTACCAGACAACCACATGAAAGTTACTATAAATGAATGAAATATTGATGACCATCAGAATTGTTTTCCTTTTAGATACACGGGTAATGAGATGGTTGAAAAGCATGTACGATGAATATTAGATCCATATGAGGGTGTGCAACACCATTTTTTGGTAAAACCGCTTAATGAAAGATACAAGGCTGCCAGAGCAGGCTCGGTGGTGGGCAACAAAGACTGCGCATACTCAAGGTGGGTGCTGAGCAACGGGGAGAGGATAGGAACCATGGTTTTGCCCACAGCCGAAGAAGGAAGGATCGCGGAGGGGCACGACAACTTTTTGGTCTCTCAACCGATCTGACTATGTCAATATCGAACAGTCCTTTGAGAAATGTGGATGACTTAATCAACTAGATTATACAATACGAAACTAAGACAGAGAGGAGCCGCAGATAATGTGATAGGCACTTCTATTGGAAATTACCCGAGGAAGAGTACAACAAAGTCCAAGTTCAGGATGCACGAAAAGAGTCGGAGAAAGTTGATTAGAATGTGAGCTTTGGAGACGGTGTCGCTGTAGTGTTAAACTCGCAGTTTTTAAGAACAGGTGATAATACAAGAGAAACATATATACAACCACATTTACATGAAACCACATTATAGATGTACATACAACGCACACACTCACATGTGTACATAGACTTCAATACATACTTTTATACATATACACAAACACACAGGAAGGATAAATTTACACACACACATATGTGTATACAATAATCATGTGTTTACAACTTCACGTTAGTACACAGGCAGTCAGCAAACACATACAGAGTACATCAAAAAACAGCAGCGTTTATGAGCGGGCAAATGACTTCGGTGTCCATGAAACGATACTGCATGGTGGTCTGGCCTGGATAAACGGGAAACAATGGGAACACGTTGGGCTGCTCGGGAGACAGGGTCAGGCATGTGCTATGACTATAAGGGTCTGCAGACTTTCTCCCCAAGACCATAATGGATGATAATGTTTGTGTATGACCCACTACAACAGAAAGATCTCCTTCCCTAGAGAGACTGATAATCTTTAGTAGTGTTTCCTGTGCCTTATGCTTAAATGTGCAATTTAGCTGCAAGTGAAGTGAATACTGAAAAAAAAACATGGTCGTGGGAAACTGAGAAAAAACAGCACTTCAAGAAAAAAAGATGGTAACTGCGAAATTTATGAAAGTTTGATGCTCGCTGCATCAGGTTCCAAGGACGCAATGTGTTATAATTCATCTACAAAAACAACTTTCAAACATGACTCATAATTTGCAGGTCAAGCTACTGTACTAAGTTGCTACATTTGTGCTGGTTGATGTATATAAGAAGTTGACAGTTATTCTCAACTTTACCGTAAAAAAGAATTAATGCGTTCGTTGTGTTCTCTCATCCAATCTGGGCGATGACACAAGAGAATTACGTACAGATAGCAAAGAATACAATCGTAATGGATATTCTTATTTTGTTTGCTGAGATGACACGGGCAACGGAAGTCCTAATCAACGGCATTTCTCTCATTTTTTGCCAACCCCTATTGGTGGATGAACAACTATGTTGAACGTAGGCCAACTGCCACAGCCAGGATTCGAACCAATGCGGTTGACCCTGGGCGACCCCTGAATACGTCATGGTCATATACGCTCACTCACACACCACAGAGGTCCATACCTGCCACCCTTTTGGAACTTTGAATTGATTAAAATAGGTAACGAAAAAAGAGTTATTGTACATAAGAAAGCAGACAATGTCCTTCATGTACTGGAGCTTAACTCTCAGAGATGAGGTACTGCGCTGCATTATAGGAGGGAATCTTCCTGAAATAAAGTTTCTTTAAAGAAAAGAGTAAAAGAGATCTACATCAACGTAGTGAACAGGGAGTTGGTTGTAAGCGCTGTGGGTATGCCGTGGTTTTTGATTCGTTTGTTTCTGATACCCAATGCAGATATGTACTGGGATAAATAAACATACGCATGTATGTGTACAAGTATCCATGAATGTATACAAATATCAAACGACCAACAAAACCCCTGCAACTCAGTGCGTTTCTTCTTTTCTTGTCAACCACTTCTATTGTCGCAAATACACTTCCATTCAGAGCTGATAGGAGTGGCAGTGCAAAGAGCATCACTAATACACAGAGCATGAAGGTTAAGAAGATGAATACCAAGTGAATAGTTTGGAACTGCAAGTGAAAAGTCTCCAGATCAGGTGTAGGTGGGCCTTCCTTGAGCGAGCATATTAGTTTGGTTCTACATGGAAGATATATGGTCTAGCACGGTTGAGGCTTGGTCTAACATAGCTTCTATGATGAATTTGTCCCGGTTGCTGTGTTTATAAGTCTATAGAGAAGTGGGTCATGGTAGATCAACCGCAGAGTTATTCCAAACCCTAACTAGAAAGATGAAATCCAGATCATAAACACCTTTTGGGCGTCCGGCAGCACTAATGCTGTACTGACGATCTGAGAATCAGTGCGGATACCGGTACCACCCAGTCTGACAAGAAAGGCTACTTGAATCCATTGGGTTTTGTCAAAATGGAGGTTCAAAAGCGACTCATAGGTAGACTTGATTGTTTAGCGTGTTCCCTGGGTATATCTGTTGAAAGATAATGACGCCCTCAGGATATGGGTTTACTTTGGTAAAGTTAAACTCTTAGTAAGGAGAAAAAGGGCATCTACGATGTCTCTGCATCCACCTTTAGCTTTTTACACCTTTATTTGGAATGAAGTCGACAGACCTGGAACCCGAGGGCATACGGAGCATATTGCTACCTTCCAGGTTAATAGTTGAAGCTCCGAGCAGTATTGCCGATGTACTGTGAGCAATCCCTGGGGTCGAGGTGATGATCTAGTATTTGGAAGGGTTAAGGGAGAAACCCTGCGATTCCCTCAGCTCTCCCTACCACAAGAGCGAGGTCAGCGAAACAGTGCCAGCCAAGATGCTGTCGTCCATGATCCAGATGTCTCACTAGACCGGCTGGTTATTATTGCATGGGAGAGTAGGCCAAATAGAAGAGGGGCAAATGGGGTCACCTTGCTGAATCCCTTCAGCTGACTCGAGCTCATGCTTGTCAAAATGCATATCTGATGATGTGTTGTGACGCACATAAAAGAAAGGAAGGTCACTAGAGCCTTGACACGCTTCCCTAATGAAGTCATCTCTTCTCATAAGGTTGGAAGAGTTTTTGACATCTAGTTAGGCCATGATTTTATCATGGACAGCTTACGAACGCAGGCTCCCTCAGTTTGGGCTTCATCTTTACAGCCCAGTGGGATACCAAGGCCAAGTTGCTCCAGAATCAGCAAGATGGCAGCCTCACTAATGACGCTTTTGAAAGCCGCTCTACTTATTGCCAGAGCGGCATACAGCAATGAATTTGATATATATATATATATATATATATATATATATATATATATATATATATATATATTTATATATATATATATATATATATATATATATATATATATATTTTTTTTTTTTTTTTTTTTTTTTTTTTTTTTTTAATTTTCCAAAAGAAGGAACAGAGAAGAGGGCCAGGTGAGGATATTCCCTCAAAGGCCCAGTCCTCTGTTCTTAACGCTACCTCGCTATCGCGGGAAATGGCGAATAGTATGAAAAAAAAAAAAAAAAAAAAAATATATATATATATATATATATATATATATATATATATATATATATATATATATATATATATGTATATATATATATATATGGTAATGCAGTGGAATCCCTTAAAAACGGGGTGACTGTTATCGTTTGATTGGTAAGGATATTCACTGTATGTATGAACCATGGTGAAGTGCCTGAGGATTGGCGGAATGCATGCATAGTGACATTGTACAAAGGCAAAATGGATAAAGGTGAGTGTTCAAATTACAGAAGTATAAATTTCTTGAGTATTCCTGGGAATACAGAGCATCAGTGTGGTTTCCGAAGTGGTAGAGGATGTGCGGATCAGGTGTTTGCTTTGAAGAATGCATGTAAAAAATACTTGAAAAAACAAATGGATTTGTATGTAGCATTTATGGATCTGGAGAGGGTATATGATAAAGTTGATAGAGAGGCTTTGTAGAAGGATTTAAGAGTATATGGAGCAGGAGGTAAGTTGCTGGAAGCAGTGAAAAGTTTTTACCAAGAGAGGAGAGTGATTGGTTCCCAGGGAATGTCGGTCTGCAGCAGGGGTGTGTGATGTCCCCATGGTTGTTGAATTTGTGTATGGATGGGGTGGTTAGGGAGGTAAATGCAAAAGTTTTGGAGAGAGGGGCGAGTATGCAATCTGTTGAGGATGCGAGGGCCTGGGAAGTGAGTCAGTCGTTGCTCGCCTATGATACAGCGCTGGTGGCTGATTCGTGTGAGAAACTGCAGAGGCTGGTGAATGAGTTTGGAAAAGTGTGTGAAAGGAGAAATTTGGGAGTAAATGTGAATAAGAGCAGGTTATCAGGTTCAGTAGGGATGAGGGACAAGTTAATTGGGATGTAAGTTTGAATGGAGACAAATTGGAGGAAGTGAAGTGTTTTAGATATCTGGAAGTGGACTCAGCAGTGGATGGAACCATGGAAGCTGAAGTGAATTATAGGGTGGGGGAGGGGGCGAAAGTTCTGGGAGCATTTAACAATGTGTGGAAGGCGAGAACATTATCTTGGAAAGCAAAAATGGGTATGTTTGAGGGAATAGTGGTTCCAACAATGTTGTATGGTTGCGAGGCGTGGGTTATGGATAGAGTTGTGCGCAGGAGGGTGGATGTGCTGGAAATGAGATGTTTGAGGACAATATGTGGTGTGAGGTGGTTTGATCGAGTAAGTAATAATAGGGTAAGAGAGATGTGTGGTAATAAAAAGAGCGTGGTTGAGAGAGAGCAGAAGAGGGTGTTTTGAAATGGTTTGGTCATATGGAGAGAATGAGTGAGGAAAGATTGACCAAGAGGATATATGCGTCAGAGGTGGAGGGAACGAGGAGAAGTGGGAGACCAAATTTTAGGTGGAAAGATGGAGTGAAAAAGATTTTGAGTGATCGGGGCCTGAACATGCAGGAGGGTGAAAGGCGTGCAAGGAATAGAGTGAATTGGAACGATGTGGTATACCGGGGTCGACGTGCTGTCAGTGGATTGAACCAGGGCATGTGAAGCGTCTGGAAAGTTCTGTGGGGCCTGGATGTGGAAAGGGAGCTGTGGTTTCGGTGCATTATTACATGGCAGATAGAGGCAGTGTGAACAAACGGGGTCTTTGTTGTCTTTTCTTAGCGCTGCCTCGCACACATGAGGGGGGAGGGGGTTGTTATTTCATGTGTGGCGAGGTGGCGATGGGAATGAATAAAGGCAGACAGTATGAATTATGTACATGTGTATATATATATATATATATGTCTGTGTGTGTACATATATGTATACGTTGAGATGTATAGGTATGTATATTTGCGTGTGTGGACGTGTATGTATATACATGTGTATGTGGGTGGGTTGGGCCATTCTTTCGTCTGTTTCCTTGTGGTACCTCGCTATATATATATATATATATATATATATATATATATATATATATATATATATATATATATATATATATATATATATATATATATATATATATATGTATATATATATATATATATATATATATATATATATATATATATATATATATATATATATATTATATATATATATATATATATATACATATATATATATATATATATATATATATATATATATATATATATATATATATATATATATATATATATATATATATATATGTATATATATGTATATATATATATATATATATATATATATATATATATATATCTTTCTTTCTTTTTTCTTTTAAACTATTCGCCATTTCCCGCGTTAGCGAGGTAGCGTTAAGAACAGAGGACTGGGCCTTTTTTGGAATATCCTCACCTGGCCCCCTCTGTTCCTTCTTTTGGAAAATTAAAAAAAAAGAAAAAAAAAAACAAGAGGGGAGGATTTCCAGCCCCCCGCTCCCTCCCCTTTTAGTCGCCTTCTACGACACGCAGTGAATACGTGGGAAGTATTCTTAATCCCCTATCCCCAGGGATATATGGTAAACAGAGAAGCGGTAGTAAAAGCTTTGCGGAAGATGAAAGCCGGCAAGGCAGCAGGTTTGGATGGTATTGCAGTGGAATCTATTAAAAAAGGGGGTGACTCTATTTTTGACTGGTTGGTAAGGTTATTTAATGTATGCATGACTCATGGTGAGGTGCCTGAGGATTGGCGAAATGCGTGCATAGTGCCATTGTGCTAAGGCAAAGGGGATAAGAGTGAGTGCTCAAATTACAGAGGTATAAGTTTGTTGAGTATTCCTGGTAAATTATATGGGAGGGTATTGATTGAGAGGGTGAAGGAATGTACAGAGCATCAGATTGGGGAAGAGCAGTGTGGTTTCAGAAGTGGTAGAGGATGTGTGGATCAGGTGTTTGCTTTGAAGAATGTATGTGAGAAATACTTAGAAAAGCAAATGGATTTGTATGTAGCATATATGGATCTGGAGAAGGCATATGATAGAGTTGATAGAGATGCTCTGTGGAAGGTATTAAGAATATATGATGTGGGAGGCAAGTTGTTAGAAGCAGTGAAAAGTTTTTATCGAGGATGTAAGGCATGTGTACGTGTAGGAAGAGAGGAAAGTGATTGGTTCTCAGTGAATGTAGTTTGCGGCAGGGGTGTGTGATGTCTCCATGGTTGTTTAATTTGTTTATGGATGGGGTTGTTAGGGAGGTGAATGCAAGAGTTTTGGAAAGAGGGGCAAGTATGAAGTCTGTTGTGGATGAGAGAGCTTGGGAAGTGAGTCAGTTGTTGTTCGCTGATGATACAGCACTGGTGGTTGATTCATGTGAAAAAACTGCAGAAGCTGGTGACTGAGTTTGGTAAAGTGTGCGAAAGAAGAAAGTTAAGAATAAATGTGAATAAGAGAAAGGTTATTAGGTGCAGTAGGGTTGAGGGTCAAGGCAATTGGGAGGTAAGTTTGAATGGAGAAAAACTGGAGGAAGTAAAGTGTTTTAGATATCTGGGAGTGGATCTGGCAGCGGATGGAACCATGGAAGCGGAAGTGGATCATAAGGTGGGGGAGGGGGCGAGAATTCTGGGAGCCTTGAAGAATGTGTGGAAGTCGAGAACATTATCTCGGAAAGCAAAAATGGGTATGTTTGAAGGAATAGTGGTTCCAACAATGTTATATGGTTGCGAGGCGTGGGCTATGGATAGAGTTGTGCGCAGGAGGGTGGATGTGCTGGAAATGAGATGTTTGAGGACAATGTGTGGTGTGAGGCGGTTTGATCGTAACGTAAGGGTAAGAGAGATGTGTGGAAATAAAAAGAGCGTGGTTGAGAGAGCAGAAGAGGGTATTTTGAAATGGTTTGGGCACATAGAGAGAATGAGTGAGGAAAGATTGACCAAGAGGATATATGTGTCGAAGGTGGAGGGAACGAGGAGAAGTGGGAGACCAAATTGGAGGTGGAAAGATGGAGTGAAAAAGATTTTGTGTGATCGGGGCCTGAACATGCAGGAGGGTGAAAGGAGGGCAAGGAATAGAGTGAATTGGATCGATGTGGTATACCGGGGTTGACGTGCTGTCAGTGGATTGAATCAGGGCATGTGAAGCGTCTGGGGTAAACCATGGAAAGCTGTGTAGGTATGTATATTTGCGTGTGTGGACGTGTATGTATATACATGTGTATGGGGGTGGGTTGAGCCATTTCTTTCGTCTGTTTCCTTGCGCAACCTCGCAAACGCGGGAGACAGCGACAAAGCAAAAAAAAAAAAAAAAAAAAAAAAAAAAAACTACATATATATATATATATATATATATATATATATATATATATATATATATATATATATATATTATATATATATATATATATATATATATATATATATATATATATATATATATATATATATATATATATATGTATATAGCGAGGTACCACAAGGAAACAAATGAAAGAATGGCGCAACCCACCCACATACACATGTATATACATACACGTCTACACACGCAAATATACATACCTATACATCTCAACGTATACATATATATACAGGAGTTGTGGGAGTATGTGATAGAATGTAAGAAAGTAAATTCTCGATTAACATGGGTAAAACTGAAAGTTGATGGAGAGAGATGGGTGATTATATGTGCATATGCACCTGGGCATGAGAAGAAAGATCATGAGAGGCAAGTGTTTTGGGAGCAGCTGAATGAGTGTGTTAGTGGTTTTGATGCACAAGACCGGGTTATAGTGATGGATGATTTGAATGCAAAGGTGAGTAATGTGGCAGTTGAGGGAATAATTGGTATACATGGGGTGTTCAGTGTTGTAAATGGAAATGGTGAAGAGCTTGTAGATTTATGTGCTGAAAAAGGACTGGTGATTGGGAATACCTGGTTTAAAAAGAGAGATATACATAAGTATACGTATGTAAGTAGGAGAGATGGCCAGAGAGCGTTATTGAATTACGTGTTAATTGACAGGCGCGCGAAAGAGAGACTTTTGGATGTTAATGTGCTGAGAGGTGCAACTGGAGGGATGTCTGATCGTTACCTTGTGGAGGCTAAGGTGAAGATTTGTATGGGTTTTCAGAAAAGAAGAGTGAATGTTGGGGTGAAGAGGGTGGTGAGAGTAAGTGAGCTTGGGAAGGAGACTTGTGTGAGGAAGTATCAGGAGAGACTGAGTACAGAATGGAAAAAGGTGAGAACAATGGAAGTAAGGGGAGTGGCGGAGGAATGGGATGTATTTAGGGAATCAGTGATGGATTGCGCAAAAGATGCTTGTGGCATGAGAAGAGTGGGAGGTGGGTTGATTAGAAAGGGTAGTGAGTGGTGGGATGAAGAAGTAAGATTATTAGTGAAAGAGAAGAGAGAGGCATTTGGACGATTTTTGCAGGGAAAAAATGCAATTGAGTGGGAGATGTATAAAAGAACGAGACAGGAGGTCAAGAGAAAGGTGCAAGAGGTGAAAAAGAGGGCAAATGAGAGTTTGGGTGAGAGAGTATCATTAAATTTTAGGAAGAATAAAAAGATGTTCTGGAAGGAGGTAAATAAAGTGCGTAAGAAAGGGAGCAAATGGGAACTTCAGTGAAGGGCGCAAATGGGGAGGTAACAAGTAGTGGTGATGTGAGAAGGAGATGGAGTGAGTATTTTGAAGGTTTGTTGAATGTGTTTGATGATAGAGTGGCAGATATAGGGTGTTTTGGTCGAGGTGGTGTGCAAAGTGAGAGGGTTAGGGAAAATGATTTGGTAAACAGAGAAGAGGTAGTGAAAGCTTTGCGGAAGATCAAAGCCGGCAAGGCTACAGGTTTGGATGGTATTGCAGTGGAATCTATTAAAAAAGGGGGTGACTGTATTGTTGACTGGTTGGTAAGGTTATTTAATGTATGTATGACTCATGGTGAGGTGCCTGAGGGTTGGCGGTATGCGTGCATAGTGCCATTGTACAAAGGCAAAGGGGTAAAAGGTGAGTGCTGAAATTACAGAGATATAAGTTTGTTGAGTATTCGTGGTAAATTATATGGGAGGGTATTGATTGAGAGGGTGAAGGCATGTACAGAGCATCAGATTGGGGAAGAGCAGTGTGGTTTCAGAAGTGGTAGAGGATGTGTGGATCAGGTGTTTGCTTTGAAGAATGTATGTGAGAAATACTTAGAAAAGCAAATGGATTTGTATGTAGTATTTATGGATCTGGAGAAGGCATATGATGGAGTTGATAGAGTTGCCCTCTGGAAGGTATTAAGAATATTTGGTGTGGGAGGCATGTTGTTAGAAGCAGTGAAAAGGTTTTATCGAGGATGTAAGGCATGTGTATGTGTAGGAAGAGAAGAAAGTGATTGGTTCTCATTGAATGTAGGTTTGCGGCAGGGGTGTGTGATGTCTCCATGGTTGTTTAATTTGTTTATGGATGGGGTTGTTAGGGAGGTGAATGCAAGAGTTTTGGAAAGAGGGGCAAGTATGAAGTCTGTTGTGGATGAGAGAGCTTGGGAAGTGAGTCAGTTGTTGTTCGCTGATGATACAGCGCTGGTGGCTGATTCATGTGAAAAACTGCAGAAGCTGGTGACTGAGTTTGGTAAAGTGTGTGAAAGAAGAAAGTTAAGAGTAAATGTGAATAAGAGCAAGGTTATTAGGTACAGTAGGGTTGAGGGTCAAGTCAATTGGGAGGTAAGTTTGAATGGAGAAAAACTTGAGGAAGTAAAGTGTTTTAGATATCTGGGAGTGGATCTGGCAGCGGATGGAACCATGGAAGCGTAAGTGAATCATTGGGTGGGGGAGGGGGCGAAAATCCTAGGAGCCTTGAAGAATGTTTGGAAGTTGAGAACATTATCTCGGAAATCAAAAATGGGTATGTTTGAAGGAATAGTGGTTCCAACAATGTTATATGGTTGCGAGGCGTGGGCTATGGAAAGAGTTGTGCGCAGGAGGGTGGATGTGCTGGAAATGAGATGTTTGAGGACAATGTGTGGTGTGAGGTTGTTTGATCGAGTAAGTAATGTAAGGGTAAGAGAGATATGTGGAAATAAAAAGAGCGTGGTTGAGAGAGCAGAAGAGGATGTTTTGAAATCGTTTGTGCACATGGAGAGAATGAGTGAGGAAAGATTGACCAAGCGGATATATGTGTCGGAGATGGAGGGAACGAGGAGAAGCGGGAGACCAAATTGGAGGTGGAAAGATGGAGTGAAAAAGAGTTTGAGTGATCGGGGCCTGAACATGCAGGAGGGTGAAAGGCGGGGAAGGAATAGAGTGAATTGGATCGATGTGGTATACCGGGGTTGACGTGCTGTCAGTGGATTGAATCAGGGCATGTGAAGCATCTGGGGTAAACCATGGAAAGTTGTGTGGGGCCTGAATGTGGAAAGGGAGCTGTGGTTTCGGGCATTATTGCATGACAGCTAGAGACTGAGTGTGAACGAATTGGGCCTTTGTTGTCTTTTCCTAGCGCTACCTCGCACACATGAGTGGGGAGGGGGATGGTATTCCATGTGTGGCGAGTTGGCGATGGGAGTGAATGGGGGCAGACAGTGTGAATTGTGTGCATGGGTATATATGTATGTGTCTGTGTGTGTATATATATATATATATGTGTACATTGAGATGTATAGGTATGTATATTTGCGTGTGGGACGTGTGTGTATATACATGTGTATGGGGGTGGGTTGGGCCATTTCTTTCGTCTGTTTCCTTGCGCTACCTCGCAAACGCGGCAGACAGCGACAAAGCAAAATATAAGAATATATATATATATATATATATATATATATATATATATATATATATATATATATATATATATATTCCTATGAGTCCACGGGGAAAATGAAACACGAAAATTCCCAAGTGCACTTTCGTGTAATAATCACATCATCAGGGGAGACACAAGAGAGAAATATAACAGTCAGTTGATATACATCGAAGACACGAAGCTAGGCGAAGCTTCGACTCTTCGATGTATATATATATATATATATATATATATATATATATATATATATATATATATATATATATATATATATATATATATATATATATATATATATATATATATATATATATATATATATATATATATATTTCTTTCTTTCTTTCATACTGTCCGCCATTTCCCGCATTAGCGAGGTAGCGTTAAGAACAGAGGACTGGGCCTTAGAGGGAATATCCTCACCTGGCCCCCTTCTCTGTTCCTTCTTTTGGGAAATAAAAAAAAAAAGAAACGAGAGGGGAGGATTTCCAGCCAGCCGCTCCCTCCCCTTTTAGTCGCCTTCTACGACACGCAGGGAATACGTGGGAAGTATTCTTTCTCCCCTATCCCCAGGGATATATATATATATATATATATATATATATATATATATATATATATATATATATATATGTATATATATATATATATATATATATATATATATATATATATATATATATGTATATATATATATATATATATATATATATATATATATATATATATATATATATATATATATATATATATATATATATATATATTCATTATTATTATTATTTTGCTTTGTCGCTGTCTCCCGCGTTAGCGAGGTAGCGCAAGGAAACAGACGAAAGAATGGCCCAACCCACCCACATACACATGTATATACATACACGTCCACACACGCAAATATACATGCCTATACATCTCAACGTATACATATATATACACACACACAGACATATACAAATATACACATGTATATAATTCATACTGTCTGCCTTTATTCATTCCCATCGCCACCCCGCCACAAATGTCATAACAACCCCCTCCCCCCTCATGTGCGCGAGGTAGCGCTAGGAAGACAACAAAGGCCCCATTCGTTCACACCGAAACCACAGCTCCCTTTCCACATCCAGGCCCCACAGAACTTTCCATGGTTTACCCCAGACGCTTCACATGCCCTGGTTCAATCCATTGACAGCACGTCGACCCCGGTATACCACATCGTTCCAGTTCTCTCTATTCCTTGCACGCCTTTCACCCTCCTGCATGTTCAGGCCCCAATCACTCAAAATCATTTTCACTCCATCTTTCCACCTCCAATTAGGTCTCCCACTTCTCCGCGTTCCCTCCACCTCCGACACATGTATCCTCTTGGTCAATCTTTCCTCACTCATTCTCTCTCTCTCTCTCTCTATTTCTCTCTCTCTCTCTCTCTCTCTCTCTCTCTCTCTCTCTCTCTCTCTCTCTCTCTCTCTCTCTCTCTCTCTCTCTCTCTCTATATATATATATTCCCTGGGGATAGGTTAGAAAGAATACTTCCCACGTATTCCCTGCGTGTCGTAGAAGGCGACTAAAACTGAAGGGAGCGGGGGGCTGGAAATCCTCCCCTCTCGTTTCTTTTTTTTTTTTTCTAATTTTCCAAAAGAAGGAACAGAGAAGAGGGCCAGGTGAGGATATTCCCTCCAAGGCCCAGTCCTCTGTTCTTAACGCTACCTCGCTATTGCGGGAAATAGCGAATTGTATGAACAAATATATATATATATATATATATATATATATATATATATATATATATATATATATATATATATATATATATATATATATACACTGTCATATGTTAGTTATCTTTTTCTTTTGTTAGTCATAGCTATTCGTGCATTTTTGAAAACTATCAGTACAAAAGTCTCACTGGAACTTTAACAAAGGGGTAAATACCGTTCTCGGGGAAATCATGATAACCACCTATGCAATATGTGTGGCAGCAGATGACAACACTCTTATGAAACGAGCAGGAGTTGTTGTGAGCACTTTATTATAGGCTTGTCTCACGGCGAAATTGTTAGTTACATACCGTAGATAGATAGGCACTCCTCATTATGGCTTGAGAGTTGTTCTAGACAGGTCATATTTCTCCATTGCTCATTGCAAGAATTACGTTAGTCTGTCTGCCTTAAACCAGAAACATGTGATTAACCAGGAGGTGTGGATTTACATAGCATTATGAGTAAAGATACAACTTTTTATGAATCGGGTCCACATCATGATTCACCAGTCTCACACACTGGTTACTCCGCTGTTCATCCAAAATGTATAACATATTGTATGAGGGACAATTGATACAGATGCGCCAGGAAGCCTGGGGCCAGCAAATCCGGTCTGAGTCCAGGTCATTAAGAAGGCAAGGCACACTCCATCCCTCGTCAGCCATTTGCACTCGCTGATACAAAGAGACAGAGTCACTGGAGCCACAGACTAACAGGGTCCTTACATATATATGCGACAGTACTCAATCTTGTTTATCTTGTAGCGCTTTACCTACTTTCAGTATAGAGCTAAAGTATCTTTTTTCTATCATAACAAGAACGTCATGCACGTAAAACTTATGACTTCATATTGTCATCATGATCCAAAAACTTTAGCATTATGCGGACGAGATGATATATAAGGAAGTGACGTGCATGCCACAGGAAGATATAATGGTGCTTATGTAGCCACAGGTTAAGGTCTACACTAGAGGGAACTAGTACTACGGGGATATATTGACAGACCAAGGGAAAATCAGCATTCTATCTGTAGTGCCGTAAGGTCTAAACGTGTTGATCCCATCAACAGGGACACAATATTTGTGAGGAAGAAGGTGTGTCTGGTTATAAGGGCGGGGACGCTGACGCTGTATAATCCGTCGCTTACATACACCAGATATCAAAACATCTCAGATGATTATTCCAGTCGGGTCTAGGCCCGTGCGAGCGTCTATGATACTTATGTAAATACCAAAACAGCAGAGCTTAATTCGGCGGGATTAATTTGGTCCAAGTCTTGCCACTGCAACTGCATTGAGATTTCTTGGAAAATGGTATGCATTGTTTATTAATCTATTTAACAATACTTGATCGCCGTTTCCCGAGTCAGCGAGGTAGCGCCAGGAAGCAGATGAAGAATGGCCCATTCACTCCTATGCATATATATATATATATATATATATATATATATATATATATATATATATATATATATATATATATATATATATATATTGGAAAGGATCACAATTTTGCGCGTGATCAAGATATTCCTGTGAGTCCATGGGGAAAATGAAACACGAAAAGTTCCCAAGTGCACTTTCGTGTAATAATCACATCATCAGGGGAGACACAAGAGAGAGATATAACAATCAGTTGATATACATCGAAGAGACGAAACTAGGACGCCATTTGGTAAACATGTGATTGTCCAAAACATACAACGAGCGTTCATAAACTTATCATTTTACAAATCTTATCAACAATAAAGTTATCTAATTTGTACAGACCATCACTAATATTAAGATTATAATTCTTTGTGTATTCGATAATAGAAGATTCAATGATATTTCTCTTGGTAATAGAGTTAGAATTAATAACTGAGATGGCATTACTCCAGTCAATACAATGATCATAGTTTTTGACATGATTAAACAAGGCATTTGATTCTTGTCCCGTTCTTATACTATATTTATGTTGCCTAAGTCTAACAGAAAGATCCTTACCAGTCTGACCAACATAATATTTATCACAGTTTCCACAAGGAACTTTATAGATGCAACCAAGAGAATTATCTGGTGAATTCCTGATTAAGATATTCTTTATAGTATTATTGTTGCTAAAGGCAACATTTACATTAAAGGATTTAAGCAACATGGGAAGCAAAGTGAAATTATTATCAAAAGGGAGAACTAAAAGATTCTTGGTGTCAAAGGGAGGTTTGGGCTCAACTCTTTAAAATGATTTCTTTACTAACTTAAGGGATTTATCAATGAAAGATCTAGGGTACTTTAACTTAGATCCAATAGAATATATCTTCTCAAACTCATCATCAATAATCTCTGGACAGCAAATACGTAATGCCCTTAGGAACATAGATTGAAATGATGATAATTTAACTCTGTCATGTTGAGATGAGTAATAATGGATATATGAGCATACATTGGTGGGTTTTCTGTATATGCTAAACTTAAACTTGTTTCCTTGTTTATGAATCATGCAACCTAAAAATGGTAACATACCATTATTTTCATTTTCTACAGTAAATTTGATGGAAGGTACTATATTGTTAAGTAAAGGGAGAAATATTTGTCAATTTTTATTTGTTGGCTAAGCACAAAGAACATCATCTACATACCTAAACCAAATTGCATTAGAAGGTAAGATATCCTTTAGTAATTTTGTTTAAAAAAATTACATATAAAGATTGCTTAGGACAGGTGAAAGAGGGTTACCCATTGCCATACCAAATTTTTGAGAATAATAATCTCCATTAAACAAAATTTTCCAGCAAGACCTATAGTGAGTTCAGTAGGCTCCATCACATATAAATTATGAAAATGGTTAGTTTCCTTATTAAGCCCTTTAGTGGGTAAAGTATCAAATTCTAATATCATGAACAACGTAGATTTAGTCAACAAGCTAAACAATATCAATATTAATTTTGATTTCAAACTAGTTAGCTTTGATGTTTCCTCACTTTTCATGGCAATGAAGGGGACAAAGATGACAAATTTTTGATAAGAGAAATGTTACCTTTCAACAACAACTTCATTTCTTTATTGAAGTGAGAATTAACTGCTTCTAAGGGATTTTTACTAAGTTTAGAATATGTTGTGTTATCATTTAGAAGATCATTCATTTTAGATAAGTTAGCAAAGAAATAATTTTATAGAGTTGAGCCCAAACCTCCCTTTGACACCAAGAATCTTTTAGTTCTCCCTTTTGATAATAATTTCACTTTGCTTCCCATGTTGCTTAAATCCTTTAATGTAAATGTTGCCTTTAGCAACAATAATACTATAAAGAATATCTTAATCAGGAATTCACCAGATAATTCTCTTGGTTGCATCTATAAAGTTCCTTGTGGAAACTGTGATAAATATTATGTTGGTCAGACTGGTAAGGATCTTTCTGTTAGACTTAAG
The DNA here is from genome assembly GCF_036320965.1 of Panulirus ornatus. Lineage (NCBI taxonomy): Eukaryota > Metazoa > Arthropoda > Malacostraca > Decapoda > Palinuridae > Panulirus > Panulirus ornatus. Next base: position 22,242,045 of record NC_092236.1, read on the forward strand.
CAACATAAATATAGTATAAGAACGGGACAAAAATCAAATGCCTTGTTTAATCATGTTAAAAACTATGATCATTGTATTGACTGGAGTAACGCCATCTCAGTTATGAATTCTAACTCTATTACCAAGAGAAATATCATTGAATCTTCTATTATTAAATGCACAAAGAATTATAATCTTAATATTAGTGATGGTCTGTACAAATTAGATAACTTTATTGTTGATAAGATTTGTAAAATGATAAGTTTATGAACGCTCGTTGTATGTTTTGGACAATCACATGTTTACCAAATGGCGTCCTAGCTTCGTCTCTTCGATGTATATCAACTGACTGTTATATCTCTCTCTTGTGTCTCCCCTGATGATGTGATTATTACACGAAAGTGCACTTGGGAACTTTTCGTGTTTCATTTTCCCCATGGACTCATAGGAATATCTTGATCACGCGCAAAATTGTGATCCTTTCCAATATATATATATATATATATATATATATATATATATATATATATATATATATATATATATATATATATATTGTTTCATTGTCCCCGTAGACTTATAGGAATACTTCCCACGTATTCCCTGCGTGTCGTAGAAGGCGACTAAAAGGGGAGGGAGCGGGTGGCTGGAAATCCTCCCCTCTCGTTTTTTTTTTTTTCCAAAAGAAGGAACAGAGGGGGCCAGGTGAGGATATTCCAAAAAAGGCCCAAGCCTCTGTTCTTAACGCTACCTGGCTAACGTGGGAAATGGCGAATAGTTTAAAAGAAAAAAGAAAATATATATATATATATATATATATATATATATATATATATATATATATATATATATATATATATATATATATATATATATATATATATTTTTTTTTTTTTTTTTTTCTTTTTCTTTTTTTCATACCGTCATTTCCCGCGTTAGCGAGGTAGCGTTAAGAATAGAGGACTCAGCCTTTGAGGAAAATCCTCACTTGGCCCCCTTCTCTGTTCCTCTCTTGGAAAACTAAGAAAAACGAGAGGGAAGGATTTCCAGCCCCCCCGCTCCCTCCCCTTTTAGTCGCCTTTTATGACACGCAGGGAATACGTGTGAAGCATTCTATCCTCCTATCCCCAGGAATCGTATATATATATATATATATATATATATATATATATATATATATATATATATATATATATATATATATATATATATATATATATATATATATATAATATGTATATATATATATATATATATATATATATATATATATATATATATATATATATATATATATATATATATATATATATATATATATATATATATATATATATATTATTATTATTATTATTATACTTTGTCGCTGTCTCCCGCGTTTGCGAGGTAGCGCAAGGAAACAGACGAAAGAAATGGCCCCCCCCCCCATACACATGTATATACATACGTCCACACACGCAAATATACATACCTACACAGCTTTCCATGGTTTACCTCAGACGCTTCACATGCCTTGATTCAATCCACTGACAGCACGTCAACCCCGGTATACCACATCGCTCCAATTCACTCTATTCCTTGCCCTCCTTTCACCCTCCTGCATGTTCAGGCCCCGATCACATAAAATCTTTTTCACTCCATCTTTCCACCTCCAATTTGGTCTCCCTGTTCTCCTCGTTCCCTCCACCTCCGACACATATATCCTCTTGGTCAATCTTTCCTCACTCATTCTCTCCATGTGCCCAAACCACTTCAAAACACCCTCTTCTGCTCTCTCAACCACGCTCTTTTTATTTCCACACATCTCTCTTACCCTTACGTTACTCACTCGATCAAACCACCTCATACCACACATTGTCCTCAAACATCTCATTTCCAGCACATCCATCCTCCTGCGCACAACTCTATCCATAGCCCACGCCTCGCAACCATACAACATTGTTGGAACCACTATTCCTTCAAACATACCCATTTTTGCTTTCCGAGATAATGTTCTCGACTTCCACACATTCTTCAAGGCCCCCAGGATTTTCGCCCCCTCCCCCACCCTATGATCCACTTCCGCTTCCATGGTTCCATCCGCTGCCAGATCCACTCCCAGATATCTAAAACACTTCACTTCCTCCAGTTTTTCTCCATTCAAACTCACCTCCCAATTGACTTGACCCTCAACCCTACTGTACCTAATAACCTTGCTCTTATTCACATTTACTCTTAACTTTCTTCTTCCACACACTTTACCAAACTCAGTCACCAGCTTCTGCAGTTTCTCACATGAATCAGCCACCAGCGCTGTATCATCAGCGAACAACAACTGACTCACTTCCCAAGCTCTCTCATCCCCAACAGACTTCATACTTGCCCCTCTTTCCAAAACTCTTGCATTTACCTCCCTAACAACCCCATCCATAAACAAATTAAACAACCATGGAGAGATCACACACCCCTGCCGCAAACCTACATTCACTGAGAACCAATCACTTTCCTCTCTTCCTACACGTACACATGCCTTACATCCTCCGTAAAAACTTTTCACTGCATCTAACAACTTTCCTCCCACACCATATATTCTTAATACCTTCCACAGAGCATCTCTATCAACTCTATCATATGCCTTCTCCAGATCCATAAATGCTACATACAAATCCATTTGCTTTTCTAAGTATTTCTCACATACATATATATATATATCCTTTTTTTTTCTTTTAAACTATTCGCCATTTCCCTCGTTAGCGAGGTAGCGTTAGGAACAGAGGACTGGGCCTTTTTTGGAATATCCTCACCTGGCCCCCTCTGTTCCTTCTTTTGGAAAATTAAAAAAAAAAAAGACGAGAGGGGAGGATTTCCAGCCCCTCGCTCCCTCCCCTTTTAGTCGCCTTCTACGACACGCAGGGAATACGTGGGAAGTATTCTTAATCCCCTATCCCCAGGGATAATATATATATATATATATATATATATATATATATATATATATATATATATATATATATATATATATATATATATATATAATGTGCGCAAGACGCGTTGATTATTACCATTTGAAATAATGATGATAATAATGATAATAATAATAATAATGATAATGACAATGATAATAATAATGATAACAACAATTATATTAATGATGATAATGATAATATTAATGATATTGATAATGATATACCCCTGAGGAGGTACATGTCCAGGTTATCATAGGGATGCTGCCCAGTCTCCCAGATCATCCATCTCCTCCACGATTAGCCAGACATCTTAATACATCACTAATATTGTGGTTAGAGAAACATTAAACTTGTTAAAAATTACATTTTACATGAAAATCAAATCTTTTCTAAGATGTTCCCTAACGTAGGTGTTTATCACCAGTTGATTTATTGTCAGGAACTGTGAAAATATTGATAAAACACATATTGTTCACCTCAGGCCTGACTCTGATTTTGATTCACTTGGGGAGCTTGGGTGAAGAAGGAAGTCTTGAACTGGTATTCGGTAGCGAGATTAAGCGTCCCACACGGCAGCTCCTGCTTGATTAACCTATCCTCCCCATCCCTGGCCACGCCCGAAATGAGTGAATCCCTGGCTATGAGAAACAATTAATTATCTGTAAATTGATGAAACGACAAAGAATGTCATGAAATGCAACTTACAGACTAATATAAAAACTGTGTCATGTCCACCTCCACGGCCCTCCACCACCTCAAAGAAAACGGGCATCCGAGGATCTCTCTGATCTCCAGTGTTACGGTCGAGAGAGAAATGTGTGCATAGAACTCTCAAAAATCCAAATTTTTGACGGCAGGCAGGCGGGAGTGAGCCTTGTGTAGGGATGTGTCAGGAAGATTTTTCAATCTCTCTACTTTGGGTGATATAAACTCGCGAACGAAATTTGGCCTAAAATATTGGTTGATGCAGATTTTTGGATAATGTGTTGGGCATATATAGGCATTTATATATTCATATGTTTTTGTTTTCATCTCATGACCCATATAAGACGTACACGGAAGGTCATTACTCATGGCAGTACCAAAAGCCAACGATGAAACTGAAGAGGCAGTATATATATATATGTGAATGTAGGTTTGCGGCAGGGGTGTGTGATGTCTCCATGGTTGTTTGATTTGTTTATGGATGGGGTTGTTAGGGAGGTGAATGCAAGAGTTTTGGAAAGAGGGGCAAGAATGAAGTCTGTTGTGGATGAGAGAGCTTGGGAAGAGAGTCAGTTGTTGTTCGCTGATGGTACAGCGCTGGTGGCTGATTCATGTGAGAAACTGCAGAAGCTGGTGACTGAGTTTGGTAATGTGTGTGAAAGAAGAAAGTTAAGAGTAAATGTGAATAAGAGCAAGGTTATTAGGTACAGTAGGGTTGAGGGTCAAGTCAATTGGGAGGAACTTTGAATGGAGAAAAACTGGAGGAAATTAAAGTGTGTTAGATATCTGGGAGTGGATCTGGCAGTGGATGGAACCATGGAAGCGGAAGTGAATCATTGGGTGGGGGAGGGGGCGAAAATCCTGGGAGCCTTGAAGAATGTTTGGAAGTCGAGAACTTTATCTCGGAAAGCAAAAATGGGTATGTTTGAAGGAATAGTGGTTCCAACAATGTTGTATGGTTGCGAGGCGTGGGCTATGGATAGAGTTGTGCGCAGGAGGATGGATGTGCTGGAAATGAGATGTTTGAGGACAATGTGTGGTGTGAGGTTGTTTGATCGAGTAAGTAATGTAAGGGTAAGAGAGATGTGTGGAAATAAAAGAGCGTGGTTGAGAGAGCAGAAGAGGGTGTTTTGAAATGGTTTGGTCACATGGAGAGAATGAGTGAGGAAAGATTGACCAAGAGGATATATGTGTCGGAGGTGGAGGGAACGAGGAGAAGTGGGAGACCAAATTGGAGGTGGAAAGATGGAGTGAAAAAGATTTTGAGTGATCGGGGCCTGAACATGCAGGAGGGTGAAAGGCGGGCAAGGAATAGAGTGAATTGGATCGACGTGGTATACCGGGGTTGACGTGCTGTCAGTGGATTCAATCAGGGCATGTGAAGCGTCTGGGGTAAACCATGGAAAGCTGTGTGGGGCCTGGATGTGGAAAGGGAGCTGTGGTTTCGGGCATTATTGCATGACAGCTGGAGACTGAGTGTGAACGAATGAGGCCTTTGTTGTCTTTTCCTAGCGCTACCCCGCACACATGAGGGGGGAGGGGGATGGTATTCCATGTGTGGCGAGGTGGCGATGGGAATGAATAAAGGCAGACAGTGTGAATTGTGTGCATGGGTATATATGTATGTGTCTGTGTGTGTATATATATGTGTACATTGAGATGTATAGGTATGTATATTTGCGTGTGTGGACGTGTATGTATATACATGTGTATGGGGGTGGGTTGAGCCATTTCTTTCGTCTGTTTCCTTGCGCTACCTCGCAAACGCGGGAGACAGCGACAAAGCAAAATAAATAAATAAATGTAAAATAGATAAATATATGTGAGAAGCGTGGGAGGTGGGCAGATTAGAAAGGGTAGTGAGTGGTGGGATGAAGAAGTAAGATTATTAGTGAAAGAGAAGAGAGAGGCATTTGGACGATTTTTGCAGGGAAATTGTGCAAATGACTGGGAGAGGTATAAAAGAAAGAGGCAGTAGGTCAAGAGAAAGGTGCAAGACGTTAGAAAGAGGGCAAATGAGAGTTGGGGTGAGAGACTATCATTAAATTTTAGGGAGAATAAAAAGATGTTTTGGAAGGAGGTAAATAAAGTGCGGAAGACAAGGGAACAAATGGACACTTCAGTGAAGGGGGCTATTGGGGAGGTGATAACAAGTAGTGGTGATGTGAGAAGTAGATGGAGTGAGTATTTTGAAGGTTTGTTGAACGTGTTTGATGATAGAATGGCAGATATAGGGTGTTTTTGCAAAGTGAGAGGGTTAGGAAGAATGATTTGGTAAACAGAGAAGAGGTAGTAAAAGCTTTGCGGAAGATGAAAGCCGGCAAGGCAGCAGGTTTGGATGGTATTGCAGTGGAATTTATTAAAAAAGGGGGTGACTGGATTGTTGACTGGTTGGTAAGGTTATTTAATGTATGTATGACTCATGGTGAGGTGCCTGAGGATTGGCGGAATGCTTGCATAGTGCCATTGTACAAAGGCAAAGGGAATAAAAGTGAGTGATCAAATTACAGAGGTATAAGTTTGTTGAGTATTCCTGGGAAACTATATGGGAGGGTATTGATTGAGAGGGTGAAGGCATGTACAGAGCATCAGATTGGGAAGAGCAGTGTGGTGTCAGAAGTGGTAGAGGATGTGTGGATCAGGTGTTTGCTTTGAAGAATGTATGTGAGAAATACTTAGAAAAGTAAATGGATTTGTATGTAGCTTTTATGGATCTGGAGAAGGCATATGATAGAGGAAAGCAGAAAGTAAGGGAATAAGAATGTAGAACTTAATCAGGGCTCAGTAGGGTATTGTGGACCTGATTCGTAAAGGCAGAAAGGGGTTTCAGAGGAAGGAAAGATGACAAGAGAAGGAGAATTCTACAGCCCAGCTGTATGAGGAAAAAAAATAGGACGATAGCGGTCAGTTTTGGAGTGGCTTGTATCACCACCGAAGCTGTATGAAGCAGCTGACAGATAGATGCCTCAGGTCCAAGCCTCGGTGGCAGAGACATGTAAAGATAGCTCACGAAAATAATGACAAAAATATTACTTGTAGAAGAGAGAGAGAGAGAGAGAGAGAGAGAGAGAGAGAGAGAGAGAGAGAGAGAGAGAGAGAGAGAGAGAGAGAGAGAGAGAGAGAGAGAGAGAGAGAGAGAGAGAGAGAGAGAGAGAGAGAGAGAGAGAGAGAGAAGCCTCATTGCGGCGTAGAGAAAGGAATCGTTGGAGAGGTAACGCCAGGAGAAGTGATAAAATGCAAGGTATCTAATTCCATTCATCTTGATAGAGAGACGAGGAAAACTTACCCTAGATACGTGAGAAATGCTCCATGCTAGGGCGAATAAAGCCCTGTAGATATAAAGTAGCTGTCTATAGGAAATATAGATGATCACAACACCTACACAACATCTTGGAAGCAAACTTTGTAATGTTGATTATTTGGGATTTCCAGTACAGATTGGAAGATATGCTCTCTGCGTCTCCGTTATTATAGGTCTGAGCAGTGATATTCTGTGTGGAAAACGGAAAAGAATGATTTTTATAAAGAGATATAGGGAGAAATTGCGTTTGAATCTCCAATTCTTCGCCCGCAACTAGTAAGGATTATCTATCTATATTCCAGTGACAAACTTCATCTACATATGCTCGTGGATGAAGGATCAATATCAATCATGATTTACTAGTCTATTGATCATATCCATGTAGATTATAAACAGCAGTGGAGATGATGTACTGCCCTGTTTTACTCCACCAGTGATTTCAAACCATTTCTCCTTTGTAGAAGATGAATTTGCTCTTGCAGGGATTATATGAGCTTTGTGCTGCTTATAGTAATTTACCGATTTACTCAGCTCCACAATCTGTACCTTAGTATCGCGTTACTGGCTTTTTGCAAGTCGATCAAAAAACATACTTGTTGTTTAACATCAAACTCCAAAACCTTCTCCAGTATTTGTCGAATTACAAATATCATGTCATTTGTTCATTTGGACACTGTGTTGCCATCCACTCCCCCAGTTGTGGCTCGATCATCGCTCTTGCTCATTCCTACTAATACCGTTTGGAAACGTGGTCTATCATTTTAACATTTTCCTGGATCACCTTTATCCAGATTGGCTTTCCCCTGTCCACTGGTACTTGCCCCTCTCTGCTATGCTTGGTTTAGTACGAGTAAGATTTGGTGCTTGAAATTAATGATTGCAGTTAGTACTCCAGGCAATTAGCTTTTCTTCACTTGATTTCTTTCAAAAGCTCTCCAAGGGAGCTGCGACATCTCTTCTGCTAATGCTTAGTCAGCCATTTGTCTCTCGCAATGTACAATTACTATCGTTATATAACCCAAGATCTCCGCGTATGGTGACTCCTGCAACTTCAAGGTTGCACTTGAATGACAACCCGGGGAAAAATGGACTCGTTCAGCGAGAGCGTTTTTTTTTTTTTTTTTGACCAGATTTTGTTACGATGATTCAACCTTGTCGAGGTTGCCTTGTTATTTGAGGCGTAACGTGGAATCCGGTAACGTTTTTTCTCTCTCTCCTCCTCTGTCTATCAATATATATATATATATATATATATATATATATATATATATATATATATATATATATATATATGTATATATATATATATATATATATATATATATATATGTATATATATATATATATATATATATATATATATATATATATATATATATATATATATATATATATATATATATAGATATATATATATATGTATATATATATATATATATATATATATATATATATATATATATATATATATATATATATATATATATATATATATATATATATATATATATATACGAATATATATATATATATATATATATATATATATATATATATATATATATATATATATATATATATATATATATATATATATATATATATATATATATATATATATATATATATATATATATATATATATATATATATATATATATATATATATATATATATATATATATATATATATATATATATATATATATATATATTACAATTGCAGTGGTTTCCTGTTATGTGCAGCTACAGTTTTTGGTATTTTTACTATGATTGTGCCAATCATTTGTATTATTTTCATTATTGTAATAGACTTGATGATTCCTCAAAGCTTTTATCATAGTAATATATTATCCTTGGGTAGGAGGTGGTGACCAGGATCGGCAGTATGTGGACACCTGGTGCTCATTAAGTTATGTACAATGATTTCTTTATTGTGGAGGTATTTTATCAAACAGTTGTAAGAACTTCAACATTTTTAGTATTTTAATTAGATATATAAACTGTTTCTGTAGTATTTATGTATCTGCAGATTTTATGCATAATGTTATATGGAAGTTTTTACTGTTAGTATTTTTACTATACTATTTTTAATATGTTGTTAATTATCCCTGGGGATAGGGGAGAAAGAATACTTCCCACGTATTCCCTGCGTGTCGTAGAAGGCGACTAAAAGGGGAGGGAGCGGGTGGCTGGAAATCCTCCCCTCTCGTTTTTGATTTTCCAAAAGAAGGAACAGAGAAGGGGGCCAAGTGAGGATATTCCCTCAAAGGCTCAGTCCTCAGTTCTTAACGCTACCTCGCTAACGCGGGAAATGGTGAATGGTATGAATGAATATATATATATATATATATATATATATATATATATATATATATATATATATATATATATTATTATTATTTTTATATATATATATATATATATATATATATATATATATATATATATATATATATATATATATTTTTTTTTTTTTTTTTTTTTTTATACTTTGTCGCTGTCTCCCGCGTTTGCGAGGTAGCGCAAGGAAACAGACGAAAGAAATGGCCCAACCCCCCCCCATACACATGTACTTACACACGTCCACACACGCAAATATACATACCTACACAGCTTTCCTTGGTTTACCCCGGACGCTTCACATGCCTTGATTCAATCCACTGACAGCACGTCAACCCCTGTATACCACATCGCTCCAATTCACTCTATTCCTTGCCCTCCTTTCACCCTCCTGCATGTTCAGGCCCCGATCACACAAAATCCTTTTCACTCCATCTTTCCACCTCCAATTTGGTCTCCCTCTTCTCCTCGTTCCCTCCACCTCCGACACATATATCCTCTTGGTCAATCTTTCCTCACTCATTCTCTCCATGTGCCCAAACCATTTCAAAACACCCTCTTCTGCTCTCTCAACCACGCTCTTTTTATTTCCACACATCTCTCTTACCCTTACGTTACTTACTCGATCAAACCACCTCATACCACACATTGTCCTCAAACATCTCATTTCCAGCACATCCATCCTCCTGCGCACAACTCTATCCATAGCCCACGCCTCGCAACCATACAACATTGTTGGAACTACTATTCCTTCAAACATACCCATTTTTGCTTTCCGGGATAATGTTCTCGACTTCCACACATTTTTCAAGGCTCCCAAAATTTTCGCCCCCTCCCCCACCCTATGATCCACTTCCGCTTCCATGGTTCCATCCGCTGACAGATCCACTCCCAGATATCTAAAACACTTCACTTCCTCCAGTTTTTCTCCATTCAAACTCACCTCCCAATTGACTTGACCCTCAACCCTACTGTACCTAATAACCTTGCTCTTATTCACATTTACTTTTAACTTTCTTCTTCCACACACTTTACCAAACTCCGTCACCAGCTTCTGCAGTTTCTCACATGAATCCGCCACCAGCGCTGTATCATCAGCGAACAACAACTGACTCACTTCCCAAGCTCTCTCATCCCCAACAGACTTCATACTTGCCCCTCTTTCCAAGACTCTTAATACCTTCCACAGAGCATCTCTATCAACTCTATCATATGCCTTCTCCAGATCCATAAATGCTACATACAAATCCATTTGCTTTTCTAAGTATTTCTCACATACATTCTTCAAAGCAAACACCTGATCCACACATCCTCTACCACTTCTGAAACCACACTGCTCTTCCCCAATCTGATGCTCTGTACATGCCTTCACCCTCTCAATCAATACCCTCCCATATAATTTACCAGGAATACTCAACAAACTTATACCTCTGTAATTTGAGCACTCACTCTTATCCCCTTTGCCTTTGTACAATGGCACTATGCACGCATTCCGCCAATCCTCAGGCACCTCACCATGAGTCATACATACATTAAATAACCTTACCAACCAGTCAACAATACAGTCACCCCCTTTTTTAATAAATTCCACTGCAATACCATATATATATATATATATGAGATGTTTGAGGACAATGTGTGGTGTGAGGTGGTTTGATCGAGTAAGTAACGTAAGGGTAAGAGAGATGTGTGGAAATAAAAAGAGCGTGGTTGAGAGAGCAGAAGAGGGTGTTTTGAAATGGTTTGGGCACATGGAGAGAATGAGTGAGGAAAGATTGACCAAGAGGATATATGTGTCGGAGGTGGAGGGAACGAGGAGAAGAGGGAGACCAAATTGGAGGTGGAAAGATGGAGTGAAAAGGATTTTGTGTGATCGGGGCCTGAACATGCAGGAGGGTGAAAGGAGGACAAGGAATAGAGTGAATTGGAGCGATGTGGTATACAGGGGTTGACGTGCTGTCGGTGGATTGAATCAAGGCATGTGAAGCGTCCGGGGTAAACCATGGAAAGCTGTGTAGGTATGTATATTTGCGTGTGTGGACGTGTGTATGTACATGTGTATGGGGGGGGTTGGGCCATTTCTTTCGTCTGTTTCCTTGCGCTACCTCGCAAACGCGGGAGACAGCGACAAAGTATAAAAAAAAAAGAAGAAAAAAAAAAAAAAAAAATATATATATATATATATATATATATATATATATATATATATATATATATATATATATATTCCTATGAATCCACGAGGAAAAAGAAACACTTATCGTGTTTCATTTTCCCCGTGGACTCTTAGGAATATCTTGATCACGCGCAAAATTGTGATCCTTTTTTTTTTTTTCTTTTTTCTTCAAATGAAAGAACATAGAAGGGGGCCAAGTGAGGATATTTCCTCAAAGGCTCAGTCCTCTGTTCTTAATGCTACCTCGCTAACGCGGGACATGGCGAATAGTATATATATATATATATATAATAGATATATATATATATATATATATATATATATATATATATATATATATATATATATATATATATATATATATATATATTATTCCTGGGGATAGGGGAGAAAGAATACTTCCCACGTATTCCCTGCGTAGAAGGCAACTAAAAGGGGAGGGAGCGGGGGGCTGGAAATCCTCCCCTCTTGTTTTTTTTTAATTTTCCAAAAGAGGGAACAGAGAACGAGGCCAGGTGAGGATATTCCCTCATAGGCCCAGTCCTCTGTTCTTAAAGCTACCTTGCTAACGCGGTAAATGGCGAATAGTTTGAAAGAAAAGAAATATATATATATTATTATTATATTATACTTTGTCGCTGTCTCCCGCGTTTGCGAGGTAGCGCAAGGAAACAGACGAAAGAAATGGCCCAACCCCCCCCCCCCCCCCCATACACATGTATATACATACGTCCACACACGCAAATATACATACCTACACAGCTTTCCATGGTTTACCCCAGACGCTTCACATGCCCTGCTTCAATCCACTGACAGCACGTCAACCCCGGTATACCACATCGCTCCAATTCACTCTATTCCTTGCCCTCCTTTCACCCTCCTGCATGTTCAGGCCCCGATCACACAAAATCTTTTTCACTCCATCTTTCCACCTCCAATTTGGTCTCCCTCTTCTCCTTGTTCCCTCCACCTCCGACACATATATCCTCTTGGTCAATCTTTCCTCACTCATCCTCTCCATGTGCCCAAACCACTTCAAAACACCCTCTTCTGCTCTCTCAACCACGCTCTTTTTATTTCCACACATCTCTCTTACCCTTACGTTACTCACTCGATCAAACCACCTCACACCACACATTGTCCTCAAACATCTCATTTCCAGCACATCCATCCTCCTGCGCACAACTCTATCCATAGCCCACGCCTCGCAACCATACAACATTGTTGGAACCACTATTCCTTCAAACATACCCATTTTTGCTTTCCGAGATAATGCTCTCGACTTCCACACATTCTTCAAGGCCCCCAGAATTTTCGCCCCCTCCCCCACCCTATGATCCACTTCCGCTTCCATGGTTCCATCCGCTGCCAGATCCACTCCCAGATATCTAAAACACTTCACTTCCTCCAGTTTTTCTCCATTCAAACTCACCTCCCAATTGACTTGACCCTCAACCCTACTGTACCTAATAACCTTGCTCTTATTCACATTTACTCTTAACTTTCTTCTTCCACACACTTTTCCAAACTCAGTCACCAGCTTCTGCAGTTTCTCACATGAATCAGCCACCAGCGCTGTATCATCAGCGAACAACAACTGACTCACTTCTCAAGCTCTCTCATCCCCAACAGACTTCATACTTGCCCCTCTTTCCAAAACTCTTGCATTTACCTCCCTAACAACCCCATCCATAAACAAATTAAACAACCATGGAGACATCACACACCCCTGCCGCAAACCTACATTCACTGAGAACCAATCACTTTCCTCTCTTCCTACACGTACACATGCCTTACATCCTCGATAAAAACTTTTCACTGCTTCTAACAACTTTCCTCCCACACCATATATTCTTAATACCTTCCACAGAGCATCTCTATCAACTCTATCATATGCCTTCTCCAGATCCATAAATCCTACATACAAATCCATTTGCTTTTCTAAGTATTTCTCACATACATTCTTCAAAGCAAACACCTGATCCACACATCCTCTACCACTTCTGAAACCACACTGCTCTTCCCCAATCTGATGCTCTGGACATGCTTTCACCCTCTCAATCAGTACCCTCCCATATAATTTACCAGGAATACTCAACAAACTTATACCTTATACTTATATACTTATATATATATATATATATATATATATATATATATATATATATATATATATGCTGGTTCCACTCCCAGATGTCTGAAACACTTCACTTCTTCCGATTTTTCCCCATTCGGACCTACATCCCAGTTGACTTGTCCCTCAACCCTAGTGAACCTAATAACCTTGCTCTTGTTCACATTTACTCTCGGCTTTCTCCTTTCACGCACTTTTCCGGAGTCGGTCACCAACTTCTGCGGTTTCTCACTTGAGTCAGCCGCCAGAGCAGAGGGCTAGAAATCCTTCCCTCCAGTTTCTACTTTTCCAAAAGGAGGAACAGAGAAGGGAGCCAAGTGAGGATCTTCCCCTCTATGGCTCATTTCTCTGTTCTTGACACTACCTTGCTGGTGCTGGAATTGGCAAATATGCATAAAAAGGATATATATATATATATATATATATATATATATATATATATATATATATATATATATATATATATATATATATATATATATATATATACATATATATATATATCCCTTGGGATAGGGGAGAAAGAATACTTCCCAAGTATTCCCTGCGTGTCGTAGAAGGCGACTAAAAGGGAAGAGAGCGGGGGGCTGGAAATCCTCCCCTCTCAATTTTTTTTAATTTTCCAAAAGAAGGAACAGAGAAGGGGGCCAGGTGAGGATATTCCCTCAATGGCCCAGTCCTCTGTTCTTAACGCTACCTCGCTAACGCGGGAAATGGCGAATAGTTTGAAAAAAAAAAATATATATATATATATATATATATATATATATATATATATATATATGTATGTATCATTTCTGGATCTGGAGAAGGCATATGATAGAGTTGATAGAGATGCTCTGTGGAAGGTATTAAGAATATATGGTGTGGGAAGCAAGTTGTTAGAAGCAGTGAAAAGTTTTTATCGAGGATGTAAGGCATGTGTACGTGTAGGAAGAGAGGAAAGTGATTGGTTCTCAGTGAATGTAGGTTTGCGGCAGGGGTGTGTGATGTCTTCATGGCTGTTTAATTTGTTTATGGGTGGGGTTGTTAGGGAGGTGAATGCAAGAGTTTTGGAAAGAGGGGCAAGTATGAAGTCTGTTGGGGATGAGAGAGCTTGGGAAGTGAGTCAGTTGTTGTTCGCTGATGATACAGCGCTGGTGGCTGATTCATGTGAGAAACTGCAGAAGCTGGTGACTGAGTTTGGTAAAGTGTGTGAAAGAAGAAAGTTAAGAGTAAATGTGAATAAGAGCAAGGTTATTAGGTACAGTAGGGTTGGGGGTCAAGTCAATTGGGAGGTAAGTTTGAATGGAGAAAAACTGGAGGAAGTAAAGTGTTTTAGATATCTGGGAGTGGATCTGGCAGCGGATGGAACCATGGAAGCGGAAGTGGATCATAGGGTGGGGGAGGGGGCGAAAATTCTGGGGGCCTTGAAGAATGTGTGGAAGTCGAGAACATTATCTCGGAAAGCAAAAATGGGTATGTTTGAAGGAATAGTGGTTCCAACAATGTTGTATGGTTGCGAGGCGTAGGCTGTGGATAGAGTTGTGCGCAGGAGGATGGATGTGCTGGAAATGAGATGTTTGAGGACAATGTGTGGTGTGAGGTGGTTTGATCGAGTAAGTAACGTAAGGGTAAGAGAGATGTGTGGAAATAAAAAGAGCGTGGTTGAGAGAGCAGAAGAGGGTGTTTTGAAATGGTTCGGCCACATGGAGAGAATGAGTGAGGAAAGGTTGACCAAGAGGATATATGTGTCAGAGGTGGAGGGAACGAGGAGAAGTGGGAGACCAAATTGGAGGTGGAAAGATGGAGTGAAAAAGATTTTGTGTGATCGGGGCCTGAACATGCAGGAGGGTGAAAGGAGGGCAAGGAATAGAGTGAATTGGATCGATGTGGTATACCGGGGTTGACGTGCTGTCAGAGGATTGAATCAGGGCATGTGAAGCGTCTGGGGTAAACCATGGAAAGCTGTGTAGGTATGTATATTTTGCGTGTGTGGACGTATATATATACATGTGTATGGGGGTGGGTTGGGCCATTTCTTCGTCTGTTTCCTTGCGCTACCTCGCAAACGCGGGAGACAGCGGCAAAAAAAAAAAAAAAAAAAAATTATATATATATATATATATATATATATATATATATATATATATATATATATATATATATATATATATATATATATATATATATATATGAGGTGGAGCCAAGACACCGCTGGCACACACGTTTATCGTTTGTGGGTTTCGGTGTATCACTTCGCCTGTCATAAAATATTTCCTGTGGTCAGGAAAGGAAACCGTTTACGAATTTTTCCTGCGACTAAGTTTTTCAGTTTATAAAGACCACTAATATTCACCTTACAATTCTGGTTCATTTGATGAGGGGAAAATTTAGTGCTATTTCTTTGGATCAAAGAGTTACAGGTTGTAACTGAATGAACACTAGTCCAGTCAATACAATGGTCATAATTTCTAGCAAGAATAAACAAAGCATTTGAATCTAGTCATTATTATTATTATTATTATACTTTGTCGCTGTCTCCCGCGTTTGCGAGGTAGCGCAAGGAAACAGACGAAAGAAATGGCCCAACCCCCCCCATACACATGTATATACATACGTCCACACACGCAAATATACATACCTACACAGTTTTCCATGGTTTACCCCAGTCGCTTCACATGCCTTGATTCAATCCACTGACAGCACGTCAACCCCGGTATATCACATCGCTCCAATTCACTCTATTCCTTGCTCTCCTTTCACCCTCCTGCATGTTCAGGCCCCGATCACACAAAATCTTTTTCACTCCATCTTTCCACCTCCAATTTGGTCTCCCTCTTCTCCTCGTTCCCTCCACCTCCGACACATATATCCTCTTGGTCAATCTTTCCTCACTCATTCTCTCCATGTGCCCAAACCACTTCAAAACACCCTCTTCTGCTCTCTCAACCACGCTCTTTTTATTTCCACACATCTCTCTTACCCTTACGTTACTCACTCGATCAAACCACCTCACACCACACATTGTCCTCAAACATCTCATTTCAGCACATCCATCCTCCTGCGCACAACTCTATCCATAGCCCACGCCTCGCAACCATACAACATTGTTGGAACCACTATTCCTTCAAACATACCCATTTTTGCTTTCCGAGATAATGTTCTCGACTTCCACACATTCTTCAAGGCCCCCAGAATTTTCGCCCCCTCCCCCACCCTATGATCCACTTCCGCTTCCATGGTTCCATCCGCTGCCAGATCCACTCCCAGATATCTAAAACACTTCACTTCCTCCAGTTTTTCTCCATTCAAACTCACCTCCCAATTGACTTGACCCTCAACCCTACTGTACCTAATAACCTTGCTCTTATTCACATTTACTCTTAACTTTCTTCTTCCACACACTTTACCAAACTCAGTCACCAGCTTCTGCAGTTTCTCACATGAATCAGCCACCAGCGCTGTATCATCAGCGAACAACAACTGACTCACTTCCCAAGCTCTCTCATCCCCAACAGACTTCATACTTGCCCCTCTTTCCAAAACTCTTGCATTTACCTCCCTAACAACCCCATCCATAAACAAATTAAACAACCTTGGAGACATCACACACCCCTGCCGCAAACCTACATTCACTGAGAACCAATCACTTTCCTCTTTTCCTACACGTACACATGCCTTACATCCTCGATAAAAACTTTTCACTGCTTCTAACAACTTTCCTCCCACACCATATATTCTTAATACCTTCCACAGAGCATCTCTATCAACTCTATCATATGCCTTCTCCAGATCCATAAATGCTACATACAAATCCATTTGCTTTTCTAAGTATTTCTCACATACATTCTTCAAAGCAAACACCTGATCCACACATCCTCTACCACTTCTGAAACCACACTGCTCTTCCCCGATCTGATGCTCTGTACATGCCTTCACCCTCTCAATCAATACCCTCCCATATAATTTACCAGGAATACTCAACAAACTTATACCTCTGTAATTTGAGCACTCACTCTTATCCCCTTTGCCTTTGTACAATGGCACTATTCACGCATTCCGCCAATCCTCAGGCACCTCACCATGAGTCATACATACATTAAATAACCTTACCAACCAGTCCACAATACAGTCACCCCCTTTTTTAATAAATTCCACTGCAATACCATCTAAACCTGCTGCCTTGCCGGCTTTCATCTTCCGCAAGGCTTTCACTACCTCTTCTCTGTTTACCAAATAATTTTCCCTAACCCTCTCACTTTGCACACCACCTCGACCAAAACACCCTATATCTGCCACTCTATCATCAAACACATTCAACAAACCTTGAAAATACTCACTCCATCTCCTTCTCACATCACCACTACTTGTTATCACCTCCCCATTTGCACCCTTCACTGAAGTTCCCATTTGCTCCCTTGTCTTACGCACTTTATTTACCTCCTTCCAGAACATCTTTTTATTCTTTCTAAAATTTAATGATACTCTCTCACCCCAACACTCATTTGCCCTTTTTTCACCTCTTGCACCTTTCTCTTGACCTCCTGTCTCTTTCTTTTATACATCTCCCACTCAATTGCATTTTTTCCCTGCAAAAATCGTCCAAATGCCTCTCTCTTCTCTTTCACTAATACTCTTACTTCTTCATCCCACCACTCACTACCCTTTCTAATCAACCCACCTCCCACTCTTCTCATGCCACAAGCATCTTTTGCGCAATCCATCACTGATTCCCTAAATACATCCCATTCCTCCCACACTCCCCTTACTTCCATTGTTCTCACCTTTTTCCATTCTGTACTCAGTCTCTCCTGGTACTTCCTCACACAGGTCTCCTTCCCAAGCTCACTTACTCTCACCACCCTCTTCACCCCAACATTCACTCTTCTTTTCTGAAAACCCATACAAATCTTCACCTTAGCCTCCACAAGATAATGATCAGACATCCCTCCAGTTACACCTCTCAGCACATTAACATCCAAAAGTCTCTCTTTCGCACGCCTGTCAATTAACACGTAATCCAATAACGCTCTCTGGCCATCTCTCCTACTTACATAAGTATACTTATGTATATCTCGCTTTTTAAACCAGGTATTCCCAATCATCAGTCCTTTTTCATCACATAAATCTACAAGCTCTTCACCATTTCCATTTACAACACTGAACACCCCATGTATACCAATTATTCCCTCAACTGCCACATTACTCACCTTTGCATTCAAATCACCCATCACTATAACCCGGTCTCGTGCATCAAAACCACCAACACACTCATTCAGCTGCTCCCAAAACACTTGCCTCTCATGATCTTTCTTCTCATGCCCAGGCGCATATGCACCAATAATCACCCACCTCTCTCCATCAACTTTCAGTTTTACCCATATTAATCGAGAATTTACTTTCTTACATTCTATCACATACTCCCACAACTCCTGTTTCAGGAGTATTGCTACTCCTTCCCTTGCTCTTGTCCTCTCACTAACCCCTGACTTTACTCCCCAGACATTCCCAACCCACTCTTCCCCTTTACCCTTGAGCTTCGTTTCACTCAGAGCCAAAACATCCAGGTTCCTTTCCTCAAACATACTACCTATCTCTCCTTTTTTCACATCTTGGTTACATCCACACACATTTAGGCATCCCACTCTGAGCCTTCGAGGAGGATGAGCACTCCCCGCGTGACTCCTTCTTCTGTTTCCCATTTTAGAAAGTTAATACAAGGAGGGGAAATTTCTGGCCCCCCGCCTCCGTCCCCTCTAGTCGCTTTCTACGACACGCGAGGAATACGTGGGAAGTATTCTTTCACCCCTATCCCCAGGGATAATATACATATATATATACTATACACATACACACACATACACATACATACGCACATATACACACACACACACACATACATATATACACATATGAAAAATGTAAGAAACAATTTAGAAAACTGAAACTTCTAGCTTGAAATGAATGAAGAAAATGAATGTCACATAATGGTTCAACCTCTGGCTTTGGAAAAAGGAAATGTATAATTTATTTACACAAACGTCAATAGCAGTTCTCATCAATTTAACCACGGTATCAATAAGCTTCAATGTCTAAGCTACATTTTTCTCCAATTTCACTATTTTCTTGTCAAAACACCATGTATGAAAACTCTCACTCCAGTAACACAACTATAAACATTTACTTCCCCTTTAAAAAGAAGTTCTGGGGAAGTCTGTCTCGATACACTGCGGGAAACTCTACCACCTGGCGGGGTTTGTGTTGCAATGGTTCCCGATTTACAAACGTAGTAGCATCACTGGTGGGCCAAGGTAGTTCCGTTTGCGAAGAAGCGCTGACGACGTAGTTGAGGCAGACGACGTATTCGATACTCTGGCGTGTTCCCGTCTTGTGATTTTGTATGCTAGAGGTTCCGATCACAGACACCAGCCCTCTCTGAGGCCGAACCTCATCAAGGTCTTCTAACATCTTCAGTACGACGGCTTTATCTAAATGATCACTGGCGAAGTAAGGATGTCGCCAGTGTGTCTGTGTTTGCATACTTGTTTAGCCAGTGTTACACTTCAGTGTTATGTGTGAAAGCTATTTATATATCAGTGAACATAAAAATAATATGTCTGTAAATGGAGTGACGGTGGCATTTAAATAAGGTAAACATTGCGTTGTTGTTGACGGGAATATCATAATTCATTCGTTCGTCTGTTGGAAACAAATGAATCTAGTCATGTTCTTACATAATATCTATGTTGTTTAAGCCTAACAGAGAGTTATCAGTTTGCCCAACATAAGATATATTCCAGTTTTTACAAGGCAGATTTTTTTCAAAATTTTGTAAACAAAACACGCAGAAATTCCCGGAAAGGTTTTGATTAGAATATCCTTAATTGCACTGTTATTGCTCAAAGCTCACAGTCACATTAATGGCTCTGAGAAGGTAAGGAACGAACGTAGAATTATCACTGAATGGAAAGCTAAAAGATTCTCGGTATCAAGTTAAGGTCTGGGGTTAACTCTATTACATGATTTCTTTACCAAGTTAAGATATTTATCAGTGAAAGATCTGGGATACTTTAGCTTGGATCCAATAGTACATATATCTTCTGAAACTCTTCATCTTTAAAGACCGGACTGCATGTACGTAATGCCCTAAGGAACACTGGCTTGAACAATGATTGTTAGTTCTATCATGTAATGCTGAGTAACAATGGATATAGGAACAAACTTTAGTGGGTTTTCTGAAAATGCTAAACTTACTTAGGGTTTCAACGCTCTTGATCAAACAATCTGACCGTGGTAATATTTGATAATGCCAAATTGTTAAGCATGAAAAGAAATGTTTGTAAATTTTCACTCGTTGGCCTGACACAAAGGACATCATCTACATACCTCAACCAGTTTGCCTAAGAGGGTAAGATCTCCCTTAGTACTTTTGTTTTAAAAAAAATTCATATACGGATAACTACCGGTGAAAGACAGTTACCCATCGTCATATCAAACTTCTGAGCAAAATATTCTCTATCAAACTAAAATACACAATCTTTCATACACTAATTTATGAATTCAAGAAACACATAATTTGAATTATGTAAATCAAGATTATCCAAAGTATTCACCGGATATTCTAATACGTCATCAACAACTGAAACTTTTGTGTACAGGGATGACACATTAAAGCTTACTGTTTGCAATCAAAATAGACATGGAGATCATTGAGCCTGTGAACTAGATGGACTTTAAATCGTCTTTCGATGACTCTCTCTGGCAATAAGGGCCACGTGGGAATCTCCATCTTCTACAACACAAACGTAACAACTACTGATTACCCTCCGCATTGCCTAACCTCATCCGTCTCCCATCTGCTGCATGCACCAACAAGAAAGCTGCAGGAACACGGTAACTCCTCTTCCTTTCTGTTTCACAACCTTGGAACTGTGTCATGCCACCACCTCTCCTATAGATGCATCATGCAACCCAGGCCACGACGCACGTCTCCCACATCTTCTCCTACACCAACGTCACAAGATTCCTACCACTTCTGCCTGTAGCATCTCACTTTATCTCACCTGACCTCATCTTCTCACTGGAATCCTCAACATAAGCAGCAACTTGCTCCTTAGCTACAATACTCCGCATAAATCCGTGAAAGCAATGTGTTGTTACTCGCATTCCCATACCTCTCCCTCAGTCCTCAGCATTACAAAAGAACTTAGACCCATAACCGAACACTGCTAAACAACCGTTGCGAGGGTCATCATGAACATCAACACGATTATCATCCTATCACCATCGTCATCCTTGTCACTGTCATCATGATCATTGTGAAGTCATTATGATCAAGGTGTTACCGTCTCTTTTGGACCGGTGGTTTTGCTGATGTTGTCTCCAGCCTCTACTGACTGCTGAAGTTAGACCCGAGACGACCACAAAGTGCAGAGGTCTTCTTGATACGGGACGTAAACATTCATCTCTCTCTCTCTCTCTCTCTCTCTCTCTCTCTCTCTCTCTCTCTCTCTCTCTCTCTCTCTCTCTCTCTCTCTCTCTCTCTCTCTCTCTCTCTCTCTCTCTCACACACACACTCATACTTGCGTCTGTGTTACGGCTTAAGTACGCCCAAGTACTCCTTAGTACACATCATGCATGAACCTAATCCTCTCATGTAACAGATAGATCTGCGTCAAAGTGGTCTTCCATGCGAGTTTCTTCGACGATCATCGAGTGGCACACGTCCTTTAATGGTGCTGACGACTTACCTTGACCTGGCTGGTTAGGAAGGCACTTGTAAAGCTGCTTTCGCAATGATTTGCCGCAGCCTGGGTGACAGAGCTCGGGGAGGGCTTTTCTAAAAGATGTGTGTGTGTGTTTGTGTGTGTGTGTGTGTGTGTGTGTGTGTGTGTGTGTGTGTGTGTGTGTGTTTCGTATTTTGTACATTTTTGTATGGTTTTGTTTTCCCCTGGGGGGTTTGAATGTCGATTTGTTTCTCGCTGTCTGTTTGCTTGTCTTTGACTTCTTTTCTGTGTCTGCCTCTCCCTGCCTTTGTCTTATTGCCTTTTTATCTGTTTGTTTGCCTATGTACTCCTTCTTTGTCCATGTCTCTGCACAACACAGTAGATGATATCAGCTGATGTGGAGTGGATTAAGGTTCATGATCAGGGAATCATTAGACTATTATTTGGTTGAACTTAGAGAATTAGCTGTATATTACTCAAGATCTTTTTGCTGTTACATTTCAGCTATCACTACTGTGCTGCTGCCATCAGTGCTTTGTTTTTGACATCAGCGTTTTTTCTTTCGCTATCACTGCTTGCTATGTTACTGTTATCACTGTTAACGTGTATGGAGGGTACGATAAGGGAGCGAGGAAGTTGGCCTGATTTACCGTAATGATTAGGGTGATGACGAGGATAAGAATAGGTAGGATAGAACAGAGAACAGCGTGGGTAGCTGGTTTCCATTGCCGGAAGACGGTGAAAATGGAGGAATCGTCAGATAAAACAGCTCCTGGTGTCACACTCCCTGCTTGAGTGAGTAGGTTGACAGATGAGAACAGGTTATCGTTTGAGATCTGAGTGAGGGAGGATTGTGTGGAAGGAGAAAGAGCTGGATCATTGCAGTATGTTTTAAATAGTCTGTATTCATTGTGGACTCGTATGCTCAATATATAGATACAGATATCTAATACGCTGACGGCTCTTATTATCTGCAGTTCTGTCAAGCCTGTGTACATGAATGAGTTATTCTTATACTTGGTCATGTATTGGTTGAGAACTGTATTTTCATATCCAGATTTTTTTTTTTTACATCTGAGAGATGCCTACTAACCTTCATGTAGACAGAGAGACTAATGAAATTGTATTTAACAGAATAAAGAGATCCTTGTTTTAAGATCTTTTCTTTTGATCATAAGGTTGCTGCGTCCTAAGTTGTAGCTGATGACTCGAGTGGATATCTATGTGGGTTCCTACACAGAGGATTGTTCTTGATCTGTCCGGCTCACATGATCTATGTAGGTTTGTTTTACTTCTCTTTGGGACGCGGCTCCTTTCGCGTGAGATGCTTACCAGAAGCAGTCACAGTTGAAGCTGGAAGAACTGTTACCGAGTGGGATTTATTCTAATGGTGAATATTCTTAACTACGAGTCTCTCACGAAGATCATCACTTCCTCTAATCCAGCCAGAAGCTTCGAGGCCAGTACGAGTTTGTCCCTCTGTCGGAGACCTACTGGCTGGATACATACACCCAGACAAGATGATAGCTCTCCTGTGCACACAAGCAACGATCCTGGATGAGTGCATCCAGAGAGAGGATCTCACACTATACGTAAGATAGTACCCAAAACAGAAAATAACTTCTGCCAAGCCTCCTACAGTAACTGGAGTTCCATTTCATCTCTGACGACGGTTTAGGCTTCTACCGTAGCTTGTTTTTGTATGAGGGTTTCCTCTGGAGCGTAGGATTTTGAATTTCAGTCATACAATAGATGGGGGAGAAGTGTGGCCCAAGGAGCGCCCCATAACCACTCGCCTCGACTTGGCAAAAGAACCCTTATCAACTGGAAGTTCAGAAGGGCGTCTCAGTTGTACGCAGACACATGAATTGTGAAATGCTGGGGAAATATTTAAACTGAAATAGTGGGATGATGGTTGAAAAATTTTTGGGTTTCTCTCGTGTTATGCACTGAGTCGTTCGTGAAGTGGATGTCATTATCGACGAATTCCAAGAGTCCACTTGGAGTGTAGGAAATATCTGTACACAAATCATTAGTCTTTAAGGCATTTAGAAGTTGAATCTATGTAGATATAGAATCAAATCATCCTTGAGATGCACTTCAGCGGTCTAATTCCTCCCATTAACATCAGTTGTAGAATATCCTAAACAGTTCGGTGCTTCAGGTTAGATTCAGAAGAGAGAAAAAAATCCGTAAAAGGATGAAATTATAAGTAATGGGATTATGTTTGTCGTTAGAAAGTGTGATGATTGAATGTTGAGTTGATCGTTAAAGCAAAGGAGAATAATAGTTGTTATTGTTGTTGTTGGTGTGTATGTTTGTGTGTGTGTGTGTGTGTGTGTGTGTATATGTGTGTATGTGTGTGTGTATGTGTGTGTGCGTGTGTATGTGTGTGTGCGTGTGTATGTGTGTGTGTGTGTGTATGTGTGTGTGTGTGTGTGTGTGTGTGTGTGTGTGTGTGTGTGTGTGTGTGTGTGTAGGCAATGTATTCGAGAAGAGTGAGAGATACGACAGGAAGACATGCATGGATGGAATAATAAGAAAACACCAGACGTGTGAGGAAGGTGAGATAACACCTGGACTGTGAGGAACAAAATAACGCAAAAGAAAATGAATTTCTTGGAGAGAGAGAGAGAGAGAGAGAGAGAGAGAGAGAGAGAGAGAGAGAGAGAGAGAGAGAGAGAGAGAGAGAGAGAGAGAGAGAGAGAGAGAGAGAGAGAGAGAGAGAGAGAGAGAGAGAGAGAGAGAGAGAGAGAGAGAGAGAGAGAGAGACTGGATATTATCATGCTGCATAGGAAATGACTATTGCATTGTCCCATCTAAATAAGTAAACTTCGAAGAGACGCGAGTGAGAAAATTGAATGTGTCCAGCGGAATGCACGTAGTGTGCTTGTGGCCTGGGTAGAGCTGGTGTGGAGGGAGAGGGGTAGAGAGGGGTGGAGGAGGGGGCCTTTGCCTGTCTCTGAAGCAGCAGGCTAGACGCGTCGCCCTTGGCTCCACTCTTACTGGATTGAACTGGTACGAGTGAGGCTGCAATACTTACACTCACGTTCATGGTATAGGTTGAAATCGAATGATGTTCAAGCGGAAGCCTACATGTTGCCTGCTAAATGTGTGTGTCGGAGGCCATCGTATGATGAACATTCACCAGTCGATGGCCTTCTACTTCAACTACTTACTCACCACAGGCGTCCTACCGCGAGCGTGAAGATCACAGTAATATGATAGCTCGTCAAGGCTATTGGGTTTGGGGATATATTACTTGGGAACAAACCAAAGCAACGCTCAGCAACCGTATATGTGCACATCAGTTCTCTTGAACGCTACCCCTGTATCTTGGTGAAGTTGGTAGCATTAACCACTTTCCCAGTCCTCACTGCGCTACACACCCTGATGTAGAGAAGCTGGAGGTTGGTTGGTTACAACGTTCGAAAGAATAGAAAATGACATCGTCACTTTTATCTCGCGTTGTCGGGAATAGCACGCAAGTGGTCCAGACTTATCCATAATTACCTCAGCCACGAAGCCACATACCAAGGTGTTTAAGCTCGTTAAAACGCACGTAAAACTCGCAATCAAAACAAGCTGGGATTCGATTTTGGGACGGGTGAAGCAAGATCAGATACTTTCTATATGTCCACATGGAACTGAAGTTAACCACATACCTTCCATATAGGCACGGGTGGAATTGAAGCCAACATTTGACACATTCCATGTTGATTCATTTGTTAATTCGTTCCCAGTTCCAGTTACCTTTCCCTTGTGACACGCAGGGAGGGAAGGAGGAGCGAGTAAATTTAATACAGTAAATTTAATACTGTAAATTTAATACAGTAATTTAAGTAATGATGATATTAATATCTGTAAGGGTTTAGTGTATGCCAGTTTGTCAAAACCAGTGGAAGCTAATTGCCCTAAAAGATTCATAAGAGCTATTAATACCTTAAAAAAAGACAAGGATATACATATCACTAAAGCAGTTAAGGCTAACACCGTTGTGATTTTAGAAAAAAGTAACTATTCATCTAAAATGAATGATCTAAATGATAACACAACATATTCTAAACTTAGTAAAAATCACTTAGAAGCAGTTAATTCTCACTTCAATAAAGAAATGAAGTTGTTGTTGGAAGGTAACATTTCTCGTATCAAAAGTTTGTCATCTTTGTCCCCTTCATTGCCATATATGTATGGACTTATCAAAACACATAAACAGAATTTTCCAGCAAGATCTATAGTGAGTTCAGTAGGCTCCATCATATATGAAATGTCAAAATATATATATATGTATATTTATTTTATATATTTATTTTGCTTTGTCGCTGTCTCCCGCGTTTGCAAGGTAGCGCAAGGAAACAGACGAAAGAAATAGCCCAACCCACCCCCATACACATGTATATACATACACGTCCACACACGCAAATATACATACCTATACATCTCAATGTACACATATATATACACACACAGACACATACATATATACCTATGTACACAATTCACACTGTCTGCCTTTATTCATTCCCATCGCCACCTCGCCACACATGGAATACCATCCCCCTCCCCCCTCATGTGTACGAGGTAACGCAGGGAAAAGACAACAAAGGCCCCATTCCTTCACACTCAGTCTCTAGCTGTCATGCAATAATGCACCGAAACCACAACTCCCTTTCCATATTCAGGCCCCACACAACTTTCCATGGTTTACCCCAGACGCTTCACATGCCCTGATTCAATCCACTGACAGCACGTCAACCCCGGTATACCACATCGATCCAATTCACTCTATTCCTTGCCCGCCTTTCACCCTCCTGCATGTTCAGGCCCCGATCACACAAAATCTCTTTCACTCCATCTTTCCACCTAAAATTTGGTCTCCCACTTCTGCTCGTTCCCTCCACCTCCGACACATATATCCTCTTGGTCAACCTTTCCTCACTCATTCTCTCAATGTACCCAAACCATTTCAAAACATCCTGTTCTGCTCTCTCAACCACGCTCTTTTTATTTCCACACATCTCTCTTACCCTTACATTACTTACTCGATCAAACCATCTCACACCACACATTGTCCTCAAACATCTCATTTCCAGCACATCCGCCCTCCTGCGCACAACTCTATCCATAGCCCACGCCTCGCAACCATACAACATTGTTGGAACCACTGTTCCTTCAAGCATACCCATTTTTGCTTTCCGAGATAATGTTCTCGACTTCCACACATTCTTCAAGGCTCCAAGGATTTTCGCCCCCTCCCTCACCCTATGGTTCACTTCCGCTTCCATAGTTCCATCCGCTGCCAGATCCACTCCCAGATATCTAAAACACTTTACTTCCTCCAGTTTTTCTCCATTCAAACTTACCTCCCAATTGACTTGACCCTCAACCCTACAGTACCTAATAACCTTGCTCTTATTGACATTTACTCTTAACTTTCTTCTTTCACACACTTTACCAAAATCAGTCACCAGCTTCTGCAGTTTCTCACATGAATCAGCCACCAGCGCTGTATCATCAGCGAACAACAACTGACTCACTTCCCAAGCTCTCTCATCCACAACAGACTTCATACTTGCCCCTCTTTCCAAAACTCTTGCATTCACCTCCCTAACAACCCCATCCATGATCAAATTAAACAACCATGGAGACATCACACACCCCTGCCGCAAACTTACATTCACTGAGGACCAATCACTTTCCTCTCTTCCTACACGTACACATGCCTTACATCCTTGATAAAAACTTTTCACTGCTTCTAACAACTTGCCTCCCACACCATATATTCTTAATACCTTCCACAGAGCATCTCTATCAACTCTATCATATGCCTTCTCCAGATCCATAAATGCTACATACAAATCCATTTGCTTTTCTAAGTATTTCTCACATACATTGTTTAAAGCAAACACCTGATCCACACATCCTCTGCCACTTCTGAAACCACACTGCTCTTCCCCTATCTGATGCTCTGTACATGCCTTCACCCTCTCAATCAATACCCTCCCATATAATTTACCAGGAATACTCAACAAACTTATACCTCTGTAATTTGAGCACTCACTCTTATCCCCTTTGCCTTTGTACAATGGCACTATGCACGCATTCCGCCAATCCTCAGGCACCTCACCATGAGTCATACATACATTAAATAACCTTACGAACCAGTCAACAAGACAGTCACCCCCTTTTTTAATAGCTTCCACTGCAATACCATCCAAACCCGGCTTTCATCTTCCGCAAAGCTTTTACTACCTCTTCTCTGTTTATCAAATCATTTTCCCTAACCCTCTCACTTTGCACACCACCTCGACCAAAACACCCTATATCTGCCACTCTATCATCAAACACATTCAACAAACTTTCAAAATACTCACTCCATCTCCTTCTCACATCACCACTACTTGTTATCACCTCCCCATTAGCGCCCTTCACTGAAGTTCCCATTTGCTCCCTTGTCTTACGCACTTTATTTACCTCCTTCCAGAACATCTTTTTATTCTCCCTAAAATTTAATGATACTCTCTCACTCCAACTCTCATTTGCCCTCTTTTTCACCTCTTGCACCTTTCTCTTGACCTCCTGTCTCTTTCTTTTATACATCTCCCACTCAATTGCATTTTTTCCCTGCAAAAATCGTCCAAATGCCTCTCTCTTCTCTTTCACTAATACTCTTACTTCTTCATCCCACCACTCACTACCCTTTCTAATCAACCCACCTCCCACGCTTCTCATGCCACAAGCATCTTTTGCGCACTCTATCACTGATTCCTTAAATACATCCCATTCCTCCTCCACTCCCCTTAATTCCATTGTTCTCACCTTTTTCCATTCTGTACTCAGTCTTTACTGGTACTTCCTCACACAAGTCTCCTTCCTAAGCTCACTTACTCTCACCACCCTCTTCACCACAACATTCACTCTTCTTTTCTGAAAACTCCTACAGATCTTAACCTTAGCCTCCACAAGATAATGGTCAGACATCCATCCAGTTGCACCTCTCAGCACATTAACATCCAGAAGTCTCTTTTTCGCGCGCCTGTCAATTAACACGTAATCCAATAACGCTCTCTGGCCATCTCTTCTACTTACATACGTATACTTATGTATATCTCGCTTTTTAAACCAGGTATTCCGAATCACCAGTCCTCTTTCAGCACATAAATCTACAAGCTCTTCACCATTTCCATTTACAACACTGAACACCCCATGTATACCAATTATTCCCTCAACTGCCACATTACTCACCTTTGCATTCAAATCACCCATCACTATAACCCGGTCTTGTGCATCAAAACCACTAACACACTCATTCAGCTGCTCCAAAAACACTTGTCTCTCATGATCTTTCTTCTTATGTCCAGGCACATATGCACCAATAATCACCCATCTCTCTCCATCAACTTTCAGTTTTTCCCATATTAATCGAGAATTTACTTTCTTACATTCTATCACATACTCCCACAACTCATGTTTCAGGAGTACTGCTACTCCTTCCTTTAAATAAATAATATGTATATATATATATATATATATATATATATATATATATATATATATATATATATAGATATATATATATATATATATATATATATATATATATATATATATATATATATATATATATATATATATATATATATATATATATATATATATATATATATTTATTTATTCATTTATATTTATTTATTTTGCTTTGTCGCTGTCTCCCGCGTTTGCGAGGTAGCGCAAGGAAACAGACGAAAGAAATGGCCCAAGCCGCCCCCATACACGTCCACACACGCAAATATACATACCTATACATCTCAATGTACATATATATATACACACACAGACACATACATATATACCCATGCACACAATTCACACTGTCTGCCTTTATTCATTCCCATCGCCACCTCGCCACACATGGAATACCATCCCCCACCCCCCTCATGTGTGCGAGGTAGCGCTAGGAAAAGACAACAAAGGCCCCATTCGTTCACATTCAGTCCCTAGCTGTCATGCAATAATGCACCGAAACCATAGCTCCCTTTCCACATCCAGGCCCCACACAACTTTCCATGGTTTACCCCAGACGCTTCACATGCCCTGATTCAATCCACTGACAGCACGTCAACCCCGGTATACCACATCGATCCAATTCACTCTATTCCTTGCCCGCCTTTCACCCTCCTGCATGTTCAGGCCCCGATTACTCAAAATCTTTTTCACTCCATCTTTCCACCTCCAATTTGGTCTCCCACTTCTCCTCGTTCCCTCCACCTCCGACACATATATCCTCTTGGTCAATCTTTCCTCACTCATTCTCTCCATGTGCCCAAACCATTTCAAAACACCCTCTTCTGCTCTCTCAACCACGCTCTTTTTATTTCCACACATCTCTCTTACCCTTACATTACTTACTCGATCAAACCACCTCACACCACGCATTGTCATCAGACATCTCATTTCCAGCACATCCATCCTCCTGCGCACAATTCTATCCATAGCCCACGCCTCGCAACCATACAACATTGTTGGAACCACTATTCCTTCAAACATACCCATTTTTGCTTTCCGAGATAATGTTCTCGACTTCCACACATTCTTCAAGGCTCCCAGGATTTTCGCCCCCTCCCTCACCCTATGATTCACTTCCGCTTCCATGGTTCCATCCGCTGCCAGATCCACTCCCAGATATCTAAAACAATTTACCTGCTCCAGTTTTTCTCCATTCAAACTTACCTCCCAATTGACTTGACCCTCAACCCTACTGTACTTAACCTTGCTCTTATTCACATTTACTCTTAACTTTCTTCTTTCACACACTTTACCAAACTCAGTCACCAGCTTCTGTAGTTTCTCACATGAATCAGCCACCAGCGCTGTATCATCAGCGAACAACAACTGACTCATTTCCCAAGCTCTCTCATCCCCAACAGACTTCATACTTCCCCCTCTTTCCAAAACTCTTGCATTCACCTCCCTAACAACCCCAACCATAAACAAATCAAATAACCATGGAGACATCACACACCCCTGCCGCAAACTTACATTCACTGAGAACCAATCACTTTCCTCTCTTCCTACACGTACACATGCCTTACATCCTCGATAAAAACTTTTCACTGCTTCTAACAACTTGCCTCCCACACCATATATTCTTAATACCTTCCACAGAGCATCTCTATCAACTTTATCATATGCCTTCTCCAGATCCATAAATGCTACATACAAATCCATTTGCTTTTCTAAGTATTTCTCACATACATTCTTCAAAGCAAACACCTGATCCACACATCCTCTACCACTTCTGAAACCACACTGCTCTTCCCCAATCTGATGCTCTGTACATGCCTTCACCCTCTCAATCAATACCCTCCCATATAATTTACCAGGAATACTCAACAAACTTATACCTCTGTAATTTGAGCACTCACTCTTATCCCCTTTGCCTTTGTACAATGGCACTATGCACGCATTCCGCCAATCCTCAGGCACCTCACCATGAGTCATACATACATTAAATAACATGAATCACATGTTTACGAAATGGCGTCCTAGCTTCGTCTCTTCGATGTATATCAACAGACTGTTATATTCCTCTCTTGTGTCTCCCCTGATGATGTGATTATTACACGAAAGTGCACTTGGGAAATTTTCGTGTTTCATTTTCCCCGTGGACCCATAGGAATATATATATATATATATATATACATATATATATATATATATATATATATATATATATATATATATATATATATATATATATATATATACATATATATATATATATATATATATATATATATATATATATATATACATATATATATATAATGATATCTAAGAGAACCAAAATATAATATATCTTGGAAAGAATAACTTGGCCAATAGATGATTGTGCGAAAAAACTTGGTCATCTACGGGTGAAGGTTACCCAAGACTGTGTCAACACCTCGGCCTCCAACATCCTGCTGGCCCATGTTTCATAACTCCTCTCTCGGAACCAAGGAAACATGTCATGGGACGAATGTTTCTGAAATCAAATCAAGTGTTTTGTATGTGATCGAGGAATTGTTTATATTGAACTGAGGTTCATGTCCAGGGCTTGTATGAGGCCGGCTGGGGAAGGAGGAACCCCCCATCAACCCCACACTCCTGCTCGGTGGCCGCTGCTGATATTCTGTTGTGCCTCGCCTACCTTACTGCGTAGTCACTAGCGTACCCTCCTTTTACCTCAGTAATTACCATCTGATGTACCCTGCGTACCTTAAATGCTACGCCAGGAGCATGTGTCACAGCTACGCACAGTACACCTCTCATGAATAATTTATGATGTCTTTTTTGAAGACGAGACGGTACACATATTGTATGCTGTCATTCCCATCAAGTATTCAGAAAAACTTTAGTCACCGAAGATCTTTACCTCCAGTCCAGGGCTTGAATATTCTAAACCTCTTATAAATTCTGGGACGACCAATCTACATGAAATGGAAGAGGTGCCTCCCCTCAGCCTTCAAACACTTGTAAATACACAAGTTGTTTTTTTTTTATCTCACGTGTAACCATCTGTTGTGAATGATCATCACCTCCGCTTGCAGTTCGTCTCGCCATCGTAACCCTCAGAATATTCAATAAGAATTAACTGATGTATTGATAGAGAGACAATATAGAGCTCATGACGGCCTCAGCGCTAACGTAGATAATATTTGACAATATATTCATTGGATAGACTAAGGTAATGGCCGACGATTATGATGTACATACTCTCAAGAGAACGTGAAAGAACGTTATGTTCAGATAGCAGGTGCTTCCATGATCTTAGTCATACACTTTTTGTTAAACGGATTTCAAGATATTTTACAACAACGCAAGAAACCAGACGAGAGATTGATGATGCATCAGCTCCTCACACTTGTTTAATGTAAACATCGAACTCCTCACGTACTGACCTTTTGTCTCAAATGGCAGATGCTGACCTGTCAGGCCAGTCGTAGGAGCGGGCTAAGAGAACTTCCCCTGAGGGTGAGGCCAGATACCCACGATTAACCAGCTCATTAACCGAGTGTTCACCCTGGCGTCCAGAAGGTTTCAAGGATATTCAGGAGGTACTAACTTGGAAAAGGCACTCGAGAGCAGACGATAAACCGTGCATAAACCTGCAGTACCGAACATTGTGTGCGACCACCACGTGAAGGTCATTTTGGTATCACAGACCCAAGTGAGGCGCTGGTGTTGGGGAGGTAAATGCATTGCACGTATGTTGTCACCATGACTATACTGACGATGGCACAGCAACGAAGGACAGAGGTTGTTGTATGACTCGTCAGGTCTCAGATTTGCCTACTGACTGATGGTCAGCCATGTGTGCCTGTGGCGGAGGTGCGTCGTAGGCGTGTTGCTTCATCATGTGTTGAGTGATACGATCACGAGGTTAATCATCATATAGATAACACATCTTAGTACTTTCATAATCTCTTCCAGTGGTAAATTGCACATTATAGTCTATCATGTAGGCTTCTACTTTTACTCCAGGATCCCTTTTCCAAGGGAGCTTGTAGCCAAAGGCTGTGCTACGCTCAGTAGCGGGGACAAAATGGGCTTCTTTGAAGAGAAGAGTTCCTTGAAGAGACTGTACTCTGGTCAGTCAACTGATGATGGTACAGATTTGCCATAGATGACTTTTAACTCCCGGTGTAACCTCAAGCAGCACAGATTCTAGTGTGGTAACTTGTTTATCCTTGTAGTTGAGATGGAGTGGTGCAATCGAGGATGTGACGCGGGTAAGACTAACGCACAGAACGTGGCTCGTCACCACGCAAAACAGAAGATTTGGAAGGCAAATGATGGGTAGGATTTTGCGCGCTTGTGTGTTATATGTAAATATAGTGTCGGTGTGTACTTAGCACAGACATGTGTAAATATACTAGCAGAAGTAAACACCCGTGGAAGTGTGCAATATGCTGCTGTGTGTTTCATGGATCTCCTTGCATGGGTAAACACCCGTGAAAGTGTGCAATATCCTACTGTGTGTTTCATGGATCTCCTTGCATGGGTAAACACCCGTGGAAGTGTGCAATATCCTACTGTGTGTTTCATGTATCTCCTTGAAGACTGCTCCGATGTTCACATACTGCAAGGCTTGCCATTCCGTGGTAGTACACAAGCTCGGTCTCAACACTCACGTCTGGGCAGGCATGTGTAGTGAAAGGTGGCTTTTTCCAGGTATTGTAGTCATGGAAGAACTCATGATGAATATCTTCATCAAAATACCAACAGTAGCACACGGAAAACATATCGTGTTCATTACAAAGTTAACAGCAGTGCACGGTCAGCGTATCTTGCATCAGAATGCCCACAGCAGCAAATGGTCTGTATAATAATGTGTTAGAATGCTCACTGCAGCATAAAGCATGTTGTGCCTCAGAAAGTCCACAGTAGCACATGGTCGTGCGTTACAATACCCACCACAACATCAACACATACAGCATATTGTGGATCAGAGAGTCCACAGCATCACGCAGTCAGCATATCGTTAGCGGAGATGAATAGCTGAAGAATCAAGTATACAGGCGCTCCGGGTAGGATGACTTAGCTTTCGGTTCACTGAATATAGTTACCTTCCCCAGGAGATCAAGTCATCGTACTTAAGGGTATATCGTACTCAAGGGGTCAGCATATGGACGAGGTCCGCCGCACATAGTAAGAGACACAACAGGTGACCCACTGGCCTTACGCCAGTGTGGTCACGTCGCACGACTCAAGCACCACCACAAATGATACGACCCATTGTCAGTCATGTCACTCCAGACTAGAACATCACAATTGTTCCTGGAGAGATTTACATGAATCTTGATGGACATTCGTTGCTGACTGATGACATCAAGCCCCGTGGCAAACGAGGTGTATAAATAAATTTGCTTTAGAATCAGGCATGAGGTAGAGTGGAACGTGGTGTGTGTGTGTGTGTGTGTGTGTGTGTGTGTGTGTGTTGGGGAGAGGGAGGGTTGTGAGGGTCTGGCCTTGCAAGCCAGCCAGTGTGGCTGGTCCTGGGTAGAGTAGGGAGGGGACATATCACCACCACCGGAGGGGGAGCGTTTGTCCTCACCTTGTGACAACGACGTGGCCATATACACTGTACACTGTACCTAGCAAAGCTGATGTTAGAAGACCAAGAAGGATAGATGAACGTTGTAATTAAGTTAGACTGGGACCTTGTATCATAAATATCTAATGGTTACCCAGTCGCATTCTGCTACAACTGCATGTACGAGATCTTTTCTCTTACGTACTTTCGTGTGACGAAATCGCTGGTAACAATGTATATTACTTTTGAACGCGGTGAGCTTTTGTTGTTACGATAGCCGAATTGTCATGTGCAAAAGCACGCCAAAATCGAAGCCATGTCAGCTGTAAAAGATAAAGTAATGAGTTAGAAAATGGTGGTGGTGGTGGTGTATGTGTGTGTGTGTGTGGGGAGCGGGGGATTAATCTGAGCTCCCTCAAATTGTAAACGTGACTCCTGAAATTGGGAAGGTTGCAGGCAAAGAAGGCGAGAAAGAATGACGGAAATTCCAGTTTCGCTGTGAAAAAGAAGTAGGCATCATAGTGCCCAATCCTCGTGTGGCCTTGTGTCTACACAGAAACTATGGGAAGAAGCAGCCGTTCATGTACCACGGACTCAGGTCTTGGGAGTTCGGACACAATCAGAGAGTACATGGTAGCAGTGGCCGAAATGAAAATTGTAGAAGAGAGAAAGAGAAGCAAGATCATTGCACATGGGAACGTGACTGCTATGTAGAGGAGAGGTGATAGTCTACTTCGTCTAAAAGAGAGGTGGGAGACGAGCCACCTCTGATGTGGAAGCTGTGTTCCATACTGAGGCGAACATGGAATAACCATTCGGCAGAGAAATGATTGCCAGTCAGTGAGGATAATCGTGTGAGAGTAAAGAGCATCAGAGTAAATATGGGAGTAAGAAGGAGTACCTAAGAGGGTGAGAGTTAGCGATTGTGAGTGAGGTTGAAGAAATGAGTG
The DNA here is from genome assembly GCF_036320965.1 of Panulirus ornatus. Taxonomy (NCBI): domain Eukaryota; kingdom Metazoa; phylum Arthropoda; class Malacostraca; order Decapoda; family Palinuridae; genus Panulirus; species Panulirus ornatus. Next base: position 22,278,364 of record NC_092236.1, read on the forward strand.
AATGAGGGTTAATGAGAGAGAGAGAGAGAGAGAGAGAGAGAGAGAGAGAGAGAGAGAGAGAGAGAGAGAGAGAGAGAGAGAGAGAGAGAGAGAGAGAGAGAGAGAGAGAGAGAGAGAGAGAGAGAGAGAGAGAGAGAGAGAGAGAGAGAGAGAGAGAGAGAGAGAGAGAGAGAGAGGGCAAAAGGGTAAAAGTTGACGAAAATGAGTGAGAATAAGTACGAAGATTAGTGTTAGAGTGACTTACTGAAGGTGAATGAGGGGTCCTAAAGAGTGATAATATCATGAATGATGGTGAGTTACTGAGAGTAAGTGAGTTAAGTTACATGGGTACGACTGAGCAGCTGCGAGAACATGAGATTAACTGAGAATTAGTGAGTTAATGTTTAAGAAGGAATGAATAAGCATAAGAGAAGATAAAAGTAATAGAAAGTAAATGAGTAAATTAGAAGAAATGAGTAAATAAGTGAAAAATGATAAAGTGAAACGAAATGTGATAGTGAATACTGAGCAGACGAGTATGTGAGTGAGTGTGAGTGATGAATGATGGTAAGTGGGCGGGAGTGAATGAGTAAGAATGAGTAAAAGCAAATGAGTGAGAAAGTGTGAGTGAGTAAATGAGTGCAAGGAAATGAAACTGGGAGACTGTAAATTGGTGTCTTAGTGGGCGAGAGTAAATAGAAAGTGAGTGGGAGGGAGTCAGTGTTGATGGGAATGAGTGAGTAGTGGTGAGTGAGAGTCAATGAGAATAAGTGACTGGGAGTTGGAGTGAGAGTACATGCGGCTGTGTGAGTGAATGAGGATGAGTGAGTGTACCTTATGTAGAAGTAAGAGGGAGGTATTACCTGTCGTTCATTCCTTAAGGACACGGGTCAAGATCTCGACTTGAGCTCTTTTTCGTCAACCATATTTCCCGCTGGAGGATGACATTCTGCGTCACACTGATACACGAGATCAAGATATGCTCTCAGCATAGAACGAAGACAGATAAGATGGTAAGGTCTGATGAATCTTATCCAAGAATAAAGAAAGAATTCAGAACTGAGATAGCTTGACCATTCACTGCTTCTTTCAGTATTTCATTTCTTACAGACAGACTTCCTCGAGAGTGGAATCTTGCCGGTGAAGCATCGATGTCTAAAAAAGAAAACGTAATA
>NC_092236.1:22284517-22304517 GCF_036320965.1 Panulirus ornatus
GGAAAGTGACTGGTTCTCAGTAAATGTAGGTTTGCGGCAGGGGTGCGTGATGTATCCATGACTGTTTAATCTATTTATGGATGGGGTTGTTAGGGAGGTGAATACAAGAGTTTTGGAAAGAGGGGCAAGTATGCAGTCTGTTGTGGATGAGAGAGCTTGGGAAGTGAGTCAGTTGTTGTTCGCTGATGATAGAGCGATGGTGGCTGACTCATGTGAGAAACTACAGAAGCTGGTGACTGAATTTGGTAAAGTGTGTGAAAGAAGAAAGTTAAGAGTAAATGTGAAGAAGGGCAAGGTTGTTAGGTACAGTAGGGTTGAGGGTCAAGTCAATTGGGAAGTAAGTTTGAATGGAGAAAAACTGGAGGAAGTAAAGTGTTTTAGATATCTGGGAATGGATCTGGCAGCGGATGGAACCATGGAAGCGGAAGTGAATCATAGGGTGGGGGAGGGAGCGAAAATTCTGGGAGCCTTGAAGAATGTTTGGAAGTCGAGAACATTATCTCGGAAAGCAAAAATGGGTATGTTTGAAGGAATAGTGGTTCCAACAATGTTGTATGGTTGCGAGGCGTGGGCTATGGATAGAGTTGCGCGCAGGAGGGTGGAAGTGCTGGAAATGAGATGTTTGAGGACAATATGTGGTGTGAGGTGGTTTGATTGAGTAAGTAATGAAAGGGTAAGAGAGATGTGTGGAAATAAAAAGAGTGTGGTTGAAAGAGTGGAAGAGGATGTTTTGAAATGGTTTGGTCACATGGAGAGAATGAGTGAGGAAAGATTGACCAAGAGGATATATGTGTCGGAGGTGGAGGGAACGCTATGAAGTGGGAGACCAAATTGGAGGTGGAAAGATGGAGTGAAAAAGATTTTGTGTGATCAGGGCCTGAACATGCAGGAGGGTGAAAGGCGTGCAAGGAGGAGAGTGAATTGGATCGATGTGGTATACCGGGGTCGGCGTGCTGTCATTGGATTGAACCAGGGCATGTGAAGTCTGGGGTAAACTATAGAAAGTTCTGTGGGGCCTGGATGTGGAAAGTGAGCTGTGGTTTCGGTGCATTATTATATGACAGCTAGAGACTGAGTGTGAACGAAAGGGGCCTTTGTTGTCTTTTCCTGGCGCTACCTCGCACACATGAGGGGGGAGGGGGCTGTTATTTCATGTGTGGCGAGGTGGCGATGGAAATGAATAAAGGCAGACAGTATGAATTATGTACATGTGTATATATGTATATGTCTGTGTGTGTATACAAATATGTATACATTGAGATGTATAGGTATGTATATTTGCGTGTGTGGACGTGTATGTATATACATGTGTATGTGGGTGCGTTGGGCCATACTTTCGTCCGTTTCCTTGCGCTACCTCGCTAACGAGGGAGACAGCGACAAAGCAAAATATATAAAATAATAGATAATATATATATATATATATATATATATATATATATATATATATATATATATATATATACATATATATATATATCTTTTCTTTTTCTTTTAAACTATTCGGCATTTCCCGCGTTAGCGAGGTAGCGTTAAGAATAGAGGACTGGGTCTTTGTGGAATATCCTCACCTGGCCCCACTCTGTTCCTTCTTTTGGAAAGAAAAAAAAAACGAGATGGGAGGATTTCAGCACCCCGCTCCCTCCACTTTTAGTCGCCTTTTACGACACGCAGGGAATACGTGGGAAGTATTCTTCATCCCCTATCCCCAGGGATAATATATATATATATATATATATATATATATATATATATATATATATATATATATATATATATATATATATATATATATATATTTTTTTTTATACTTTGTCGCTGTCTCCCGCGTTTGCGAGGTAGCGCAAGGAAACAGACGAAAGAAATGGCCCAACCCCCCCCCATACACATGTACATACACACGTCCACACACGGAAATATACATACCTACACAGCTTTCCATGGTTTACCCCGGACGCTTCACTTGCCTTGATTCAATCCACTGACAGCACGTCAACCCCGGTATACCACATCGCTCCAATTCACTCTATTCCTTGCCCTCCTTTCACCCTCCTGCATGTTCAGGCCCCGATCACACAAAATCCTTTTCACTCCATCTTTCCACCTCCAATTTGGTCTCCCTCTTCTCCTCGTTCCCTCCACCTCCGACACATATATCCTCTTGGTCAACCTTTCCTCACTCATTCTCTCCATGTGCCCAAACCATTTCAAAACACCCTCTTCTGCTCTCTCAACCACGCTCTTTTTATTCACACACATCTCTCTTACCCTTACGTTACTTACTCGATCAAACCACCTCACACCACACATTGTCCTCAAACATCTCATTTCCAGCACATCCATCCTCCTGCGCACAACTCTATCCATAGCCCACGCCTCGCAACCATACAACATTGTTGGAACTACTATTCCTTCAAACATACCCATTTTTGCTTTCCGGGATAATGTTCTCGACTTCCACACATTTTTCAAGGCTCCCAAAATTTTCGCCCCCTCCCCCACCCTATGATCCACTTCCTCTTCCATGGTTCCATCCGCTGACAGATCCACTCCCAGATATCTAAAACACTTCACTTCCTCCAGTTTTTCACCATTCAAACTCACCTCCCAATTGACTTGACCCTCAACCCTACTGTACCTAATAACCTTGCTCTTATTCACATTTACTCTTAACTTTCTTCTTCCACACACTTTACCAAACTCCGTCACCAGCTTCTGCAGTTTCTCACATGAATCCGCCACCAGCGCTGTATCATCAGCGAACAACAACTGACTCACTTCCCAAGCTCTCTCATCCCCAACAGACTTCATACTTGCCCCTCTTTCCAAGACTCTTGCATTTACCTCCCTAACAACCCCATCCATAAACATATATATATATATATATATATATATATATATATATATATATATATATATATATATATATATAGATATATATATATATATATATATATATATATATATATATATATATATATTCCTATAAGTCCACGGGGAATCGCCACCTCGCCACACATGAAATAACAACAAAGGCCCCATTCGTTCACACTAAGTCTCTACTGTCATATAATAATGCACCGAAACCACAGCTCCCTTTCCATATCCATGCCCTGCAGAACTTTCCATGGTTTACCCCAGACGCGTCACATGCCCTAGTTCAATCCATAGACAGCACGCCGACCCCGGTATACCATTCCATTTCACTCTATTCCTTGCACGCCTTTCACCCTCCTGCATGTTCAGGACCTGATCACTCAAAATCTTTTTCACTCCATCTTTCCACCTCCAATTTGGTCTCCCACTTCATATCGTTCCCTACACCTCTGACACATATATCCTCTTGGTCAATCTTTCCTCACTCATTCTCTCCATGTGACCAAACCTTTTCAGTACACCCTCTTCTGCTTTCTCAACCACACTCTTTTTATTACCACACATCTCTCTTACCCTGTTATTACTTACTCGATCAGACCACCTCACACCACATATTGTCCTCAAGCATCTCATTTCTAGCCCAACCACAATCCGGCGAACAACTTTATCCACCCATACAACATTGTTGGAACCACTATTCCTTCAAACATACCCATTTTTGCTTTCCGAGATAATGTTCTCGACTTCCACACATTCTTCAAGGCTCTCAGAATTTCGCCCCCTCCCCCAACCTATGATTCACTTCCGCTTCCATGGTTCCATCCGCTGCCAAATCCACTCCCAGATATCTAAAACACTTTACTTCCTCCAGTTTTTCTCCATTACAACTTACCTCCCATTTGACTTGCCCCTTAACCCTACTGTACCTAATAACCTTGCTCTTATTCACATTTACTCTCAACTTTCTTCTTTCACACACTTTACCAAACTCAGTCACCAGCTTTTGCAGTTTCTCACATGAATCAGCCACCAGCGCTGTATCATCAGAGAACAACAACTGACTCACTTCCCAAGCTCTCTCATCCACAACATGCTGCATACTTGCCCCTCTTTCCAAAACTCTTGCATTCACCTCCCTAACAACCCCATCCATAAACAAATTAAACAACCACGGAGACATCACACAACCCTGCCGCAAACCTACATTCACTGAGAACCAATCACTTTCCTCTCTTCCTACACGTACACATGCCTTACAGCCTCGATAAAAACTTTTCATTGCTTCTAACAACTTGCCTCCCACACCATATATTCTTAATACCTTCCACAGAGCATCTCTATCAACTCTATCATTTGCCTTCACCAGATCCATAAATGCTACATAGAAATCCATTTGCTTTTCTAAGTATTTCTCACATGCATTCCTCAAAGCAAACACCTAATCCACACATCCTCTACCACTTATATATATATATATATATATATATATATATATATATATATATATATATATATATATATATGTATATATATATATATATATATATATATATATATATATATATATATATATATATATATATATATATATATATATATATATATATATATATGGTGGCTGATTCATGTGAGAAACTGCAGAAGCTGGTGACTGAGTTTGGTAAAGTGTGTGAAAGAAGAAAGTTAAGAGTAAATGTGAATAAGAGCAAGGTTATTAGGTACAGTTGGGTTGAGGGTCAAGTCAATTGGGAGGTGAGTTTGAATGGAGAAAAACTGGAGGAAGTGAAGTGTTTTAGATATCTGGGAGTGGATCTGGCAGCGGATGGAACCATGGAAGCGGAAGTGGATCATAGGGTGGGGGAGGGGGTGAAAATTCTGGGAGCCTTGAAGAATGTTTGGAAGTCGAGAACATTATGTCGGAAAGCAAAAATGGGTATGTTTGAAGGAATAGTGGTTCCAACAATGTTGTATGGTTGCGAGGCGTGGGCTATGGATAGAGTTGTGCGCAGGAGGATGGATGTGCTGGAAATGAGATGTTTGAGGACAATGTGTGGTGTGAGGTGGTTTGATCGAGTAAGTAACGTAAGGGTAAGAGAGATATGTGGAAATAAAAAGAGCGTGGTTGAGAGAGCAGAAGAGGGTGTTTTGAAATGGTTAGGGCACATGGAGAGAATGAGTGAGGAAAGATTGACCAAGAGGATATATGTGTCGGAGGTGGAGGGAACGAGGAGAAGAGGGAGACCAAATTAAAGGTGGAAAGATGGAGTGAAAAAGATTTTGTGTGATCGGGGCCTGAACATGCAGGAGGGTGAAAGGAGGGCAAGGAATAGAGTGAATTGGAGCGATGTGGTATACCGGGGTTGACGTGCTGTCAGTGGATTGAATCAAGGCATGTGAAGCGTCTGGGGTAAACCATGGAAAGCTGTGTAGGTATGTATATTTGCGTGTGTGGACGTATGTATATACATGTGTATGGGGGTGGGTTGGGCCATTTCTTTCGTCTGTTTCCCTGCGCTACCTCGCAAACGCGGGAGACAGCGACAAAGCAAAAAAAAGAAAAAAAAATATATATATATTTGAAGAATGTATGTGAGAAATACTTAGAAAAGCAAATGGATTTGTATGTAGCATTTATGGATCTGGAGAAGGCATATGATAGAGTTGATAGAGATGCTCTGTGGAAGGTATTAAGAATATATGGTGTGGGAGGCAAGTTGTTAGAAGCAGTGAAAAGTTTTTATCGAGGATGTAAGGCATGTGTACGTGTAGGAAGAGAGGAAAGTGATTGGTTCTCAGTGAATGTAGGTTTGCGGCAGGGGTGTGTGATGTCTCCATGGTTGTTTAATTTGTTTATGGATGGGGTTGTTAGGGAGGTAAATGCAAGAGTCCTGGAAAGAAGGGCAAGTATGAAGTCTGTTGGGGATGAGAGAACTTGGGAAGTGAGTCAGTTGTTGTTCGCTGATGATACAGCGCTGGTGGCTGATTCATGTGAGAAACTGCAGAAGCTGGTGACTGAGTTTGGTAAAGTGTGTGGAAGAAGAAAGTTAAGAGTAAATGTGAATAAGAGCAAGGTTATTAGGTACAGTAGGGTTGAGGGTCAAGTCAATTGGGAGGTGAGTTTGAATGGAGAAAAACTGGAGGAAGTGAAGTGTTTTAGATATCTGGGATTGGATCTGGCAGCGGATGGAACCATGGAAGCGGAAGTGGATCATAGGGTGGGGGAGGGGGCGAAAATTTTGGGAGCCTTGAAAAATGTGTGGAAGTCGAGAACATTATCTCGGAAAGCAAAAATGGGTATGTTTGAAGGAATAGTGGTTCCAACAATGTTGTATGGTTGCGAGGCGTGGGCTATGGATAGAGTTGTGCGCAGGAGGATGGATGTGCTGGAAATGAGATGTTTGAGGACAATGTGTGGTGTGAGGTGGTTTGATCGAGTAAGTAACGTAAGGGTAAGAGAGATGTGTGGAAATAAAAAGAGCGTGGTTGAGAGAGCAGAAGAGGGTGTTTTGAAATGGTTTGGGCACATGGAGAGAATGAGTGAGGAAAGATTGACCAAGAGGATATATGTGTCGGAGGTGGAGGGAACGAGGAGAAGAGGGAGACCAAATTAAAGGTGGAAAGATGGAGTGAAAAAGATTTTGTGTGATCGGGGCCTGAACATGCAGGAGGGTGAAAGGAGGGCAAGGAATAGAGTGAATTGGAGCGATGTGGTATACAGGGGTTGACGTGCTGTCAGTGGATTGAATCAAGGCATGTGAAGCGTCTGGGGTAAACCATGGAAAGCTGTGTAGGTATGTATATTTGCGTGTGTGGACGTGTGTATGTACATGTGTATGGGGGGGGGTTGGGCCATTTCTTTCGTCTGTTTCCTTGCGCTACCTCGCAAACGCGGGAGACAGCGACAAAGTATAAAAAAAAAAAAAAAAAAATATATATATATATATATATATATATATATATATATATATATATATATATATATATATATATATATATATATATATATATATATTTATTATACTTTGACGCTGTTTCCCGCGTTAGTGAGGTAGCGCAAGGAAACAGACGAAAGAATGGCCCAACACACCCACAGACACATGTATATACATACACGTCCACAAACGCACATGTACATACCCATACATTTTAACATATACATATATATACATACACAGACATATATATTCATATACATGTACATAATTCATACTTGCTGCCTTTATTGATTTCCGTCGCCATCCCGCCACACATGAAATGACACCCCACTCCCCCGCATGCACGCGAGGTAACGCTAGGAAAAGACAACAAAGGCCACATTCGTGAACACTCGTTTTCTAGCTAGCGGTAGCATTCCCGCATCTCATATGGGGGTCCCGGGTTTGATCCTGGCTGTTGGAGGTTTGTATGATATATATATATATATATATATATATATATATATATATATATATATATATATATATATATATATATATATATATATATATATATATATATATATATATATATATATATATATATATATGGGAACTTATTGTGTTTCATTTTCCCCGTGGACTCATAGGAACATATATATATATATATATATATATATATATATATATATATATATATATATATATATATTTATATATATATATATATATATATATATATATATATATATATATATATATATATATATATATATATATATATATATATATATATATATATATATATATATATATATATATATATATATGTTCCTATGAGTCCACGGGGAAAATGAAACACAATAAGTTCCCAAGTGCACTTTCGTGTAATAATCACATCATCAGGGGAGACAGAAGAGAGAAATATGAGTCAGTTGATAAACATCGAAGAGACGAAGCTAGGACGCCATTTGGTAATATTTCCTCCCAATTAACTTGTCCCTCCACCCTGCTGTACCTAATAACCTTGCTCTTATTGACATTTACTCTCAACGTTCTTCTTTCACACACTTTACCAAATTCAGTCTCCAAATTCTGCAGTTTCTTACCCGAATCAGCCACCAGCACTGTATCATCAGTGGACAACAACTGACTCACTTCCCAAGTCCTCTCATCCACCACAGACTGCATACTTGTCCCTCTCTCCAAAACCCTTGCATTCATCTTCCTAACTACCCCATCCATAAACAATCTAAACAACCATGGAGGCATCACGCACCCCTGCTGGAAATCAACATTCACTGGGAACCAATCACTCTCCTCTCTTCCTACACATACACATGCCTTACATCCTCGATAAATTCTTTTCACTGCTTCTAACAACATGCCTCCCACACCATACATTCTTAATACCTTCCATAGAGCATCTCTATCACTGTTATCATATGTCTTCTCCAGATCCATAAATGCTACATAAAAATCCATCTGTTTTTCTAAAGTATTTCTCACATACATTCATCAAAACAAACACCTGATTCACACATCCTCAACCACCTCAGAAACTACACTGCTCTTCCCGAATCTGATGCTCTGTGCATGCCTTTACCCTCTCGATCATTACCTTCCCATATAATTTCCACACTGCTCTTCCCCAATCCGATGCTCTGTACATGCATCTACCCTCTCAATCACTACTTTCCCATATAATTTCTCAGGAATACTCAACAAACTTATGCATCTGTAATTTGAATGCTCACCTTTATCCCCATTGCCTTTGTACATTGACACTATGCATGCATTCCGCTAATCCTCAGGCACTTCACCATGATCCATACGTACATTGAATATCCTTACTAACCAATCAACAACACAGTCACACCCTTTTTTTTATAATTCCACCCCAATACTATCCAAACCCGCCGTCTTTCCGGATTTCATCTTCCGCAAAGCTTTCACTACCTCTTCTTTGTTCACCAAACCATTCCTCCTGACCCTCTTACTTGGCACACCAGCCCGACCAAAACACCCTTTATCTGCCACTCTATCATCAAACTCATTCAACAAACCTTCAAAATATTCACCCCATTTTTCCCCTTCATCGATGTTCCCATTTGTTCTCTTGTCTTACGCACTTAATTTACCTCCTTTCAAAAGATCTTTTTTATTTTTTTTTATCTATTTTGCTTTGTCGCTGTCTTCCGCGTTAGCGAGGTAGCGCAAGGAAACAGACGAAAGAATGGCCCAACCCGCCCACATACACATGTATATACATACACGTCCACACACGCAAATATACATACCTATACATCTCAATGTACACATATATATATACACACACAGACATATACATATATACACATGTACATAATTCATACTGTCTGTCTTTATTTGTTCCCATCGCCACCTCGCCACACATGGAATAACAACTCCCTCCCCCCTCATGTGTACGAGGTAGCGCTAGGAAAGGACACCAAAGGCCCCATTCGTTCACACTCAGTCTCTAGCTGTCATGTAATAATGCACCGAAACCACAGCTCCCTTTCCACATCCAGGCCCCCCACAACTTTCCATGGTTTACCCCAGACGCTTCACATGCCCTGATTCAATCCATTGACAGCACGTCGACCCCGGTATACCACATCGATCCAATTCACTCTATTCTTTGCACGCCTTTCACCCTCCTGCATGTTCAGGCCCCGATCACTCAAAATCCTTTTCACTCCATCTTTCCACCTCCAATTTGGTCTCCCACTTCTCCTCGTTCCCTCCACCTCTGACACATATATCCTCTTGGTCAATCTTTCCTCACTCATTCTCTCCATGTGACCAAACCATTTCAAAACACCCTCTTCTGCTCTCTCAACCACACTCTTTTTATTTCCACACATCTCTCTTACCCTTACATTACTTACTCGATCAAACCACCTCACGCCACATATTGTCCTCAAACATCTCATTTCCAGCACATCCACCCTCCTGCGCACAACTCTATCCATAGCCCACGCCTCGCAACCATACAACATTGTTGGAGCCACTATTCCTTCAAACGTACCCATTTTTGCTTTCCGATATAATGTTCTCGACTTCCACACATTCTTCAAGGCTCCCAGAATTTTCGCCCCCTTCCCCACTCTATGATTCACTTCTGCTTCCATGGTTCGATCCGCTGCCATATCCACTCCCAGATATCTAAAACACTTTTACTTCCTCCAGTTTTTCTCCATTCAAACTTACCTCCCAATTGACTTGACCCTCAACCCTACTGTACCTAATAACCTTGCTCTTATTCACATTTACTCTTAACTTTCTTCTTTCACACACTTTACCAAACTCAGTCACCAGCTTCTGCAGTTTCTTACATCAATCAGCCACCAGCGCTGTATCATCAGCGAACAACAACTGACTCACTTCCCAAGCTCTCTCATCCACAACAGACTGCATACTTGCCCCTCTTTCCAAAACTCTTGCATTCACCTCCCTAACAACCCCGTCCATAAACAAATTAAACAACCACGGAGACATCACACAACCCTGCCGCAAACCTACATTCACTGAGAACCAATCACTTTCCTCTCTTCCTACACGTACACATGCCTTACAGCCTCGATAAAAACTTTTCACTGCTTCTAACAACTTGCCTCCCACACCATATATTCTTAATACCTTCCACAGAGCATCTCTATCAACTCTATCATATTCCCTCTCCAGATCCATAAATGCTACATACAAATCCATTTGTTTTTCTAAGTATTTCTCACATACATTCTTCAAAGCAAACACCTGATCCACACATCCTCTACCACTTCTGAAACCACACTGCTCTTCCCCAATCTGATGCTCTGTACATGCCTTCACCCTCTCAATCAATACCCTCCCATGTAATTTACCAGGAATACTCAACTAACTTTTACCTCTGTAATTTGAGCACTCACTCTTATCCCCTTTGCCTTTGTACAATGGCACTATGCAAGCATTCCGCCAATCCTCAGGCACCTCACCATGAGTCATACATACATTAAATAACCTTACCAACCAGTCAACAATAGTCACCCCCTTTTTTAATAACTTCCACTGCAATACCATCGAAACCTGCTGCCTTGCCGGCTTTCATCTTCCGTAAAGCTTTTACTACTTCTTCTCTATTTACTAAATCACTTTCCCTAACTCTCTCACTTTGCACACCACCTTGACCAAAACACCCTATATATGCCACTCTATCATCAAACACATTCAACAAACCTTCAAAATACTCACTCCATCTCCTCACATCACCACTACTTGTTATCACCTCCCTATTAGCCCCCTTCACTGAAGTTCCTATTTGCTCCCTTGTCTTACGCACTTTATTTACCTCCTTCCAAAATATCTTTTTATTCTCCCTGAAATTTAATGATACTCACTCACCCCAACTCTCATTTGCCCTCTTTTTCACCTCTTGCACCTTTCTCTTGACCTCCTGCCTCTTCGTTTTATACCTCTCCCACTCATTTGCATATTTTCCCTGCAAAAATCGTCCAAATGCCTCTCTCTTCTCTTTCACTAATAATCTTACTTCTTCATCCCACCACTCACTACCTTTTCTAATCAACCCACCTCCCACGCTTCTCATGCCACAAGCAACTTTTGCGCAAGCCATCACTGCATCCCTAAATACATCCCATTCCTCTCCCACTCCCCTTACCTCCTTTGTTCTCACCTTTTTCCATTCTGTATTCAGTCTCTCCTGGTACTTCCTCACACAAGTCTCCTTCCCAAGCTCACTTACTCTCACCACTCTCTTCACCCCAACATTCTCTCTTCTTTTCTGAAAACCCCCACAAATCCTCACCTTCGCCTCCACAAGATAATGATCAGACATCCCTCCAGTTGCACCTCTCAGCACATTAACATCCAAAAGTCTCTCTTTCGTGCGTCTATCAATTAACACGTAATCCAATAACCCTCTCTGGCCATCTCTTCTACTTACATACGTATACTTATGCATATCTCGCTTTTTAAACCAGGTATTCCCAATCACCAGTCCTTTTTCAGCACATAAATCTACAAGCTCTTCTCCATTTCCATTTACAACACTGAACACCCCATGTATACCAATTATTCCCTCAACTGCCACATTACTCACCTTTGCATTCAAATCACCCATCACTATAACCCGATCTTGTGCATCCAAACCACTAACACACTCATTCAGCTGCTCCCAAAACACTTGCCTCTCATGATCTTTCTTCTCATGCCCAGGTGCATATGCACCAATAATCACCCATCTCTCTCCATCAACTTTCAGTTTTACCCATATCAATCTAGAATTTACTTTCTTACGCTCTATCACATACTTCCAGAACTCCTGATTCAGGAGTAGTGCGACTCCTTCCCTTGCTCTTGTCCTCTCACTAACCCCTGACTTTACTCCCAAGACATTCCGAAACCACTCTTCCCCTCAACCCTTGAGCTTCGTTATACTCAGACCCAAAACATCCAGGTTCCTTTCCTCAAACATACTACCTATCTCTCCATTTTTCTCATCTTGGTTGCATCCACACACATTTAGACACCCCAATCTGTGCCTTCGAGGAGGATGAGCACTCCCCGCGTGACTCCTTCTTCTATTTGCCCTTTTAGAAATTTAAATGAATAAATATGTATATATATATATATGTATTCATAGAACATACAAACCTCTAACAGCCAGGATCGAACCCGGGACACTTGTGCAACAGGCAGGAGCGCTACCGCTAGGCTGTGGGCGATCATAGCCTAGCGGTAGGCTCTCGCCTGTTGCACAGGGGTCCCGGGTTCGATCCTGACTTTTGGATGTTTGTATGTTCTATGAAGGTGTGCGTTCATACGCACTTTGTTCGTATATATATATATATATATATATATATATATATATATATATATATATATATATATATATATATATATATATATATATATATATATATATATATATATATATAAATATATATATATATATATATATATATATATATATATATATATATATATATATATATATATATATATATATATATATATCCATACAATTCGCCATTACCCATATTAGTAAGGTAGCGTTAAGAACAGAGTAGTGAGCCTTTAAGGGAATATCCTCACTTGGCCCCCTTCTCTGTTCCTTCTTTTGGAAAATTAAAAAAAAAGAAGGGGGAGGATTTCCAGGATTTAGTCGCCTTCTACTATATATACACATGAGTCACACTTTTTCGTATACGCTTTGGATGGACATCACTCATCCTCACATCACTGCCAACACTGGATCATTTCATTCCAGAGCCCTTCATGCCCAGGAAGCAACTGTGAAATTCTTCTCTTTAACAAATCTTCATTACATGATATGTCATTTGATTGCTCACTGTTAACCGGTTTGAAAAAGATTGTACTAAATGTACCACCACCAGCTCTTCTTCCATCTTCTGATAAGGAGACATTCAAGGCTTCTGGTCTTTCTCTGCAGATTAGCATTCTTCCTTGCCGTCTTTCTTCACTCCTCTTCTGGACCTTCCCTAATAGCTCTTTGTATTCCAAACCTGAGAAATGTGCTCTGGTCTTGGCCTAATGTAAAATTTGAGCAGCTTGCTGAACATTTTCCTAAACATGGATTGAAACATTTCTAATATTTGTAAACAGACTGTTTGTATGCTTTAGTATTTTCCGTAGTCGGGACTGTGACGAAAGGCGAGGGACGATTTCTACTCCCTCTCACAAAAGGATTCCTTCAACTTATATCCTTCTAGTTAGAATTCCTATCAAGGATTTAATTAACTGTGTCCATTCGTCACTTGCATTTGCTCGGGGCGAATTTTTTCAACTTTGTATGTGACCGTCATCTTTGGTGTATGTACAGGTCTCCTTTTAAGGTCATGTAATCCTTCTCGCTTGAGATCATGCGCAAACATATTCAGGTAGAGGTTCCAGTGTGTGTGTGTGTGTGTGTGTGTGTGTGTGTGTGTGTGTGTGTAGTCCACATTGGTGAGCGAGCATTTCCTCCAGAAAAATATGTCAGAAAATTCAGAGGGAGTTAGTTACCCTATAACTAAACCAACATACGAGTTCCAGTTCTGGTGCACCGTCTAGACAGAAACTCTAGGTGACCACACAACACCTCCAGAGCTATGGTGAAAAAACCTTTTGTTTTTTTGGTTCACGTACAGGTGTACAATACTGCAATTAATTCATGATCTAAAGATGCATTAGCTGATTTTTGCTTGTCTCAGTATGGAGAGAGAGAGAGAGAGAGAGAGAGAGAGAGAGAGAGAGAGAGAGAGAGAGAGAGAGAGAGAGAGAGAGAGAGAGAGAGAGAGAGAGAGAGAGAGAGAGAGTAGGGGATGGAGGAGGTAGGTAGGAGGAGGGGGGAGATCATGAAAGAGTATTTGATCCTGTCGGGAATGAATAATGCAGAGTCCATTTTTGGTGAGGCTATATTTGCCGGCCGACTGACCACTGTACCCACCACCTCCTCACTCCATCTTGACAGAAGAACTTGGCTGTAGGTGTACATTTACGTCCTGGACTCAGGAATGAATAATACTTATACTTTGTCCACCTCATTAAGATCACTAATTATGGTTGGCTGGTTGCTTGGTTGTTTGGGTCGTTAAGGACGTCACCAATCGAAAAAACCTCCTTCATGTGTTAATGGTAATCTCTCAGCGTACTTGGTCTGCGCTTGTTAATGAGAATGCTTTAATAAAAATTTCCAAATCTTAGTTAGTGAAGGTATTCATTCAGAAAGTGATTTATTTCATGGATAGTGCATTTGGTGAAACGTGTATTATCATTTACTTTTTATAATCTCCTGTACATATCTGATTTTAAGTAAGTCTGTACGTCTAAGATGTCGTGACACAGATTATTGAAAGAGAATAATGGTAGTATACTGAAAAAGAATATATATCCCTAAGCATTTAGGTTATAATACATTCGTTTTCTTTGAAAAAGAATGACGTTCATTTTCTTTGTTGTATAGGGGATCCTAACATACCTCGACAATGCGTTGCATGTGGGGAAGAGGGAATAAAAATCTACAGAAGCAGTAATATCAGGAGTATTTGCAGTAGTAATGTATAGCAGTATTAAGATAACTAGCAGTGACAGTAGTAGTAGTAGTAGTAGTAGTAGTAGTAGTAGTAGTAGTAGTAGTAGTAGAAGTAGTAGTAACAGTAGCAGTAGTAGTAGTAGTAGTAGTAGTAGCAACAGTAGCAGCAGTAGTAGAGTTAGTAGTAGTAGTAAGAGTAGTAGTAGTAGTAGTAGTAGTAATAGTAGCAGTAGTAGTTGTAGTAGTAGTAGTAGCAGTAGTAGTTGTAGTAACAGTCATTGGCTCAAATCCTCATGGAGCTGGTTGGTGCGTACATACCTACGCTATTTTTTGAAGACTGTACGTCAATCCAGGCGTGGATGACGTCCTCAACAGTATGGTGTGCGTGTTTCTGAAGACTTTGTGGTGTTGGGTCGGGGAGGTGGACGTGGGAGATCGGCGAGGTTAGAGCTGCTGCAAGGTCGGTCGTCCTGCCCTACGGGGAGGAAGCGTCTCGTTGCCAAGGAAACCACAGCGCGGGGACGAGATCCGCAGGGTTCAGAGTGAGAGGAGGATTGAGTTAGAGTGTGACTGACTGAGTGTATGTATGAAGATGGTTAGTGTGTATGGGGCAAAACGAACTTAATGAATGAATGAGTTGATGAATGGTGAATAAGTTGATGAGGGAGTGTATGAATGATTCAAGTGAATGAATAACAAGTTAAAGGATTGAAAAGTGAGGAAGCGTGTGAAAGGATAAGGTTTAAGTGAGCAAATGGATTAGTGAGTTCATGTCCAAGTTAATGAAAGATTTAGTGAGTCAGTGAATTAATTAATGCTTTGTGAATAAGTCATTTACAGATTTAGCATGTGGGTTAATGAGCTAACGAGTTGGTGAGAATAATTTCAGTGTGAGTGAATAAGTCAAGGAAAGTGAGTGAGTCAGACGGTGAGTGAGTGTCAATAATTCATTGAGGCAGTAACTGTGAGTGAGTGAGCTAGTGGATTATATAATGAATAAAGTATTGAGTGAATGGGTGGATGAGAAAGAAAGTGAATTATTGAGTTCTTGACATACTGACCAAATGAACAGGTAAACGAACTACTGAGTGAGTGAGTTAGTAAATGAGTTTATGAGAGACTCAACGAATGAACTGACTAGTTAGTGGGATGGGTAGTTGGCGAGTTGGCAGGTTAACTAGGTGGGCAGTTAGTAAATTGCAAGCATAGCTAGTTGGGTGGTTAGCGATTTGGTTACTGAGTAGTGTAACGAGCAGATAAACGTATTAGATAACGAGTTAGACACCAAGTTGAGTAAAGATCATGCTAGTGAGTCAGTGAGTCAGATAATGAATTACATCGTGAGTCACTGTCAATTTGTGATTCATTAAGTGAGTTAGTTAATTGGTTAATGAACTATTTGATTAGTCACCAAGTTCTTCAGTGAGAGAGTGAGTGACTGAGTGAGTCAGTGAGTTGGTAAATAAGACAGTGAGTCAGTCAGTGAGTAGAATTTCCCTGTAGGTAGTCGGTGATGTAACTCAGTTTCCCTCTGGTTCATTTACATAAGATCACGATTCATCTCCACAATAACACAACCATGTTGGGCCATAACCAGATCCGCCTCTGTAGTCTGGAGACTTTACCGAATCATCATCACAAAATCTGCTGTCCAAAAGCTGTTGGTGTTGGTATACGTGCCGCTCTTATCTCCCTTGTGACCTGCTATTTCATACCTACAGGGTTTTTTTTCGCCCCAGTATGGAGTACTGCTCGCATATTTAGGGACGGACTTTCCTCCAGCTCTTTGTTAGCCGAAGTGGAATCAAGAGCTTTCCATCTCATTAACGCTCGCCTATTTCTCTTTAAGAGTAAGGTCTACAAGTACCTCAGGAACTCTAAACTGATTCCTTCATTCCTATTCTCATCTTAGGTTCCTTTCACTCTAGTTGGCAGTGATTCATGCACGTTCCTCCCCTATCGTGTCAGGTCCTGTGAAGCAGAAATAAGTCAAGTCCATTTTCAAGTTTTGTCTAAACCATGATTAGACTGATGGTATAACAAAATTAGACTACTAAGTAGTGTTGCTATGGGGGCATGATGACTCATGACTGGTAGATATTGATCAAATAACCAGTGCATTGCAGTGACTGGTCGATCACTGCTGTCAGGCTCGAGCCAAATGTTTGCTTATGCCCTCATGTGGACCCACAAATGTTCTATATGCGTATGTGCATCTCATGTGTGGTGGTGGTGGTGATGGTGGTGGTGGTGATGGTGGTGGTGGTGTGTGGTGGTGGTGGTGGTGGTGGTGATGGTGATGGTGGTGGTGGTGTGTGTGTGAGAGAGAGAACATGATCATGTGCGTGAAGAGCCAGGGGGGGTGGGGGTTGGGGAATTGGGTGGGTGTGTCATCCTGAGGGGATGGGATCAGGATGAGCCGATTACTGTTGTCTGATAGGTTCCTGCACCAACACATTTTGTAAGCAGCTTGTAAACAGTAAGATTATACCGCAGGTCTTAAGGGTGCACACGCACGGCGAGAAATACTCATTAATAAAAGAAATTATTGTAAAATGAGGCTACAATTTTTCGTGGGCTGAGGAATGATGTTTCACAGATAAATGAGCTCGTATGACTGAAGGAAACTAAGGTAGATGGGGAGAGTTAGGCTGATTTGACAAGAGAGCTCCTTGCCAGGTCATGTAATGGAAGTATATAGGAAGGAAAGATAACAAAGACCTTATGGTCTATATTGAAGTTATCTGTTGGAGAACAATACATGGGAAGGACTAATAACAGATGATCTGATAGTCTGTAACGTGGTTATCTGCTGGAGGACAGTAAGAGTATCCTATTTTCTTAATCTATGGAGACAGAGGTAGGATGGTAGTGTACATAAGGAAGAGCTGGCGAGGGAGCTCAAAATATGACATATCCCGGAGAGAGCTGGCGGAGTTCCTCGCCAAGACCTTTCGTCCTCCAGTCTGTGAGATCGATCGCTGCTTCCACTTCTTAACCCTAGAGGAGTGATCCTTCCCTCTCATCCTTTACCCCCAGGAGGATGATCTTCCATTCTTACTCTTCCTTCTTGGACGATGTCCTCCTCCTCCTCCTCCTCCGGTTCATCACTCCCTCATGATCTTCGTTCTTGGGAGGACACCTTCTTCCCAACAAACTGCCTAACAACAGCTCGAGCATCACTCATTTCTGATGTAATAAACTTTGCCATAAGTTTGCGTCTCCCTCCATTACAACTCAGAAATTCAATCTCCCGACACAAAATATGACTTCCACTCCAGGTAGTGCACCAGCGATCCCCCCCCCCCTCTCCCTCTCTCTCTCTCTCTCTCTCTCTCTCTCTCTCTACTCTTATTAACTTTCACTCGAGTCTTAACAGCTCACTGGGTCTTTTATTGCCGATTGATATACCTTCAAAGATATTCGGCAAAGTTGGGAATCAATCTGGGTTTCAGCAAGGTATGGTCTGGTTACTTTTCGCAATCCTACGGATTTTATCTTTGAATTTCGACTGTTCTTTTCTTTCAGTATGGGATGAACTGCTCTCTAGTTCCTTCTCCACCGCATGTGGAACGCCCATATGTTTCTACAGTGCTGCGGATCTACATATGGCTCACTCATGATCATCAGTGTCTTCCCATACTTTCACGTAGACAACAACAGGTCAAATACCAGTCATTCTTAATGTTCTGTTTGCCACACTCCAGCAGGTCCTGCTGAGATATCAGTATGCCACATCCCAAGCTCCTGCTAGTACTCCACGCCTCAGGCTTCTGCTTTTTCTGCAAGCATTCCATGCCTCAAGCACCTGCTAGTCCTACTAGCGCTCCAATGCAGATCTCGCTGCACATGACACACGTAACGCTGCTGTACTGGAATACTTCCCTAAGGGTTCCCTGGTTAGGTGTAATGACAGCAAATATGCTTTGGTTTCATCTAGCCGACGTCAAGGAGCCCAACTATTTCTTTCTAAAAGTTTCATTATCCTTACCTTCATTATATATATATATATATATATATATATATATATATATATATATATATATATAATCCCTGGGGATAGGGGAGAAAGAATACTTCCCACGTATTCCCTGCGTGTCGTAGATGGCGACTAAAAGGGAAGGGTCGGGGGGCTGGAAATCCTCCCCTCTCGTTTTTTTTTTTAATTTTCCAAAAGAAGGAACAGAGAAGGGGGCCAGGTGAGGATATTCCCTCAAAGGCCCAGTCCTCTGTTCTTAACGCTACCTCGCTAACACTGGAAATGGCGAATAGTTTACAAGAAAAGATATATATATATATATATATATATATATATATATATATATATATATATATATATATATATATATATATATATATATATATATATATATTTACCAGGAATACTCAACAAACTTATGCCTCTGTAATTTGAGCAATCACTCTTATCGCCTTTGCCTTTGTACAATGGCACTATGCACGCATTCCGCCAATCCTCAGGCACTTCACCATGAGTCATACATACATTAAATAACCTTATCAACCAGTCAACAATACAGTCACCCCCTTTTTTAATAAATTCCACTGCAACACCATCCAAACCTGCTGCCTTGCCGGCTTTCATCTTCCGCAAAGCTTTTACTACCTCTTCTCTGTTTACCAAATCATTTTCCCTAACCCTCTCACTTTGCACACCACCTCGACCAAAACACCCTATATCTGCCACTCTATCATCAAACACATTCAACAGACCTTAAAAATACTCACTCCATCTCCTTCTCACATCACCACTACTTGATATCACCTCCCCATTAGCGCCCTTCACTGAAGTTCCCATTTGCTCCCTTGTCTTACGCACTTTATTTACCTCCTTCCAGAACATCTTTTTATTCTCCCTAAAATTTAATGATACTCTCTCACCCCGACTCTCATTTACCCTCTTTTTCATCTCTTGCACCTTTCTCTTGACCTCCTGTCTCTTTCTTTTATACATCTCCCACTCGATTGCATTTTTTCCCTGCAAAAATCGTCCAAATGCCTCTCTCTTCTCTTTCACTAATAATCTTACTTCTTCATCACACCACTCACTACCTTTTCTAATCAACCCACCTCCCACGCTTCTCATGCCACAAGCATCTTTTGCGTAATCCATCACTGATTCCCTAAATACACCC
>NC_092236.1:22309517-22389517 GCF_036320965.1 Panulirus ornatus
CCAGGACAAACGAGAGATCAACCACTGGCCAGAATGGTGCTGGCCTTCCCATACATAACGTGGCCACACTTGGACAGCCCTGGCTAAAGCACCTCTAGTGGGGAAGTTACTCCCCCTCTCCTCCTACTCTCTCTCTCTCTCTCTCTCTCTCTCTCTCTCTCTCTCTCTCTCTCTCTCTCTCTCTCTCTCTCTCTCTGTCTCTCTCTCAGTCCATAGGGACCTTCATGGCACGCGCAAAACATGCTAATTTCGGGTTGAAAGAAATCTAATGAGTGGAGAAGGCCGCAGAAATTAATCATGGCTTCCGCAGGGGCTTTGTAAACCTGAGTGGTCAAGGTAGGTAGATTATGGAATGAGGGAAAAATGGCAGGAGGGAGGAAAACTTCACAGCTTAGCAGTGTTCGAGGGAAGGAGGAGGTATCAACAACATCTATCACAATCTATCATTTTTCATCTTCGTATAACTGTAGACCTGTGCTTGTCTTCGTATAACTGTAGACCTGTGCTTGTCTATTCATCGTTCTGCATCTATATCCCATCCAAGTGATCATATATCTCTCCCAGGCTGGTTATCTGAAAAAAGATGTGTCACATCAGGTTTTTGTATGACTGGTACCAGATACGTATTTGTACCATGGATGTATAGACTTCACCACGTAATGCTGATTTATCAGTGTACAAGGTCGACCACAAGGAAGCAGCAGACACGCCTCGTGAAACCCACCTCTCATATCCGCCCAAGTTCTTGTTGACAGAAGATGAAGATAGATGTGGCTCCCGGAGGAAGACATTTTGTTTTCGTCAAGTTCTTTCTTCATTTCTTGTTTCTCTTTCTTTCTTTTCTATCTTTCTTTTTTCTTTCTTTCTTCTTTTTCTTCTTGTTCATCCTGATGATCAAAGCTTCGTGTCATTACTTCATGTTGGGGTTCATTGAACTGTATCTTTTCTGTATCTTCTTTCAAAGGATTTTGAACTGGTCAGATATCAAACCACCCAAAAAAAAAGAAGTAAGGCCGATGTTCCTTCGGTCTCAACTGAGGCGAAACACTGTATACGGATACCTTTCAAAAGGCCACATACAATCTACATGATAAGACTGTATTATGTGTTATATCTCCTGGTCATAACGGCTAAGGTCCACTAAAAAGAAATATTTTTTGCTCATTATCTAGCCAGGTCTTGGCCAATGTCCATGATTTTTTACGTATTTTTTTCACACATCCTCCAGTGTGAGCAGACCTGGATTTGACCATTTTTGTCCATCATCCAGGGGTCATAGGTCACTAAAAAGTAAAGCTTGGCCATTTCTCAGGCAATAGTAATGCAGACCCTGCATAATGCCGATGACAAATTTTGAACGACCACTATAATACTTGGTCCTGCCTCCCTTGCATTTTACCTCATCCTGGAACTAACCTCCCTTGCATTTTACCTCATCCTGGAACTAACCTCACTTGCATCTTACCTCATCCTGGACTTACCCTCCTTGCATCTTACCTCATCCTGGAACTAGCCTCCCTTGTATCTTACCTCATCCTGGACTTAACCTCCCTTGCATCTTACCTCATCCTGGACTTTCCCTCACTTGCATCTTACCTCATCCTGGAACTACCCTCCCTTGCATCTTACCTCATCCTGGACTTAACCTCCCTTGCATCTTACCTCATCCTGGACTTACCCTCACTTGCATCTTACCTCATCCTGGAACTAGCCTCCCTTGCATTTACCTCATCCTGGACTTACCCTCCCTTGCATCTTACCTCATCCTGGACTTACCCTCACTTGCATCTTACCTCATCCTGGAACTAGCCTCCCTTGCATTTTACCTCATCCTGGAACTAACCTCCCTTGCATTTTACCTCATCCTGGACTTACCCTCACTTGCATCTTACCTCATCCTGGAACTAGCCTCCCTTGCATTTTACCTCATCCTGGAACTAACCTCTCTTGCATCTTACCTCATCCTGGACTTACCCTCACTTGCATCTTACCTCATCCTGGAACTAGCCTCCCTTGCATCTTACCTCATCCTGGACTTAACCTCCCTTGCATCTTACCTCATCCTGGACTTACCCTCACTTGCATCTTACCTCATCCTGGAACTAGCCTCCCTTGCATCTTACCTCATCCTGGACTTAACCTCCCTTGCATCTTACCTCATCCTGGACTTACCCTCACTTGCATCTTACCTCATCCTGGAACTAACCTCCCTTGCATCTTACCTCATCCTGGACTTACCCTCACTTACATCTTACCTCATCCTGGACTTAACCTCACTTACATCTTACCTCATCTTGGACTTACCCTCACTTACATCTTACCTCATCCTGGACTTACCCTAACTTACATCTTACCTCATCCTGGACTTAACCTCCCTTGCATCTTACCTCATCTTGGACTTACCCTCACTTACATCTTACCTCATCCTGGACTTAACCTCACTTACATCTTACCTCATCCTGGACCTAGCCTCAATGGGTCTTCCTTATCCTCTGCCTCACCAGGGGTAAGGCAGAGAGATCCCTTTAATATGATTTCCACCCTGCCACCCTTGGAGTGGCCTTTATACCCTACCATCCCTGGAGTGGACTTTATACCCTACCACCCCTGGAGTGGCCTTTATACCCTACCATCCCTGGAGTGGACTTTATACCCTACCATCCCTGGAGTGGACTTTATACCCTACCACCCCTGGAGTGGCCTTTATACCCTACCATCCCTGGAGTGGACTTTATACCCTACCACCCCTGGAGTGGCCTTTATACCCTACCACCCCTGGAGTGGCCTTTATACCCTACCATCCCTGGAGTGGACTTTATACCCTACCACCCCTGGAGTGGCCTTTATACCCTACCATCCCTGGAGTGGCCTTTATACCCTACCATCCCTGGAGTGGACTTTATACCCTACCACCCCTGGAGTGGCCTTTATACCACGCCATCCCTGGAGTGGACTTTATACCACACCATCCCTGGAGTGGCCTTTATACCACGCCATCCCTGGAGTGGACTTTATACCACACCATCCCTGGAGTGGCCTTTATACCACACCATCCCTGGAGTGGGCTTTATACCACACCATCCCTGGAGTGGCCTTTATACCACGCCATCCCTGGAGTGGACTTTATACCACACCATCGCTGGAGTGGGCTTTATACCACACCATCCCTGGAGTGGACTTTATACCAAACCATTCCTGGAGTGGACTTTATACCACACCATCCCTGGAGTGGACTTTATACCAAACCATTCCTGGAGTGGACTTTATACCACACCATCGCTGGAGTGAACTTTATACCACGCCATCCCTGGAGTGGAGGTATAATCACAAAATATTGAAGATGTGTTTGAAGGGAGATATTACTGCATTCCCTCGCGCATGTCGGCCTATCTAGCTGTACCGGGAGTCATTATCAGCGTAGCTTTGAATGCAGTTTTAAACCCGTGGCCTTTGATCCCGTGATGAGGAATCGATACACGTTTTACTTCAGTTAAATATTTAACTAACCTAGAGTGGCACCGGGGAAGCAGAATATTCCAATGCCCTACTGACATAAAAAAGACTCACAATATATTCCATAAGAGGCCGACTGAATATTCAGAATATTATGACAATGCATTTCATAATCATATAAAATCCAGTCACGTCTGAAACTTTTACAAGTTCTCTGCGGATGACACCTCTTGTAAGCTATAAATTGTTTCACCGGATTTACATACCAGTGTCATGGGAAAAGACGGAAACTGTGATGTACACGTAGAATCCACATGAATGGCACACTGGGAAAATACCAAACGGGTTTCTGGAGTGTACATATTGGGACAGCGAGGAGAGAAAACGTTACAAGCAATGTGGGTAACATGTACAAACCTCCCCGCTTGTTATATCAGCTGGTGCTATCACGCGAGGGAGAGAACATTACATTAACATATGGTGTACTGGAACAGAGAGAGAGAGAGAGAGAGAGAGAGAGAGAGAGAGAGAGAGAGAGAGAGAGAGAGAGAGAGAGAGAGAGAGAGAGAGAGAGAGAGAGAGAGAGAGAGAGAGAGAGAGAGAGAGATCAACTGATTGCTTGCTGAGGCTTCCCATCTCTGAGGATAATGGTGAGGGAGCAGCTTGCTCAACTGATTAGGAGAGGAGCCGCTAAGCTATCATTCCCTCCCGGTTATAATCAGATCACGAGTGATGTCTAAGATAGGAGCTACACTGATGCTCAACGTGAAAGCTAAACCAGATTATAAACGACGGTGGATATAAGAACTATACGAATGTTCTTTGTGGAAGCTTAAGCAGATTATGAACGATTGTTGAAATAGAAGCTACATTGATGCTCATTGTTAAGGATAAACCATAATATAGAATGATAGGTAAGGCAAGATGTCCATCACAATAGCGTCTGATTTCTATTCCTTTTAACTTTCTTTCAATCAAAATGCATATATATGTATTTGTTTGTAGTGCTTGAATCTCTGAATTATTTCATTTGACCTGAAGCCGTGCATCTAAAAGAGAGATATTTACTTTTGCCATAATCCTTCATGACCTGCCTCGCCCCACCCTTCATGACCTGCCTCGCCCCACCCTTCACGACTTGCCTCCCACCATCATTCATGACTTGTCTCCCACCATCATTCATGACCTGCCTCCCACCATCCTTCATGCCCTGCCCAGCTCAATCCCTCATGACCTGATCTAGCCCCATCCTTCACGACCTGCCTAGCTCCATCCTGATGCTTGAGGGCTGTGTAGAGCCCAGATATGCTACGTAACCCTGCAATGCTCAAATGAGTTGTGGAGGCCTGTAGAGAACCCATATGAGTTGTGGAGGCCTGTAGAGAACCCATATGAGTTGTGGAGGCCTGTAGAGAACCCATACGGGTTGTCGAGCTCTGTGGAGAGCTCATATGAGTTGTGGAGGCCTGTAGAGAACCCATACGGGTTGTCGAGCTCTGTGGAGAGCTCATAGGCGCTGTTGAGGAGCTCTGTGAAGATCTGAGATACGTTACTGTAAAGCCCTGAGGAGAGCACAGATGCGCTGTGAAGCCCCTGGGAGGGCTTAGAGGCGTCAGTGAGCAGTTCTGATAAACGTTCTGACCGTCGAAAGTATTTTCAAGAGAGGTAATGTAGGCTCTTTATGACGGGACGAGTACGTGGATTGGCGACCTGGCTCCAGCACCGGTTAAAGTATGTGAGACAATAAAGGAAAGTCATTTACACCCACACACAGCACTGTAAAGAATCTAGTGTCCACGGTAGATGACACGACTTTGGTTTCTAGCAGACGTAGTTTGAGCATACACACACACACACACACACACACACACACACACACACACACACACACACACACACACACACACACACACACACACACACACCACACACACACACACACACACACACACACACACACACACACACACACACACACACACACACACACACACACACACACACACACACACACACACACACACACACACACACACACACACACACACACACCACACACACACACACACACATTCAATTTCAGGATTTTCTCTGGGGAAAATTTCCCCTCATGATTGGTAGTCTTTACATCTGGGCTGGGCTGAATTACCCACGATTACCTTTGAGGCGTATAAGCGTCATGTGTGACGACATGCAGCTGTATCATGTGACTAAGGTAACATTCAGTAACGGTTGTGACTCTGAACATGTTGCAGTTCTCACCCGTGATGCCGCTACATCCCCTGCTACCTCCTTTTATCCTCATCGTCTCCCTCCCCTAGAATACTCTCTTATATCGCCCTATTTCTATCATTCAGTTGCTTTTCTGCTATTCTCCCTACTCTCTCAGCATTCCTCCCCTCGCATCTCCTATATCTGTAACTTCTCCCCTCACTTCTCCGTTGTTTTCTCTACCTTCCCTATCTCCCTCCACTTCGCTGCTGCGTCTGTCCTCCCACTGTTCCTCCCTCCTTCAGTTTCCTGCCACCAGTTATCATCCTCTCTTATCCTTCTCACTCGCAAATCATACCTTTCTCCACCATTAATTCATCCTCCCTAGCTGCTATCCTACTCCTTTCCCTCTCTTTTGCCGTTCCATTCCTTCCCTAATCCTCCTCTCCCCGTTCCCTTTCCGCTCATCCCTTCTCTTCCTCTGTGCTCCCTCAGTTTAGCCTGTCCACCTCTCCCACTCCCCTGGCTCAGCCTTCCTCTCTGCTCTCCACCTGGCCTCCCCTGGGATGAGAGCGCTAATGAGGCCCACCTGAGGTAAGCAGATTAAATTGATGAACACTTTGTTGGGGGAATAATCTAGTTACCCAAGTTTGCTCCTCTATACTCGCAGCTCCAGACCTGGCTTAATATGGCGTTCTAGTAGAGGGGATCGTGCAGGCACTGGAGTTGGGGACCTCATGCTGGCTAAGGCCCCGAAACTCGACTTCATATGGCACTCTAGAACGGAAAGTGGTAAATCACTGGGGCGGGAGACGTCTTCCTGATTCCGTCTCTAGAGGGGAAGATGAGCAGTCGCTGGATATAGGGGTCCCTTGCCTATCTAAATGCTCCGAGACCTAGGTTAATATGGGACTCATCTGGGAGGTTAAGGGAGCCACTGGGGTGAGGCTGAGCAGCCTGGGCTGGAGCGGGTCACCTGTTGCTCACTGGGAGGCACAAGTGTTCACGGCTGGTGAGACGTCCATCATGTGCTGGTGGGGAGTTGAATGACTTCGGGCAAAGAAATTTGACTAGCTCCTTTTAAAACCCGATGAGACGGCCTGTGTTACATGATTAGAGAGGAAGAAGGAACGATCACAGACGTTCGTCCCAGTCATATATATGCATCGTAGTATCGTGTTCCTTTTTATCCTTCACAGTTCTTTTGCTTCACAGTAGATCATCATCTTCCAGCCAGTACCTACCGGCATGTTGGCTGATTCTATTCAAAGTCAGATATTTCATAGTCGTGTTACGAACACTCTTCCTCTCTTTCGTCCTCTCTCTCTCTCTCATACCTTACTCTGTCTCGATACAATCCCAGACACACTATTTACGTCTCTTAGCGTTTTTACAACATAATAGATACAGGAAGTTCCTCTGTAGATGGTTCTGAACTTGCTATTTTACTTCAGTAAGGGAGTGAGTGATAGTGGAGACATCTGAGAGTGGGAGGGTGTCACAAGCGGACAATACACAAATGCTGCTGCCTGATGTAGTGGACCACTTACTGGGTTGTCCGCAGGCAGAGATTCCACCCTGATTACATGCCTCACTTAACCAACACACGCACAAGCACAGGTATAATATAATCCCCATAATAAGGTCATTTGTCAAGAGACCGTTTGAGGAAAAGAGGATCAAAATTCCCATCCCGTAAACCACTTCCTATACAAACTGAAATATTCTGAAGTCTATTAATTTGATCATGATGTTTGTGGTGTGGGCACATCTTGTGGTTACTTCCCAGGATTGCAAGGGAACTGGGGTTCAGCTTTGCAGGATGGCTGTTTAAGCCGACTGGTTACCTCGTGCAAAAAAAAAAAAAAGATATATATATATATATATATATATATATATATATATATATATATATATATATATATATATATATATATATATATATATATATATATATATATATATATATATATATATATATATATATATATATATATATATATATATATATATATATATATATATATATATATATATATATATATATATATATATATATATATATATATATAAGGGGAGTGGGGGAGGAATGGGATGTATTTAGGGAATCAATGATGGATTACGCAAAAGATGCTTGTGGCATGAGAAGGGTGGGAGGTGGGTTGATTAGAAAGGGTAGTGAGTGGTGGGATGAAGAAGTAAGATTATTAGTGAAAGAGAAGAGAGAGGCATTTGGACGATTTTTGCAGGGAAAAAATGCAATTGAGTGGGAGATGTATAAAAGAAAGTGACAGGAGGTCAAGAGAATGATGCAAGAGGTGAAAAAGAGGGCAAATGAGAGTTGGGGTGAGAGAGTATCATTAAATTTTAGGGAGAATAAAAAGATGTTCTGGAAGGAGGTAAATAAAGTGCGTAAGACAAGGGAGCAAATGGGAACTTCAGTGAAGGGCGCAAATGGGGAGGTGATAACAAGTAGTGGTGATGTGAAAAGGA
The DNA here is from genome assembly GCF_036320965.1 of Panulirus ornatus. Lineage (NCBI taxonomy): Eukaryota > Metazoa > Arthropoda > Malacostraca > Decapoda > Palinuridae > Panulirus > Panulirus ornatus. The sequence goes on from NC_092236.1 coordinate 22,317,675, forward strand.
TATGGAGTGAGTATTTTGAAGGTTTGTTGAATGTGTTTGATGATAGAGTGGCAGATATAGGGTGTTTTGGTCGAGGTGGTGTGCAAAGTGAGAGGGTTAGGGAAAATGATTTGGTAAACAGAGAAGTGGTAGTAAAAGCTTTGCGGAAGATGAAAGCCGGCAAGGCAGCAGGTTTGGATGGTATTGCAGTGGAATTTATTAAAAAAGGGGGTGACTGTATGATTGACTGGTTGGTTAGGTTATTTAATGTATGTATGACTCATGGTGAGGTGCCTGAGGATTGGCGGAATGCGTGAATAGTGCCATTGTACAAAGGCAAAGGGGATAAGAGTGAGTGCTCAAATTACAGAAGTATAAGTTTGTTGAGTATTCTTGGTAAATTATATGGGAGGGTATTGATTGAGAGGGTGAAGGCATGTACAAAGCATCAGATTGGGGAAGAGCAGTGTGGTATCAGAAGTGGTAGAGGATGTGTGGATCAGGTGTTTGCTTTGAAGAATGTATGTGAGAAATACTTAGAAAAGCAAATGGATTTGTATGTAGCATTTATGGATCTGGAGAAGGCATATGATAGAGTTGATAGAGATGCTCTGTGGAAGGTATTAAGAATATATGGTGTGGGAGGCAAGTTGTTAGAAGCAGTGAAAAGTTTTTATCGAGGATGTAAGGCATGTGTACGTGTAGGAAGAGAGGAAAGTGATTGGTTCTCAGTGAATGTAGGTTTGCGGCAGAGGTGTGTGATGTCTCCATGGTTGTTTGATTTGTTTATGGATGGGGTTGTTAGGGAGGTGAATGCAAGAGTTTTGGAAAGAGGGGCAAGTATGAAGTCTGTTGGGGATGAGAGGGCTTGGGAAGTGAGTCAGTTGTTGTTCGCTGATGATACAGCGCTGGTGGCTGATTCATGTGAGAAACTGCAGAAGCTGGTGACTGAGTTTGGTAAAGTGTGTGAAAGAAGAAAGTTAAGAGTAAATGTGAATAAGAGCAAGGTTATTAGGTACAGTAGGGTTGAGGGTCAAGTCAATTGGGAGGTAAGTTTGAATGCAGAAAAACTGGAGGAAGTAAAGTGTTTTAGATATCTGGGAGTGGATCTGGCAGCGGATGGAACCATGGAAGCGGAAGTGGATCATAGGGTGGGGGAGGGGGCAAAAATCCTGGGAGCCTTGAAGAATGTGTGGATGTCGAGAACATTATCTCGGAAAGCAAAAATAGGTATGTTTGAAGGAATAGTGGTTCCAACAATGTTGTATGGTTGCGAGGCGTGGGCTATGGATAGAGTTGTGCGCAGGAGGGTGGATGTGCTGGAAATGAGATGTTTGAGGACAATGTGTGGTGTGAGGTGGTTTGATCGAGTAAGTAATGTAAGGGTAAGAGAGATGTGTGGAAATAAAATAGAGTGTGGTTGAGAGAGCAGAAGAGGGTGTTTTGAAATGGTTTGGGCACATGGAGAAATTAAGTGAGGAAAGATTGACCAAGAGGATATATGTGTCGGAGGTGGAGGGAACGAGGAGAATTGGGAGATCAAATTGGAGGTGGAAAGATGGAGTGAAAAAGATCTTGTGTGATCGGGGCCTGAACATGCAGGAGGGTGAAAGGAGGGCAAGGAATAGAGTGAATTGAATCGGTGTGGTATACCGGGGTTGACGTGCTGTCAGTAGATTGAATCAGGGCATGTGAAGCGTCTGGGGTATATATATATATATATATATATATATATATATATATATATATATATATATATATATATATATATATATATATATATATATATATATATATATATATATATATATATATATATATATATATATATATACATATATATATATATATATATATATATATTTTCTTTTTATTATTATTATACTTTGTCGCCGTCTCCCGCGTTTGCGAGGTAGCGCAAGGAAACAGACGAAAGAAATGGCCCAACCCCCCCCCCCCATACACATGTATATACATACGTCCACACACGCAAATATACATACCTACACAGCTTTCCATGGTTTACCCCAGACGCTTCACACGCCCTGCTTCAATCCACTGACAGCACGTCAACCCCGGTATACCACATCGCTCCAATTCACTCTATTCCTTGCCCTCCTTTCACCCTCCTGCATGTTCAGGCCCCGATCCCACAAAATCTTTTTCACTCCATCTTTCCACCTCCAATTTGGTCTCCCTCTTCTCCTTGTTCCCTCCACCTCCGACACATATATCCTCTTGGTCAATCTTTCCCCACTCATCCCCTCCACGTGCCCAAACCACCTCAAAACACCCTCCTCTGCTCTCTCAACCACGCTCTCTCCATTTCCACACATCTCTCTCACCCTCACATATATATATGTACGTGTAGGAATAGAGGAAAGTGATTGGTTCTCAGTCAATGTAGGTTTGCGGCAGGGGTGTGTGATGTCTCCATGGTTGTTTAATTTGCTTATGGATGGGGTTGTTAGGGAGGTGAATGCAAGAGTTTTGGAAAGAGGGGCAAGTATGAAGTCTGTTGTGGATGAGAGAGCTTAGGAAGTGAGTCAGTTGTTGTTCGCTGATGATACAGCGCTGGTGGCTGATTCATGTGAGAAACTGCAGAAGCTGGTGACTGAGTTTGGTAAAGTGTGTGGAAGAAGAAAGTTAAGAGTAAATGTGAATAAGAGCAAGGTTATTAGATACAGTAGGGTTGAGGGTCAAGTCAATTGGGAGGTAAGTTTAAATGGAGAAAAACTGGAGGAAGTAAAGTGTTTTAGATATCTGGGAGTGGATCTGGCAGCGGATGGAACCATGGAAGCGGAAGTGAATCATAGGGTGGGAGAGGGGGCGAAAATCCTGGGAGCCTTGAAGAATGTGTTGATGTCGAGAACATTATCTCGGAAAGCAAAAATAGGTATGTTTGAAGGAATAGTGGTTCCAACAATGTTGTATGGTTGCGAGGCGTGGGCTATGGATAGAGTTGTGCGCAGGAGGGTGGATGTGCTGGAAATGAGATGTTTGAGGACAATATGTGGTGTGAGGTGGTTTGATCGAGTAAGCAATGTAAGGGTAAGAGAGATGTGTGGAAATAAAAAGAGCGTGGTTGAGAGAGCAGAAGAGGGTGTTTTGAAATGGTTTGGTCACATGGAGATAATGAGTGAGGAAAGATTGACCAAGAGGATATATGTGTCGGAGGTGGAGGAAACGAGGAGAAGTGGGAGACCAAATTGGAGGTGGAAAGATGGAGTGAAAAAGATTTTGAGTGGTCGGGGCCTGAACATGCAGGAGGGTGAAAGGCGGGCAAGGAATAGAGTGAATTGGATCGATGTGGTATACCGGGGTTGACGTGCTGTCAGTGGATTGAATCAGGGCATGTGAAGCGTCTGGGGTAAACCATGGAAAGTTGTGTGGGGCCTGGATGTGGAAAGGGAGCTGTGGTTTCGGTGCATTATTGCATGACAGCTAGAGACTGAGTGTGAACGAATGGGGCCTTTGTTGTCTTTTCCTAGCGCTACCTCGCACACATGAGCGGGGAGGGGGATGGTATTCCATGTGTGGCGAGGTGGCGATGGGAATGAATAAAGGCAGACAATGTGAATTGTGTGCATGGGTATATATGTATGTGTCTGTGTGTGTATATATATGCGTACATTGAGATGTATAGGTATGTATATTTGCGTGTGTGGACGTGGATGTATATACATGTGTATGGGGGTGGGTTGGGCCATTTCTTTCGTCTGTTTCCTTGCGCTACCTCGCAAACGCGGGAGACAGCGACAAAGCAAAATATATATATATATATATATATATATATATATATATATATATATATATATATATATATATATATATATATATATATATATATATATATATATATGTACATATATATATATATATATATATATATATATATATATATATATATATATATATATATATATATATATATATATATATATATATATATATATATATATATATATGTACATATATATATATATATATATATATATATATATATATATATATATATATATATATATATATATATATATATATATATATATATATATATATATATATATATATATATATATATATATATATATATATATATATATATATATATATATATATAATCCTATGAGTCCACGGGGAAAATGAAACACGAAAAGTTCCCAAGTGCACTTTCGTGTAATAATCACATCATCAGGGGAGACACAAGAAGGAAATATAACAGTTAGTTGATATACATCGAAGAAACGAAGCTAGGACACCATTTGGTAAACATGTGATTGTCCAAAACATACAACGAGCGTTCATAAACTTATCATTAATTCTCACTTCAATAAAGAAATGAAGATGTTGTTGAAAGGTAACATTTCTCTTATCAAAAGTTTGCCATCTTTGTCCCCTTCATTGCCATATATGTATGGACTTATCAAAACACATAAAGAGAATTTTCCAGGAAGACCTATAGTGAGTTCAGTAGGCTCCATCACATAGAAATTGTCAAAATGGTTAGTTTCTTCATTAAGCCCTTTTGTGGGTAAGGTATCAAATTCTAATATCATGAACAATGTAGATTTAGTCAGCAAGCTAAACAATATCAATGTTAATTTTGATTTCAAACTAGTTAGCTTTGATGTTTCCTCACTTTTCACTAAAGTTCTAGTTGATGACCTTTTAGAATATTTATTTGATGTCTTGGATGATATTCATTTACCTGTTTCAAAGTCTAATTTCATTGAACTGATAAAATTGTGTATAAAAGACTGTGTATTTCAATTTAATGGAGATTATTATGCTCAAAAATTTGGTATGGCAATGGGTAACCCTCTTTCACCTGTACTAAGTAATCTTTCTATGGAATGTTTTGAAACAAAATTACTACAGGATATCTTACCTTCTAATGCAATTTGGTTTAGGCATGTAGATGATGTTCTTTGTGTTTGGCCAACAAATGAAAATTTACAAATATTTCTCCCCTTACTTAACAATTTAGTACCTTCCTTCAAATTCACTGTAGGAAATGAAAATAATGGTATGTTACCATTTTTAGATTGCATGATCCATAGACAAGGCAACAAGTTTAAGTTTGCATATACAGAAAACCCACCAATGTATGCTCATATATCCATTATTACTCATCTTAACATGAAAGAGTTAAATTATCATCATTTCAATCTATGTTCCTTAAGGCATTACGTATTTGCAGACCAGAGTTTATTGATGATGAGTTCGAGAAGATATATTCTATTGTATCTTAACGTACCCTAGATCTTTCATTGATAAATCCCTTAAGTTAGCAAAGAAATCATTTTATAGAGTTGAGCCCAACCTCCCATTGACACCAAGAATCTTTTAGTTCTCCCTTTTAATAATGATTTGACTTTGAATCCCATGTTGCTTAAATCCTTTAATGTAAATGTTGCCTTTAGCAACAATAATACTATAAAGAATATCTTAATCAGGAATTCACCAGAAAATTCTCTTGGATGCATGTATAAGGTGCCTTGTGGGAAGTGTGATAAATTTTATTTTGGTCAGACTGGTAAGGAGCTTTCTGTTAGATTTAAGCAACATAAATATAGTATAAGAACGGGACAAGAATCAAATGCCTTGTTTAATCATGTTAAAAACTATGATCATTGTATTAACTAGAGTAACGACACCTCAGTTATTAACTCTAACTCTATTACCAAGAGAAATATCATTAATTTTTCTATTATCAAATACACTAGGAATTATAATCTTAATATTAGTGATGGTCTATACAAATTAGATAACTTTATTGTTGATAAGATTTGTAAAATGATAAGTTTATGAACGCTCGTTGTATGTTTTGGACAATCACATGTTTACCAAATGGCGTCCTAGCTTCGTCTCTTCGATGTATATCAACTGACTGTTATATTTCTCTCTTGTGTCTCCCCTGATGTGATTATTACACGAAAGTGCACTTGGGAACTTTTCGTGTTTCATTTTCCCCGTGGACTCATAGGATTATATGTATATATATATATATATATATATATATATATATATATATATATATATATATATATATATATATATATATATATATATGTATATATATAGGGGATATATATTATCAATATTATCATTATTTTGCTTTGTCGCTGTCTCCCGGGTTAGCGGGTTAGCGCAAGGAAACAGACGAAAGTATGGCCCAACCCACCCACATACACATGTATATACATTCACGTCCACACACGCAAATATACATAACTATAAATCTCAACGTATACATATACATATACACACACAGACATATACATATATACGCATGTACATAATCATACTGTCTGCCTTTATTCATTCCCATCGCTACCCCGCCACATATGAAATAACAACCCCCTCCCCCCTCAAGTGTGCGAGGTAGCGCCAGGAAAAGAAAACAAAGGCCACATTCGTTCACACTCTGTCTCTAGCTGTCATGTAATAATGCATCGAGACCACAGCTCCCTTTCCACATGCAGGCCCCACACAACTTTCCTTGGCTTACCCCAGACGCTTCACATGCCCTGGTTCAATCCATTGACAGCATGTCGACCCGGAATACCACATCGTTCCAATTCACTCTATTCCTTGCACGCCTTTCACCCTCCTGCATGTTCAGGCCCCGAACACTCAAAATCTTTTTCACTCCATCTTTCCACCTCCAATTTGGTCTCCCACTTCTCCTCGTTCCCTTCACCTCTGACACATATATCCTCTTCGTCAATCTTTCCTCACTCATTAACTCCATGTGACCAAACCATTTCAAAACACCCATCTTCTGCCCTCTCAACAACATTCTTTTTATTACCACACATCTCTCTTACCCTATTATTACTTGCTCGATCAAACCACCTTACACCACATATTGTCCTCAAACATCTCATTTCCAGTACATCCACCCTCCTGCGCACAGCTCTATCCATAGCCTACGCCTCGAAACCATACAACATTGTTGGAACCACTATTCCTTCAAACATACCCATTTTTGCTTTCCGAAATAATGTTCTCGACTTCCACACATTCTTCAAGGCTTCCAGAACTTTCGCCCCCTCCCCCACCCTATGATTCACTTCCGCTTCCATGGTTCCATCCGCTGCCAAATCCACTCCCAGATATCTAAAACACTTAATTTGTTTATGGATGGGGTTGTTAGGGAGGTGAATGCAAGAGTTTTGGAAAGAGGGGCAAGTATGAAGTCTGTTGGGGATGAGGGAGCTTGGGAAGTGAGTCAGTTGATTATTAGTGAAAGAGAAGAGAAAGGCATTTGGACGATTTTTGCAGGGAAAAAATGCAAATGAGTGAGAGATGTATAAAAGAAAGAGACAGGAGGTCAAGAGAAAGGTGCAAGAGGTCAAAAAGAGGGCAAATGAGAGTTGGGGTGAGAGAGTATCATTAAATTTCAGGGAGATTAAAAAGATGTTCTGGAAGGAGGTAAATAAAATGCGTAAGACAAGGGAGCAAATGGGAACTTCAGTGAAGGGGGCTAATGGGGAGGTGATAACAAGTAGTAGTGATGTGAGAAGGAGATGGAGTGAGTATTTTGAAAGTTTGTTGAATGTGTTTGATGATAGAGTGGCAGATATAGGGTGTTTCGGTCGAGGTGGTTGGCAAAGCACATGCCCTGGTTCAATTCTTTGACAGCATGTCGACCCCGATATACCACATCGTTCCAATTGACTCTATTCCTTGCACGCCTTTTACCCTCCTGCATGTTCAGGCCCCGGTCAATCAAAAGCTTTTTCACTCCATCTCTCCACCTCCACTTTGGTCTCCCGCTTCTCCACGTTCTCTCCACCTCTGACACATATATCCTCTTGGTCAATCTTTCCTGTCATTCTCTCAATGTGACCAAACCCTTTCAAAACACCCTCTTCTGCTCTCTCAACCACACTCTTTTTATTACATCAAATCTCTCTTTCCCTAATATCACTTACTCGATCAAACCATCTCATACCACATATTGTCCTCAAACATCTCATTTCCAACACATTCACCCTCCTCTGCACAACTCTATCCATAGCCCACGCCTCGCAACCATATAACATTGGTGGAACCACTATTCCTTCAAACATACCCATTTTGCTTTCCGAGATAATGTTCTCGACTTTCACACATTCTTCAACGCTTTCCGAACTTTCGCCCCCTCCCCCACCCTATGATTCACTTCTGCTTCCATGGTTCCATTCGCTGCCAAATCCACTCCCAGATATCTAAAACACTTCACTTCCTTCAGTTTTTCTCCATTCAAACTTACCTCTCAATTGACTTGTCTCTCAACCCTAACGTACCTAATAATCTTGCTCTTATTCACATTTAATCTTAGCTTTCTTCTTTCACACACTTTACCAAACTCAGTCACCAGCTTCTGCAGTTTCTCACACGAATCAGCCACCAGCGCTGTTTCAACAGCGAACAACAACTGACTCACTTCCCAAGCTCTCTCATCCACAACAGACTGCATACTTGCCCCTCTTTCCAAAACTCTTGCATTTACCTCCCTAACAACCCCATCCATAAACAAATTAAACAACCTTGGAGACATCACACACCCCTGCCGCAAACCTACACTCACTGAGAACCAATCACTTTCCTCTCTTCCTACACGTACACATGCCTTACATGCTCGATAAAAACTTTTCACTGCTTCTAACAACTTGCCTCCCGCACCATATATTCTTAATACCTTCCACAGAGCATCTCTATCAACTCTATCATATGCCTTCTCCAGATCCATAAATGCTACATGCAAATCCATTTGCTTTTCTAAATATTTCTCACATACATTCTTCAAAGCAAACACCTAATCCGCACATCCTCTACCACTTCTGAAACCACACTGCTCTTCCCCAATCTGATGCTCTGTACATGCCTTCACCCTCTCCCACAATACCCTCCCATATGATTTACCCGGAATACTCAACAAACTTTTACATCTGTAATTTGAGTACTCACTTTTATTCCCTTTGCCTATGTACAATGGCACTATGCAAGCATTCCGACAATCCTCTGGCACCTCACCATGAGTCATATATACATTAAATAATCATACCAACCAGTCAACAATACAGTCACCCCCTTTTATTAATAAATTCCACTGCAATACCATCAAACTCGCTGTATTGGCAGCTTTCACCTTTCGCAAAGCTTTTACTGCCTCTTCTCTGTTTACCAAATCCTTCTCCCCAACCCTCTCACTTTGCACACCACCTCGACCAAAACACCCTATATCTGCCACTCTATCATCAAACACATTCAACGAACCTTCAAAATACTCACTCCATCTCCTTCTAACATCACTACTACTTGTTATCACCTCGCCATTAGCCCCATTCACGGAAGTTCCCATTTGTTCCCTTATCTTACGCACTTTATTTACCTCCTTCCAAAACATCTTTTTATTCTCCCTAAAATTTAATGATACACTCTCACCCCATCTCTCATTTGCCATCAATTTCACCTCTTCCATCTTTCTCCTGACCACCTGCCTCTTTCTATTATACATCTCCCAGTCATTTGCATTATTTCCCTACAAAACTCGTCCAAATGCCTCTCTCTTCTCTTTCATTAATAATCTTACTTCTTCATCCCACCACTCAGTACCCTTTCTAATCTGCCCAACTCCCACGCTTCTTATGCCACAAGCATCTTTTGCGCAAGCCATCACTGTATCCCATATATATATATATATATATATATTTATATATATATATATATATATATATATATATATATATATATATATATATATATTATTTATTTATTTATTTTGTTTTCTCGCTCTATCCCGCGTTTGCGAGGTAGCGCAAGGAAACAGACGAAAGAAATGGCCCAACCCACCCTCATACACAATGTACACACACACACACGCTCACACACGCAAATATACATACCTATACATCTCAATGTACACATATATATACACACACAGACACATACATATATACCCATGCACACAATTCACACTGTCTGCCCCTATTCATTCCCATCGCCACCTCCCCACACATGGAATACTATCCCCCCCCCATGTGTGCGAGGTAGCACTAGGAACAGACAACAAAGGCCCCATTCGTTCACACTCAGTCTCCAGCTGTCACGCAATAATGCCCGAAACCACAGCTCCCTTTCCACATCCAGGCCCCACACAACTTTCCATGGTTTACCCCAGACACTTCACATGCACTGATTCAATCCACTGACAGCACGTCAACCCCGGTATACCACATCGATCCAATTCACTCTATTCCTTGCCCGCCTTTCACCCTCCTGCATGTTCAGGCCCCGATCACGCAATTCCACTGCAATACCATGCAAACCTGCTGCCTTGCCGGCTTTCATCTTTCGCAAAGCTTTTACTACCTCTTCTCTGTTTACCAAATCATTTTCCCTAACCCTCTCACTTTGCACACCACCTCGACCAAAACACCCTATATCTGCCACTCTATCATCAAACACATTCAACAAACCTTCAAAATACTCACTCCATCTCCTTCTCACATCACTACTACTTGTTATCACCTCCCCATTAGCCCCCTTAACTGAAGTTCCCATTTGCTCCCTTGTCTTACGCACTTTATTTACCTCCTTCCAGAACATCTTTTTAATCTCCCTGAAATTTAATGATACTCTCTCACCCCAACTCTCATTTGCCCTCTTTTTCACCTCTTGCACCTTTCTCTTGACCTCCTGTCTCTTTCTTTTATACATCTCTCACTCATTTGCATTTTTTCCCTGCAAAAATCGTCCAAATGCCTCTCTCTTCTCTTTCACTAATACTCAACTGACTCACTTCCCAAGCTCCCTCATCCCCAACAGACTTCATACTTGCCCCTCTTTCCAAAACTCTTGCATTCACCTCCCTAACAACCCCATCCATAAACAAATTAAACAACCATGGAGACATCACACACCTCTGCCGCAAACCTACATTCACTGAGAACCAATCACTTTCCTCTCTTCCTACACGTACACATGCCTTACATACTCGATAAAAACTTTTCACTGCTTCAACAACTTCCCTACCACACCATATATTCTTAATACCTTCCACAGAGCATCTCTATCAACTCTATCATATGCCTTCTCCAGATCCATAAATGCTACATACAAATCCATTTGTTTTTCTAAGTATTTCTCACATACATTCTTCGAAGCAAACACCTGATCCACACATCCTCTACCACTTCTGAAACCACACTGCTCTTCTCCAATCTGATGCTCTGTACATGCCTTCACCCTATCAATCAATACCCTCCAATATAATTTACCAGGAATACTCAACAAACTTATACCTCTGTAATTTGAGCACTCACTCTTATCCCCTTTGCCTTTGTACAATGGCACTATGCACGCATCCCGCCAATCCTCAGGCACCTCACCGTGAGTCATACATACATTAAATAACCTTACCAACAAGTCAATAATACAGTCACCCCCTTTTTTAATAAATTCCACTGCAATACCATCCAACCCTGCTGCCTTGTCGGCTTTCATCTTCCGCAAAGCTTTTACTACCTCTTCTCTGTTTACCAAATCATTTTCCCTAACCCTCTCACTTTGCACACCACCTCGACCAAAACACCCTATATCTGCCACTCTATCATCAAACCCGTTCAACAAACCTTCAAAATACTCACTCCATCTCCTTCTCACATCACCACTACTTGTTATATATATATATATATATATATATATATATATATATATATATATATATATATATATATATATATATATATATATATATATATATATATATATATATATATATATATATATATATATATATATATATATATATATATATATATATATATATATATTATATATATATATATATATATATATATATATATATATATATATATATATATATATATATATATATATATATATATATATATATATATATATATATATATATATATATATATATATATATATAGCCTTGAAGAATGTGTGGAAGTCGAGAACATTATCTCGGAAATCAAAAATGGGTATGTTTGAAGTAATAGTGGTTCCAACAATGTTGTATGGTTGCCAGGCGTGGGCTATTGATAGAGTTGTGCGCAGGAGGGTGGATGTGCTGGAAATGAGATGTTTGAGGACAATGTGTGTTGAGAGGTGGTTTGATCGAGTAAGTAATGTAAGGGTAAGAGAGATGTGTGGAAATAAAAAGAGCGTGGTTGAGAGAGCAGAAGAGGGTGTTTTGAAATGGTTTGGGCACATGGAGAGATTGAGTGAGGAAAGATTGACCAAGCGGATATATGTGTCAGAGGTGGAGGGAACGAGGAGAAGTGGGAGACCAAATTGGAGGTGGAAAGATGGAGTGAAAAAGATTTTGTGTTATCGGGGCCTGAACATGCACTAGGGTGAAAGGCGGGCAAGGAATACAGTGAATTGGATCGATGTGCTACACCAGGGTTGACGTGCTGTCAGTGGATTGAATCAGGGCATGTGAAGCGTCTGGGGTAAACCATGGAAAGTTGTTTGGGGCCTGGATGTGGAAACTGAGCTGTGGTTTCGGGCATTATTGCGTGACAGCTGGAGACTGAGTGTTAACGAATGGGGCCTTTGTTGTCTTTTCTTAGTGCTACCTCGCACACATGAGGGGGGAGGGGGATGGTATTCCATGTGTGGCTAGGTGGCGATGGGAATGAATAGGGGCAGACAGTGTGAATTTTGTGCATGGATATATATGTATGTGTCTGTGTGTCTATATATGTGTACATTGAGATGTATAGGGATGTATATTTGCGTGTGTGGGCGTGTGTGTGTGTACATTGTGTATGGGGGTTTGTTGGGCCATTTCTTTCGTCTGTTTCCTTGCGCTACCTCGTAAACGCGGGAGACAGCGACAAAGCAAAATAAATATAAAATATGATATATATATATATATATTTATATATATATATATATATATATATATATATATATATATATATATATATATATATATATATATATATATGTCCCTGGGGATAGGAGAGAAAGAATACTTCCCACGTATTCCCTGCGTGTCGTAGAAGGCGACTAAGAGGGGAGGGAGCGGGGGGCTGGAAATTCTCCCCTCTCATTATTTTTTTTTTTTTTTTTTCCAAAAGAAGGAACAGAAAAGGGGGCCAGGTGAGGATATTCCCTCAAAGACCCAGTTCTCTGTTCTTAACGCTACTTCACCAACGCGGGAAATGGCGAATAGTTTGAAATATAAATATATATATATATATATATATATATATATATATATATATATATATATATATATATATATATATATATATATATTTTTTATTTATATATATATATATTTCATATCTATTTATTTTGCTTTGTCGCTGTCTCCCGCGTTTACGAGGTAGCGCAAGGAAACAGACGAACGAATGGTCCAACCCACCCACATACACCTGTATATACATATCCGTCCACACACCCAAATATACATACCTACACATCTCAATGTACACATATGTATATACACACAGACATGTACATATATACACAAGTACATAATTCATACTGTCTGCCTTTATTTATTCTCATCGCCACCCAGCCACACATGGAAATACAACCCCCTCCCCCCTCATGTGTGCGAGGTCGCGCTAGGAAAAGACAACAAAGGCCCCATTCGTTCACACTCAGTCTCTAGCTGTCATGTAATAGTGCACCGAAACCACAGCTATCTTTCCACATCCAGGACCCACAGAACTTTCCATGGTTTACCCCAGACGCTTCACATGCCCTGGTTCAATCCTTTGACAGCACGTCGACCCTGGTATACCATATCGTTCCAGTTCACTCTATTTCTTGCCCGCCTTTCACCCTCCTGCATGTTCAGGCCCCGATCACTCAAAATCTTTTTCACTCCATCTTTCCACCTCCAATTTGGTCTCCCACTTCTCCTAGTTCAATCCACCTCTGACACGTATATCCTCTTTGTCAATCTTTCCTCACTCATTATCTCCATGTGACCAAACCATTTCAAAACACCCTCTTCTGCTCTCTCAACCACACTCTTTTCATTCCACACATCTCTCTTACCCTTACATTACTTACTCGATCAAACCACCTCACACCACATATTGTCCTCAAACATCTCATTTCCAGCACATCCACCCTCTTGCGCACAACTCTATCCATAGCCCACGCCTCGCAACCATACAACATTGTTGGAACCACTATTCCTTCAAACATACCCATATTTGCTTTCCGAGATAATGTTCTCAACTTCCACACATTCTTCAAGGCTCCCAGGATTTTCGCCCCCTCCCCCACCCTATGATTCACTTCCGCTTCCATGGTTCCATCCGCTGCCAGATCCACTCCCAGATATCCAAAACAATTTAATTCCTCCAGTTTTTCTCCATTCAAACTTACCTTCCAATTGACTTGACCCTCAACCCTACTGTACCCAATAACCTTGCTCTTATTCACATTTACTCTTAACTTTCTTCCTTCACACGCTTTACCAAACTCAGTCACCAGCTTCTGCAGTTTCTTACATGAATCAGCCACCAGCGCTGTATCATCAGCGAACAACAACTGACTCACTTCCTAAGCTCTCTCATGCACAACACACTGCATACTTGCCCCTCTTTCCAAAAGTCTTGCATTCACCTCCCTAACAACCCCATCCATAAACAAATCAAACAACCATGGAGACATCACACACCCCTGCCGCAAACCTACATTCACTGAGAACCAATCACTTTCCTCTCTTCCTACATTTACACATGCCTTACATCCTCGATAAAAACTTTTCACTGCTTCTAACAACTTGCCTCCCACACCATATATTCTTAATATCTTCCACAGGGCATCTTTATCAACTCTATCATATGCCTTCTCCAGATCCATAAATGCTACATACAAATCCATTTGCTTTTCTAAGTATTTCTCACATACATTCTTCAAAGCAAACACCTGATCCACACATCCTCTACCACTTCTGAAACCACACTGCTCTTCCCCAATCTGATGCTCTGTACATGCCTTCACCCTCTCAATCAATACCCTCCCACATAATTTACCAGGAATGCTCAACAAACTTACACCTCTGTAATTTGAGCACTCACTCTTATCCCCTTTGCCTTTGTACAATGGCACCATGCACGCATTCCGCCAATCCTCAGGCACCTCACCATGAATCATACATATAATAACCTTACCAACCAGTCAACAATACAGTCACCCCCTTTTTTAATAAATTCCACTGCAATACCCTCCAAACCTGCTGCCTTGCCGGCTTTCATCTTCCGCAAAGCTTTTACTACCTCTTCTCTATTTACCAAATCATTTTCCCTAACCCTCTCACTTTGCACACCACCTCGACCAAAACACCCTATATCTGCCACTCTATCATCAAACACCCGCAACAAACCTTCAAAATACTCATTCCATCTCCCTCTCACACCACCACTACTTGCTATCACATCCTCATTAGCCCCCTTCACTGAAGTTCCCATTTGCTCCCTTGTCTTATGCACTTTATTTACCTCCTTCCAGAACATCTTTTTATCCTCCCTAAAATTTAATGATACTCTCTCACCCCAACTCTCATTTGCCCTCTTTTTCACCTCTTGCACCTTTCTCTTGACCTCCTGTCTCTTTCTTTTATACATCTCCCACTCAATTGCCTTTTTTCCCTGCAAAAATCGTCCAAATGCCTCTCTCTTCTCTTTCACTAATAATCTTACTTCTTCATCCCACCACTCAGTACCCTTTCTAATCAACCCACCTCCCACTCTTCTCATGCCACAAGCATCTTTTTCGCAAGCCATCAATGATTCCCTAAATACATCCCATTCCTCCCCCACTCCCCTTATTTCCACTGTTCTCACCTTTTTCCATTCTGTACTCAGTCTCTCCTGGTACTTCCTCACACAAGTCTCCCTCCCAAGCTCACTTACTCTCACCACCCTCTTCACCCCAACATTCACTCTTCTTTTCTGAAAACCCATACAAATCTTCACCTTAGCCTCCACAAGATAATGATCAGACATCCCTCCAGTTGCACCTCCCAGCACATTAA
The DNA here is from genome assembly GCF_036320965.1 of Panulirus ornatus. NCBI lineage: Eukaryota > Metazoa > Arthropoda > Malacostraca > Decapoda > Palinuridae > Panulirus > Panulirus ornatus. The sequence goes on from NC_092236.1 coordinate 22,333,687, forward strand.
CATCCAAAAGTCTCTCTTTCGCGCACCTGTCAATGAACACATAATCCAATAACGCTCTCTGGCCATCTCTCATACTTACATACGTATACTTATGTATATCTCGCTTTTTAAACCAGGTATTCCCAATCACCAGTCCTTTTTCAGCACATAAATTAACATGCTCTTCACCATATCCATTTACAACACTGAACACCCCATGTATACCAATTATTCCCTCAACTGCCACATTACTCACCTTTGCATTCAAATCACCCATCACTATAACCCGGTCTCGTGCATCAAAACCACTAACACACTCATTCAGCTGCTCCCAAAACACTTGCCTCTCATGATCTTTCTTCTCATGCCCAGGTGCATATGCACCAATAATCACCCATCTCTCTCCATCAACTTTCAGTTTTACCCATATCAATCGAGAATTTACTTTCTTACATTCTATCACATACTCCCACAACTCCTGTTTCATGAGTACTGCTACTCCTTCCCTTGCTCTTGTCCTCTCACTAACGCCTGACTTTACTCCCAAGACATTCCCAAACCACTCTTCCCCTTTACCCTTGAGCTTCGTTTCAATCAGAGCCAAAACATCCACGTTCCTTTCCTCAAACATACTGCCTATCTCTCCTTTTTTCACATCTTGGTTACATCCACACACATTTAGACACCCCAGTCTGAGCCTTCGAGGAGGATGAGCTCTCCCCGCGTGACTCCTTCTTCTGTTTCCCATTTTAGAAAGTTAAAAAAAAATACAAGGAGGGGAGGATTTCTGGTCCCCCGCTCCCCTCCCCTCTAGTCGCCTTATACGACACGCGAGGAATGCGTGAGAAGTATTCTTTCACCCCTATCCCCAGGGATGATATACATATATATGTATATATACATACATATACACATACATGCGCACATATACACACATACACACATATACATATTTATACATATGAAAAAAATGTAAGAAATGATTTAGAAAACTGAAACTTCTAGCTTGATATGAAATGAGAAAAATGAATGTCACATACTGGTTCAACCTCTGGCTATGGAAAAGGGAAATGTATAATTCATTTACACAAACGTCAATAGTAGTTTTCATCAATTTAACCACTGTATCATATTGCCTGGTCCACTTCTCTTATCATGAAACAGGAATATTGGCTTATGATGTTTCTCAATTTTCTTCATTACACAAAGTACAACCATATCTTGGATACATGAGGGTAGGTAGTTGGTCATCCGCCATGATAAAGCCTTGACAGACCAAAAATTTATCTGGACCTCAACTTTTCCAGTACATTTATATATATATATTATATATATATATATATATATATATATATATATATATATATATATATATATATATATATATATATATATATATATATATATATATATATATATATATATATATATATAATATATATATATATATATAAATATATATCCCTGGGGATAGGGGAGAAAGAATACTTCCCACGTATTCCCTGCGTGTCGTAGAAGGCGACTAAAAGGGGAGGGAGCGGGGGGCTGGAAATCCTCCCCTCTCAATTTTTTTTAATTTTCCAAAAGAAGGAACAGAGAAGGGGGCCAGGTGAGGATATTCCCTCAGTGGCCCAGTTCTCTGTTCTTAACGCTACCTCGCTAACGCGGGAAATGGCGAATAGTTTGAAAAAAAAAATATATATATATATATATATAGGCGATAGGGGAGAAAGAATACTTCCCACGCATTCCCCACGTGTCGTACAAGGCGACTAAAGGGACCGGGAGCGGGGTGCCAGAAACTCTCCTCTCCTTGTATTTTAACTTTCTAAAAGGGGAAACAGAAGGAGTCAGACGGTGAGTGCTCATCCTCCTCGAAGGCTCAGATTGGGGTGTCTAAATGTGTGTGAATGTAAGCAAGATGAGAAAAAGGAGAGATAGGTAGTATGTTTGAGGAAAGGAACCTGGATGTTTTGGCTCTGAGTGAAACGAAGCTCAAGGGTAAAGGGGAAGAGTGGCTTGGGAATTTCTTGGGGGTAAAGTCAGGGATTAGTGAGAGGACAAGAGCAAGGGAAGGAGTAGCACTACACCTGAAACAGGCGTTGTGGGAGTATGTGATAGAGTGTAAGAAAGTAAATTCTAGATTCATATGGGTAAAACTGAAAGTTGATGGAGAGAAATGGGTGATTATTGGTGCATATGCACCTGGGCATGAGAAGAAAGATCATGAGAGGCAAGTGTTTTGGGAGCAGCTGAATGAGTGTGTTAGTGGTTTTGATGCACGAGACCGGGTTATAATGATGGGTGATTTGATTTCAAAGGTGAGTAATGTGACAGTTGAGGGAATAATTGGTATACATGGGGTGTTCAGTGTTGTAAATGGAAATGGTGATGAGCTTGTAGATTTATGTGCTGAAAAAGGACTGGTGATTGGGAATACCTAGTTTAAAAAGCGAGACATACATAAGTATACTTATGTAAGTAGGAGAGATGGCCAGAGAGCGTTATTGGATTACGTGTTAATTGATAGGCGCGCGAAAGAGAGACTTTTGGATGTTAATGTGCTGAGAGGTGCAACTGGAAGGACGTCTGATCATTATCTTGTGGAGGCGAAGGTGAAGATTTGTGGGGGTTTTCAGAAAAGAAGAGAGAATGTTGGGGTGAAGAGGTTGGTGAGAGTAAGTGGCTTGGGAAGGAGACTTGTGTGAGGAAGTACTAGGAGAGACTGAGTACAGAATGTTAAAAGGTGAGAACGAAGGAGGTAAGGGGAGTGGGGGAGGAATGGGATGTATTTAGGGAATCAGTGATGGCTTGCGGAAAAGATGCTTGTGGCATGAGAAGCGTGGGAGGTGGGTTGATTAGAAAGGGTAGTGAGTGGTGGGATGCAGAAGTAAGATTATTAGTGAAAGAGAAGAGAGTGGCATTTGGACGATTTTTGCAGGGAAATGATTCAAATGAGTTGGAGATGTATAAAAGAAAGAGACAGGAGGTCAAGAGAAAGGTGCAAGAGGTGAAAAAGAGGGCAAATGAGAGTTGGGGTGAGGGAGTATCAATAAATTTTAGGTAGAATAAGATGTTTTGGAAGGAGGTAAATAAAGTGCAGTAAGACAAGGGAGCAAATGGGAACTTCAGTGAAGGGCGCTAATGGATAGGTGATAACATAGTATTGCTGATGTGAGATGGAGATGGCGTGAGTATTTTGAAGGTTTGTTGAATGTTTTTGATGATAGAGTGGCAGATATAGGGTGTTTTGGTCGAGGTGGTGTGCAAAGTGAGAGGGTTAGGGAAAATGATTTGATAAACAGAGAAGAGGTGATAAAAGCGTTGCGGAAGATGAAAGCTGGCAAGGCAGCAGGTTCGGATGGTATTGCAGTGGAATTTATTAAAAAAGGGGGTGACTGTATTGTTGACTGGTTGGTAAGTTTATCTAATGTGTGTATGACTCATGGTGAGGTGCCTGGCGATTGGCGGGATGCTTGAATAGTGCCATTGCACAAAGGCACAGGGGATAAGAGTGAGTTTTCAAATTACAGAGGTATAAGTTTGTTGAGTATTCCTGGAAAATTATATGGGAGGGTATTGATTGAGAGGGTGAAGGCATATACAGAGCATCAGATTGGGGAAGAGCAGTGTGTTTTCAGAAGTGGCAGAGGATGTGTGGATCAGGTGTTTGCTTTGAAGAATGTATGTGAGAAATACTTAGAAATGCAAATGGATTTGTATGTAGCATTTATGGATCTGGAGAAGGCATATGATAGAGTTGATAGAGATGCTCAGTGGAAGATATTAAGAATATATGGTGTGGGAGGCAAGTTGTTAGAAGCAGTGAAAAGTTTTTATCGAGGATATAAGGCATGTGTACGTGTAGGAAGAGAGGATAATGATTGGTTCTCAGTGAATGTAGGTTTGCGGTAGGGGTGTGTGATGTCTCCATGGTTGTTTGATTTGTTTATGGATGGGGTTGCTAGGGAGGTGAATGCAAGAGTTTTGGAAAGAGGGGCAAGTATGTTGTGGATGAGAGAGCTTGGGAAGTGAGTCAGTTGTTGTTCGCTGATGATACAGCGCTGGTGGCTGATTCATGTGAGAAACTGCAGAAGCTGGTGACTGATTTTGGTAAAGTGTGTGAAAGAAGAAAGTTAAGAGTAAATGTGAATAAGAGCAAGGTTATTAGGTACAGTAGGGTTGAGGGTCAAGTCAACTGGGAGGCAAGTTTGAATGGAGAAAAACTGGAGGAAGTAAAGTGTTTTAGATATCTGGGAGTGGATCTGGCAGCGGATAGAACCATGGAAGCGGAAGTGAATCATAGGGTGGGGGAGTAGGTGAAATTTCTGGGAGCATTGAAGAATGAAGAATGTTTGGAAGTCGAGAACACTATCTCGGAAAGCAAAAATGGGTATATTTGAAGGAATAGTGGTTCCAACAATATTGTATGGTTGCGAGGCGTGGGCTATGGATAGATTTATGCGTAGGAGGGTGGATGTGCTGGAAATGAGATGTTTGAGGACAATATGTGGTGTGAGGTGGTTTGATCGAGTAAGTAATGCAAGGGTAAGAGAGATGTGTGAAAATAAAAAGAGTGTGGTTGAGAGAGCAGAAGAGTGTGTTTTGAAATGGTTTGGTCACATGGAGAGAATAAGTGAGGAAAGATTGACAAAGAGGATATATATGACAGAGGTGGAGGGAACGAGGAGAAGTGGGAGACCAAATTGGAGGTGGAAAGATGGAGTGAAATAGATTTTGAGTGATCGGGGCCTGAACATGCAGGAGGGTGAAAGGAGGGCAAGGAATAGAGTGAACTGGAACGATGTGGTATACCGGGGTCGACGTGCTGTCAATGGATTGAACCAGGGCATGTGAAGCGTCTAGGGTAAGCCATGGAAAGTTTTGTGGGGCCTGGATGTGGAAAGGGAGCTGTGGTTTCGGTGCATTATTTCATGACAGCTAAAGACTGAGTGTGAACGAATGGGGCCTTTGTTGTCTTTCCTAGCGCTACCTCGCACACATGCGAGGGGAGGGGGTTGTTATTCCACGTGTGGCGAGGTGGCGATGGGAATAAATAGAGACAGAAAGTATGAAATATGTACATGTGTATGTATGTATACGTCTGTGTGTGTATATATATGTGTACATTGAGATGTATATGTATGCATATTTGCGTGTGTGGACGTGTATGTATATAAATGTGTATATGGGTGGGTTGGGACGTTGTTTCGTCTGTTTCATTGCGCTACCTCGCTTATGCGGGATACAGCGACAAAGCTTAATAAATAATAATAGATAAATATATATATATATATATATATATATATATATATATATATATATATATATATATATATATATATATATATATATGTATATATATATATATATATATATATATATATATATATATATATATATATATATATATATATATATATATATATATATATATATATATATATATATATATATATATATATATATATATATATATATATATATATATATATATATATATATAAGCAAAATTACCAATGGAAAGATAAAACAAGAAAGGGTGATTACTCTCGTTCGCTACATCCTCAGACAGAGTTGGGGAGATACAATGTTGATGTTGTTACAAATGAACCTCTTTACAACTGACGAGGAGCGGTTCCTATGCTCTAGGGCAGCCCGCTGGTGGTGAGGGACCTAAGCACTGAGCCTAAGGGGTTGGTCTTGGCATTCTATCCATCTCCCACGAGAGGCAGGATCTCTCTCGGGAGATATAAGTGTTGAAGTCCTTAAAAGCACACAGGTAGCAGTGAGGCGGGGCTTCACTAATCCCCGTGGAGAGCAGGTGGGCAGTGAGGTCCAATTACGTGACCTGACATGTCTTACCTTCTTTTCTTAACATGGTGTGTGGATAAGGTTATTCTTGGGGATACTTCTTGATACTTATTTCAGTTAACAATTTGTCACATTAAAAATGGCCAAAGGACATATTTACATTAGGATCAAAAGTACCAGAGATCAAACATGATTCAATTACATTTTTTTCGCTGCCATAATTTGATTTATTTATGGTCTTAGCTCCTTTGCAGTCGTTGTGCTGATCAAAGGCAGCTTTATGTTGGAATAAGCCACTGCTCTGTTGCAATATATATATATATATATATATATATATATATATATATATATATATATATATATATATATATATATATATATATATATATACATATACGAATAAAGTGCATATGAACACGCACCTTCATAGAACATACAAACCTCCAACAGCCAGGATCGAACCCGAACGAGTTCGATCCTGGCTGTTGGAGGTTTGTATGTTCTATGAAGGTGCGCGTTCATATGCACTTTATTCGTTCGTATTCATATACCTCCGCGTTGTATAGTTAGGTTCGGTAAAATGCTATTTGCTGGCTATGTGCGTCTGTTGGGAAATAACCGGTGAAGACTCCGTTGCTCACCAACGTGAGACGAAGGGTATTCGAGTACATAGTATTCGAATAGTTATATCCTATTATCCAAGCCCATAGATTAGCTGTAGCATTCCCGCCTGAGGCATAGGGGTCACGGGTTCGTTCCTGGCTGTTCGAGGTTTGTATGATATATATATATATATATATATATATATATATATATATATATATATATATATGTATATATATATTCTTTTTCTTTTTTTCTTTCAAACTATTCGCCATTTCCCGTGTTAGCGAGGTAGCGTTAAGAACAGAGGACTGGGCCTTTGAGGGAATATGTTCACCTGGCCCCCTTCTCTGTTCCTTGTTTTGGAAAATTATAAAAAAAAAAAAAGAGAGGGGAGGATTTCCAGCCCCCAGCTCCCTCCCCTTTTAGTCTCCTTGTACGACACGCAGGGAATACGTGGGAAGTATTCTTTCTCCCCAATCCCAACGGATAAGATATATATATATATATATATATATATATATATATATATATATATATATATATATATATATATATATATATATATATATATATATATATATATATATATATATATATCTTTCTCCCCTATCCCAGGGATAGGGGAGAAAGAATGCTTCTCACGTATTCCCTGCGTGTCATAGAAGGTGACTAAAAGGGAAGGGAGCGGGGGGCTGGAAATCCTCCCCTCTCGTTTTTTTTTTTTTTTAAATTTTCCAAAAGAAGGAACAGAGAAGGGGGCCAGGTGAGGATATTCCCTCAAAGGCCCAGTCCTCTGCTCTTAACGCTACCTCGCTATCGCGGGAAATGGCGAATAGTATGAAAAAAAAATAAAAAAAAATATATATATATATATATATATATATATATATATATATATATATATATATATATATATATATATGTATATGTATATATGTATATTTATCATATATATATTGGAATATATCAAAAAAGGGGGTGACTGTGTTGTTGACGTGGGAAGTATTCTTTCTCTCCAATCCCCAGAGATAAGATATATATATATATATATATATATATATATATATATATATATATATATATATATATATATATATATATATATATATATATATTTATCATATATATATATATATATTGAAATATATCAAAAAAGGGGGTGACTGTGTTGTTGACTGGTTGGTAAGGATATCTAATATATGTATGACTCATGGAGAGGTGCCTGAGGATTGTCGGAATGCATGCATAGCGCCATTGTACAAAGGCAAAGGAGATAAAGGTGAGTGCTCAAATTACAGAGGTATAAGTTTGTTGAGTATTCCAGCGAAAATATATGGGAGGGTATTGATTGAGAGGGTGAAGGCATGTACAGAGCATCAGACTGGGGAAGGGGAGTGTGGTTCAGAAGTGGTAGAGGATGTGTGGATCAGGTGTCTGATTTGAAGAATACATGTGAGAAATACTTAGAAAAGCAAATGGATTTGTATGTAGCATTTATGGATCTGGAGAAGGCATATGATAGAGTTGATAGAGATGCTCAGTGGAAGGTATTAAGAATATACGGTGTGGGAGGCAAGTTGTTAGAAGCAGTGAAAAGTTTTTATCGAGGATGTAAGGCATGTGTACGAGTAGGAAGAGAGGATAGTGACTGGTTCTCAGTGAATGTCGGTTTGCGGCAGGGGAGTCTGATGTCTCTATGGTTGTTTTATTTGTTTATGGATGGGGTTGTTCGGGAGGTGAATGCAAGAGTTTTGGAGAGAGGGGCAAGTATGCAGTCTGTTGCGGATGAGAGAGCTTGGGAAGTGGGTCAATTGTTGTTCGCTGATGATACAGCGCTGGCGGCTGATTCTGGCGAGAACTGCAGAAACTGGTGACTGAGTTTGGTAAAGTGTGTGAAAGAAGAAAGCTGAGAGTAAGCGTGAATAAGAGCAAGGTTATTAGGTACAGTAGGGTTGAGGGAGAAGTCAATTGGGAGGTAAGTTTGAATGAGAAAAACTGGAGGAAGTGAAGTGTTTTAGATATCTGGGAGTAAATTTGGCAGTGGATGGAACCATGGATGCGGAAGTGAGTCACAGGGTGGGGGAGGGGGCGAAAGTTCTGGGAGCGTTGAAAAATGTGTGGAAGTCGAAAACATTATCTCAGAAAGCAAAAATGGATATGTATGAAGGAATGGTGGTTCCAACAATGCTATATGGTTGCGAGGCGTGGGCTATAGATAAGGCTTTGCGGAGGAGGGTGGATGTCTTGGAAATGAGATACTTGAGGACAATATGTGGTGTGAGGTGGTTTGATCGAGTAAGTAATAATAGGGTAAGAGAAATGTGTGGTAATAAAAAGAGTGTGGTTGAGAGAGCAGAAGAGGGTGTTTTGAAATGGTTTGGTCACATGGAGGGAATGAGTGAGGAAGGATTGACAAAGAGGATATATGTTTCAGAGTTGAAGGGAACGAGGAGAAGTGGGAGACCAAATTGGAGGTGGAAAGAAGGAGTGAAAAAGATTTTGAGCGATCGGGGACTGAACATGCAGGAGGGTGAAAGGCGTGCAAGGAATAGAGTGAACTGGAACGATGCGGTATACCGGGGTCGACGTGCTGTCAATGGATTGAACCAGGGCATGTGAAGCGTCTGGGGTAAACCATGAAAAGTTCTGTGGGGCCTGGATGTGGAAAGGGAGCTGTGGTTTCGTTTCATTACGCACGACAGCTAGAGAATGAGTGTGAACGAATGTGGCCTTTGTTGTCTTGTCCTAGCTCTACCTCGCGCACATGCGGTTGTCATTTCATATGATGCGGGGTGATGACAGGAATGAATAAAGGCAGCAAGTATGAATTATATACATGTGTATATATGTATATGTCTGTGTATGTATATATATGTACACATTGAAATGCATAGGCGGGAGCGCTACCGCTTGGGGTCCCGGGTTCGATCCTGGCTGTTGGAGGTTTGTATGGTCTATGAGGGTGCGCGGTCATATGCACTTTGTTCATATATATATATATATATATATATATATATATATATATATATGTATGTATATATATATATATATATATATATATATATATATATATATATATATATATATAAATATATATATATATATATATATATATATATATATATATATATATATATATATATATATATATATATATATATTAGGTACAGTAGGGTTGAGGGTCAAGTCAATTGGGAGGTGAGTTTGAATGGTGAGAGGCTGGAGGAAGTGAAGTGTTTTAGATATCTGGGAGTGGATCTGTCAGCGGATGGAACCATGGAAGCGGAAGTGGATCATAGGGTGGGGGAGGGGGCGAAAATTTTGGGAGCCTTGAAAAATGTGTGGAAGTCGAGAACATTATCCCGGAAAGCAAAAATGGGTATGTTTGAAGGAATAGTAGTTCCAACAATGTTGTATGGTTGCGAGGCGTGGGCTATGGATAGAGTTGTGCGTAGGAGGATGGATGTGCTGGAAATGAGATGTTTGAGGACAATGTGTGGTGTGAGGTGGTTTGATCGAGTAAGTAACGTAAGGGTAAGAGAGATGTGTGGAAATAAAAAGAGCGTGGTTGAGAGAGCAGAAGAGGGTGTTTTGAAATGGTTTGGGCACATGGAGAGAATGAGTGAGGAAAGATTGACCAAGAGGATATATGTGTCGGAGGTGGAGGGAACGAGGAGAAGAGGGAGACCAAATTGGAGGTGGAAAGATGGAGTGAAAAGGATTTTGTGTGATCGGGGCCTGAACATGCAGGAGGGTGAAAGGAGGGCAAGGAATAGAGTGAATTGGAGCGATGTGGTATACAGGGGTTGACGTGCTGTCAGTGGATTGAATCAAGGCATGTGAAGCGTCTGGGGTAAACCATGGAAAGCTGTGTAGGTATGTATATTTGCGTGTGTGGACGTGTGTATGTACATGTGTATGGGGGGGGTTGGGCCATTTCTTTCGTCTGTTTCCTTGCGCTACCTCGCAAACGCGGGAGACAGCGACAAAGTATAAAAAAAAAAAAAAAAAAAAAAAAATATATATATATATATATATATATATATATATATATATATATATATATATATATATATATATATATATATATATATATTTATATATATATATATATATATATATATATATATATATATATATATATATATATATATATATATATATATATATATATATATATATATATATATATATATATATATATATATATATATATATATATATATATATATATATATATATATATTGCAACAGAGCCTCCTGTATCATTTTACAAAGAGGAGGAATAGAGGAAGACGCCTTTTGAAGGGTTGTTCCCTTGAAGACTCATTCATCTGTTCTTAGCGCTATCTCCGACTCCTAAAGGCAAGGAAGATGGACAGAGGAACAAGAATGTCGGACGTAGGCTTGCGAGGAGCAGCGGGTGGAAAGGTAGAAGGGAAGGGATCCTGGATGATGACGGTGGTATGGTAAGGGGAGGAGGGGATGATGAGGAGGTGAAGCTGGAGAATGTGGTAAGATATCAGGGGGATGGGGATACGTTAAGGGTAGAGTAGGAGGCAGGGCATTGTTTGGATTGGTGTTGGGGGAGGGTTAGGGAAGGGAGACGTGGCAGGGTAAGAGTAAGGTGTGGAAGGGAGGTTGCCCTGGAACTCGACAATACTTACCCAACAATAGGGCTGCTGCCGCTTCTGTTGACAACATTAGCGTATTAGTCGACCAATCTCTGATTTCGGCAGTTGATGGACGCAGCTCTCAGCCAATCTGACTAAAAGCCCCGCGGAGGGCAGGACGTGGCCCAGATGAGCGATGCTCAAATTTATTTTGTATTTACGTATTCCCAATATACAATTGACGTGTGTGAGTGTATATATATATATATATATATATATATATATATATATATATATATATATATATATATATATATATATATATATATATATATATATATTTCATTATTCATTTATTCATTTTGCTTTGTCGCTGTCTCCCGCGTTAGCGAGGTAGCGCAAGGAAACAGACGAAAGAATGGCCCAACCCACCCACATACACATGTATATACGTACACGTCCAACCACGCAAATATACATACCTATACATCTCAATGTATACATATATATACACACAGACATATACATATATATATGCACAGACATATACATATATATACACACAGACATATATATATATACACATGTACATGATTCATACTGTCTGACTTTATTTGTTCCCATCGCCACCTCGCCACACATGAAATAACCAACCCTCTCCCCCCTCATGTGTGCGAGGTAGCTCTAGGAAAGACAACAAAGGCCCCATTCGTTCGCACTCAGTCTCTAGCTGTCATGAAATAGTGCACCGATACCACAGCTCCCTTTCCACATCCAGGCCCCACACAACTTTCCATGGTTTACCCCAGACGCTTCACATGCCCTGGTTCAATCCATTGACAGCACGTCGACCCCGGTATACCACATCGTTCTAGTTCACTCTATTCCTTGCCCGCCTTTCACCCTCCTGCATGTTCAGGCCCCGATCACTCAAAATCTTTTTCACTCCATCTTTCCACCTCCAATTTGGTCTCCCACTTCTCGTTCCCTCCACCTCTGACACGTATATCCTCTTGGTCAATCTTTCCTCACTCATTCTCTCCATGTGACCAAACCATTTCAAAACACCCTCTTCTGCTCTCTCAACCACACTCATTTTATTACCACACATTTCTCTACCCTTACATTACTTACTCGATCAAACCACCTCACACCACATATTGTCCTCAAACATCTCATTTCCAGTACATTTACACTCCTGCGCACAACCCTATTCATAGCCCACGCCTCGCAACCATACAACATTGTTGGAACCACTATTCCTTCAAACATACCCATTTTTGCTTTCCGAGATAATGCTCTCGACTTCCACACATTCTTCAAGGCTCCCAGAATTTTCGACCCCTCCCCCACTCTATGATTCACTTCCGCTTCCATGGTTCCATCCGCTGCCAAATCCACTCCCAGATATCTAAAACACTTTACTTCCTCCATTTTTTCTCCATTCAAACCTACCTCCCAATTGACTTGACCCTCAACCCTACTGTACCTAATAACCTTGCTCTTATTGACATTTACACTTAACTTTCTTCTTTCACACACTTTACCAAACTCAGTCACCAGCTTCTGCAGTTTCTCACATGAATCAGCCACCAGCGCTGTATCATCAGCGAACAACAACTGACTCACTTCCCAAGCTCTCTCATCCACAACAGACTGCATACTTGCCCCTCTTTCCAAAACTTTTGAATTCACCTCCCTAACAACCCCATCCATAAACAAATTAAACAGCCATGGAGACATCACACACCCCTACCGCAAACCTACATTCACTGAGAACCAATCACTTTCCTCTCTTCCTACACGTACACATGCCTTACATCCTCGATAAAAACTTTTCACCGCTTCTAACAACTTGTCTCCCACACCATATATTCTTAATACCTTCCACAGAGCATCTCTATCAACTCTATCATACGCCTTCTCCAGATCCATAAATGCTACATACAAATCCATTTGCTTTTCTAAGTATTTCTCACATACATTCTTCAAAGCAAACACCTGATCCACACATCCTCTACCACTTCTGAAACCACATTGCTCTTCCCCAATCTGATGCTCTGTACATGCCTTCACGCTCTCAGTTAATACCCTCCCATATAATTTACCAGGAATACTCAACAAACTTATACCTCTGTAATTTGAGCACTCACTCTTAACCCCTTTGCCTTTGCACAATGGCACTGTGCAAGCATTCCGCCAATCCTCAGGCACCTCACCATGAATCATACATACATTAAATAACCTTACCAACCAGTCAACAATACAGTCACCCCCTTTTTTAATAAGTTCCACTGCAATACCATCCAAACCCGCTGCCTTGCGGCTTTCGTCTTCCGCAAAGCTTTTACTACCTCTTCTCTGTTTACCAAATCATTTTCCCTAACCCTATCACTTTGCATACCACCTCGACCAAAACACCCTATATCTGCCACTCTATCATCAAACACATTCAACAAACCTTCAAAATACTCACTCCATCTCCTTCTCACATCACCACTACTTGTTATAACCTCCCCATAGCCCCTTCACTGAAGTTCCCATTTGCTCCCTTGTCTTACGCACTTTATTTACTTTCTTCCAAAATATCTTTTTATTCTCCCTAAAATTTAATGATACTCTCTCACCCCAACTCTCATTTACCCTCTTTTCACCTCTTGCACCTTTCTCTTGACCTTCTGCCTCTTTCTTTTTTACATCTCCCACTAATTTGAATTTTTTCCCTGAAAAAATCGTCCAAATGCCTCTCTCTTCTCTTTCACTAATAATCTTACTTCTTCATCCCACCACTCTCTACACTTTCTAATCTGCCCACCTCCCACGCGTCTCATGCCACAAGTATTGTTTGTGCAAGCCATCACTGCTTCCCTAAATACATCCCATTCCTCCCCCACTCTACTAACCTCCTTTGTTCCCACCTTTTTCCATTCTGTACTCAGTCTCTCCTGGTACTTCCTCACACAAGTCTCCTTCCCAAGCTCACTTCCTCTCACTACTCTCTTCACCCCAGCATTCTCTATTCTTTTCTGAAAACCCCTACAAATCTTCACCTTCGCCTCCACAAGATTATGATCAAACATACCTCCAGTTGCACCTCTCAGCACATTAACATCCAAAAGTCTCTCTTTCGCGCGTCTGTCAATTAGCACGTAATCCAATAACGCTCTCTGTCCATCTCTCCTACTTACATACGTATACTTATGTATATCTCTCTTTTTAAACCAGGTATTCCCAATCATCAGTCCTTTTTCAGCACATAAATCTACAAGCTCTTCACCATTTCCATTTACAACACTGAACACCCCATGTATACCAATTATTCCCTCAACTGCCACATTACTCACCTTTGCATTCAAATCACCCATCACTATAACCCGGTCTCGTGCATCAAAACCACTAACACACTCATTCAGCTGCTCCCAAAACACTTGCCTCTCATGATCTTTCTTCTCATGCCCAGGTGCATATGCACCAATAATCACCCATCTCTCTCCATCAACTTTCAGTTTTACCCATATATATATATATATATATATATATATATATATATATATATATATATATATATATATATATATACATGTTTGAGGACAATGTGTGGTGTGAGGTGGTTTGATCGAGTAAGTAACGTAAGGGTAAGAGAGATGTGTGGAAATAAAAAGAGCGTGGTTGAGAGAGCAGAAGAGGGTGTTTTGAAATGGTTTGGGCACATGGAGAGAATGAGTGAGGAAAGATTGACCAAGAGGATATATGTGTCGGAGGTGGAGGGAACGAGGAGAAGAGGGAGACCAAATTGGAGGTGGAAAGATGGAGTGAAAAAGATTTTGTGTGATCGGGGCCTGAACATGCAGGAGGGTGAAAGGAGGGCAAGGAATAGAGTGAATTGGAGCGATGTGGTATACAGGGTTTGACGTGCTGTCAGTGGATTGAATCAAGGCATGTGAAGCGTCTGGGGTAAACCATGGAAAGCTGTGTAGGTATGTATATTTGCGTGTGTGGACGTGTGTATGTACATGTGTATGGGGGGGGGGGGGGGGTTGGGCCATTTCTTTCGTCTGTTTCCTTGCGCTACCTCGCAAACGCGGGAGACAGCGACAAAGTATAAAAAAAAAAAAAAAAAAAAAAAAAAATATATATATATATATATATATATATATATATATATATATATATATATATATATATATATATATATATATACATATATATATATTATCCCTGGTGATAGGAAAGAAAGAATACTTCCCACGTATTCCCTGCGTGTCGTAGAAGGCGACTAAAAGGGGAGGGAGTGGGGGGCTTGAAATCCTCCCCCTCTTGTTTTTTTTTTTTTTAATTTTCCAAAAGAAGGAACAGAGAAGGGGGCCAGGTGAGGATATTCCCTCATAGGCCCAGTCCTCTGTTCTCAACGCTACCTTGCTAACGCGGAAAATGGCGAATAGTTTGAAAGAAAGAAATATATATATATATTTTTTTTCATACTATTCGCCATTTCCCGCACCAGCGAGGTAGTATATATATATACACGAATATAGTGTATACGTACACGTACTTCCATATAACGTACAAACCAACAACCAGGATCGAACCCGGGACCCATGCGTGGCAGGCGGAAGCTTTCTCTTATTCATCTCCCAATCATTTGCACTCCTTCTTTGTAAGAACCACTAAAACGTCTTTCTTTTTTCTTTAGCCAGTAACTTTACTTCTTTATCCCACCGCTCACTACCATTTCTAAGCTGCCCACTTTCCATCTTTCGCATGCCACATGCATCTCTTGCACATGCCATTACTGCTTCTTTAGATACATCCCCTTGCTTAATTTACTCTCACTTTTCGGCAGTTTGCACTCATTCTGTCCTGGTATTTGTTCACTCGAGTCTATCTTCCAAGATCGCGTGATCTCACCACGCTCTTCTCTCTAACATTGTATCCTCTTTCTCGAAAACCTGTACAAATTGTCATCCTCGCCTCCAAGAGACATCCCACCAGCTGCCCCTTTCAGCACGCTGACCATCTCTCCTATTCACATTTATACATATATACTTCTGTATATATGTATATATGTATATATGTATATATGACAGCTGGAGACTGGGTGTGAACGAATGGGGCCTTTGTTGACTTTTCCTAGCGCTACCTCGCACACATGAGGGGGGAGGGGGATGTTATTTCATGTGTGGCGAGGTGGCGATGGAAATGAATAAAGGCAGACAGAGTGAATTGTGTTCATGTTTATATATGTATGTGTCTGTGTGTGTATATATATGTGTACATTGAGATGTATGGGTGTGTATATTTGCGTGTGTGGACGTGTATTTATATACATGTGTATGGGGGTGGGTTGGGCCATTTCTTTCGTCTGTTTCCTTGCGCTACCTCGCAAACGCGGGACACAACGACAAAGCAAAACAAATAATATATATATATATATATATATATATATATATATATATATATATATATATATTTTTTTTTTTTTTCCGCTGTCTCCCGCGTTTGCGAGGTAGCGCAAGGAAACAGACGAAAGAAATGGCCCAACCCACCCCCATACACATGTATATACATACGTCCACACACGCAAATATACATACCTACACAGCTTTCCATGGTTTACCCCAGTCGCTTCACATGCCTTGATTTACTCCACTGACAGCACGTCAACCCCGGTATACCACATCGCTCCAATTCACTCTATTCCTTGCCCTCCTTTCACCCTCCTGCATGTTCAGGCCCCGATCACGCAAAATCTTTTTCACTCCATCTTTCCACCTCCAATTTGGTCTCCCTCTTCTCCTCGTTCCCTCCACCTCCGACACATATATTCTCTTGGTCAATCTTTCCTCACTCATTCTCTCCATGTGCCCGAACCATTTCAAAACACCCTCTTCTGCTCTCTCAACCACACTCTTTTTATTTCCACACATCTCTCTTACCCTTACGTTACTTACTCGATCAAACCACCTCACACCACACATTGTCCTCAAACATCTCATTTCCAGCACATCCATCCTCCTGCGCACAACTCTATCCATAGCCCACGCCTCGCAACCATACAACATTGTTGGAACCACTATTCCTTCAAACATACCCATTTTTGCTTTCCGAGATAATGTTCTCGACTTCCACACATTCTTCAAGGCTCCCAGAATTTTCGCCCCCTCCCCCACCCTATGATCCACTTCCGCTTCCATGGTTCCATCCGCTGCCAGATCCACTCCCAGATATCTAAAACACTTCACTTCCTCCAGTTTTTCTCCATTCAAACTCACCTCCCAATTGACTTGACCCTCAACCCTACTGTACCTAATAACCTTGCTCTTATTCACATTTACTCTTAACTTTCTTCTTTCACACACTTTACCAAACTCAGTCACCAGCTTCTGCAGTTTCTCACATGAATCAGCCACCAGCGCTGTATTATCAGCGAACAACAACTGACTCACTTCCCAAGCTCTCTCATCCACAACAGACTTCATACTTGCCCCTCTTTCCAAAACTCTTGCATTCACCTCCTTAACAACCCCATCCATAAACAAATCAAACAACCACGGAGACATCACACACCCACACACCCCTGCCGCAAACCTATATTCACAAAGAACCAATCACTTTCCTCTCTTCCTACACGTACACATGCCTTACATCCTCGATAAAAACTTTTCACTGCTTCTAACAACTTGCCTCCCACATCATATATTCTTAATACCTTCCACAGAGCATCTCTGTAAACTCTATCAAACTCCAGATCCATAAATGCTACATACAAATCCATTTGCTTTTCTAAGTATTTCTCACATACATTCTTCAAAGCAAACACCTGATACACACATCCTCTACCACTTCTGAAACCACATTGCTCTTCCCCAATCTGATGCTCTGTACATGCCTTCACCCTCTCAATCAATACCCTCCCATATGATTTACTAGGAATACTCAACAAACTTATACCTCTGTAATTTGAGCACTCACTCTTATCCCCTTTGCCTTTGTACAATGGCGCTATGCACGCATTCCGCCAATCCTCAGGCACCTCACCATGAGTCATACATACATTAAATAACCTTACCAACCAGTCAACAATACAGTCACCCCCTTTTTTAATAAATTCCACTGCAATACCATCCAAACCTGCTGCCTTGCCGGCTTTCATCTTCCGCAAAGATTTTACTACCTCTTCTCTGTTTACCAAATCATTTTCCCTAACCCTTTCACTTTGTACACCACCTCGACCAAAACACCCTATATCTGCCACTCTATCATCAAACACATTCAACAAACCTTCAAAATACTCACTCCATCTCCTTCTCACGTCACCACTACTTGTTATAACCTCCCCAATTGCGCCCTTCACTGAAGTTCCCATTTGCTCCCTTGTCTTATGCACTTTATTTACCTCCTTCCAGAACATCTTTTTATTCTCCCTAAAATCTAATGATACTCTCTCACCCCAACTCTCATTTGCCCTCTTTTTCACCTCTTGCATCTTTCTCTTGACCTCCTGTCTCTTTCTTTTATACATCTCCCACTCAATTGCATTTTTTCCCTGCAAAAATCGTCCAAATGCCTCTCTCTTCTCTTTCACTTATACTCTTAATTCTTCATCCCACCACTCACTACTCTTTCTAATCAACCCACCTCCCACGCTTCTCATGCCACAAGCATCTTTTGCGCAATCCATCACTGATTCCCTAAATACATCCCATTCCTCTCCCACTCCCCTTACTTCCATTGTTCTCACCTTTTTCCATTCTGTACTCAGTCTCTCCTGGTACTTTCTCACACAAGTCTCCTTCCCAAGCTCACTTACTCTCACCACCCTCTTCACCCCAACATTCACTCTTCTTTTCTGAAAACCCATACAAATCTTCACCTTAGCCTCCACAAGATAATGATCAGACATCCCTCCAGTTGCACCTCTCAGCACATTAACATCCAAAAGTCTCTCTTTCGCGCGCCAGTCAATTAACACGTAATCCAATAACGCTCTCTGGCCATCTCTCCTACTTACATACGTATACTTATGTATATCTCGCTTTTTAAACCAGGTATTCCTAATCACCAGTCCTTTTTCAGCACATAAATCTACAAGCTCTTCACCATTTCCATTTACAACACTGAACACCCCATGTATACCAATTAATCCCTCAACTGCCACATTTCTCACCTTTGCATTCAAATCATCCATCACTATAACCCGTTCTCGTGCATCAAAACCACTAACACACTCATTCAGCTGCTCCCAAAACACTTGCCTCTCATGATCTTTCTTCTCATGCCCAGGTGCATATGCACCAATAATCACCCATCTCTCTCCATCAACTTTCAGTTTTACCCATATTAATCGAGAATTTACTTTCTTACATTCTATGACATACTCCCACAACTCCTGTTTTAGGAGTACTGCTACTCCTTCCCTTGCTCTTGTCCTCTCACTAACCCCTGACTTTACTCCCCAGACATTCCCAAACCACTCTTCCCCTTTACCCTTGAGCTTCGTTTCATTCAGAGCCAAAACATCCAGGTTCCTTTCCTCAAACATACTATCTATCTCTCCTTTTTTCACATCTTGGTTACATCCACACACATTTAGACACACCAATCTGAGTCTACAAGGAGGATGAGCACTCCCCGCGTGACTCCTCCTGTTTCCCATTTTTTAGAAAGTTTAAATTACAAGGAGGGGAGGATTTCTGGCCCCCCGCTCCCGTACCCTCTAGTCGCCTTCTACGACACGTGAGGAATGCGTGGGAAGTATTCTTTCACCCCTATCCCCAGGGATAATATATATATATATATATATATATATATATATATATATATATATATATATATATATATATGTATATATATATATATATATATATATATATATATATATATATATATATATATATATATATACACATACACACACACATATACACGCATATACACACACACACACATATATATATATATATATATATATATATATATATATATATATATATATATATATATTTATATATACATATGAAAAATATAAGAAATGATTTAGAAAACTGAAACTTCTAGCTTGAAATGAAATGAAAAAGGAATGTCACATAATGGTTCAACCTCTGGCTATGGAAAAGGGAAATGTATAATTTATTTACACAAACGTCAATAGTAGTTTTCATCAATTTAACCACTGTATCATACTGCCTGGTCCACTTCTCTCATCATGAAACTGGAATATTGGCTTATGATGTTTCTCAATTGTCTTCATTACACAAAGTACAACCATATCTTGGATACATGAGGGTAGGTAGTTGGTCATCCGCCATAATAAAGCCTTGACAGACCAAAAATTTATCTGGACCTCAACTTTTCCAGAACATTTATGAAAAACACCTTTTTGCTTTCCATCTCTATCACTTTGAAAAAAAAACTCCCTTTGTTCACATTTTAATGAAAGAATAAGCTTCAATGTCTAAGCTACATATTTTTCCAATTTCACTATTTTCTTGTCAGAGCACCATGTATGAAAACTATCACTCCAGTAACACAACTATAAACATTTGCTTCCCCTTTAAAAAAAGTTCTGGGGAAGTCTGTCCCGATACACTGCAGGTCACTCTACCACCTGACGAGGTTTGTGTTGCAATGGTTCTTAATTCACAAACGTAGTAGCATCACTGGTGGGCGGAAGAACATTCTTGTAACCAAAGCGAGGATCACAGTCCATGCAACTACTTGTACCACAACGTCCAAGTATGTTCACCCGAAGCGGTTCCGTGCACCTTGATCCTAAACAACTGCTTCTTTGACGCAGTAAGAGTGGTCGATGTCCAAGATGGGATGGGACACGGGACATTCACAGATGTTCCTGTTGAACTCGCTGTCGCTTCTCCATCCTCCCCATATATATATATATATATATATATATATATATATATATATATATATATATATATATATATATATATATATATATATATATATATATATATATATATATATATATATATATATATACATATATATATATATATATATATATATATATATATATATATATATATATATATATATATATATATATATATATATATATATGTATATATATATATATATATATATATATATATATACATATATACATATATATATATGTATATATATATATATATATATATATATATATATATATATATATATATATATATATATATATATATATATATATATATATATATATATATATATATTTATATATATATATGTATATATATATATATATATATATATTTTTTTTTTTTTTTTATACCTCGTCGCTGTCTCCCGCGGTTGCGAGGTAGCGCAAGGAAACAGACGAAAGAAATGGCCCAACCCACCCCCATACACATGTATATACATACGTCCACACACGCAAATATACATACCTACACAGCTTTCCATGGTTTACCCCGGACGCTTCACATGCCTTGATTCAATCCACTGACAGCACGTCAACCCCTGTATACCACATCGCTCCAATTCACTCTATTCCTTGCCCTCCTTTCACCCTCCTGCATGTTCAGGCCCCGATCACACAAAATCTTTTTCACTCCATCTTTCCACCTCCAATTTGGTCTTCCTCTTCTCCTCGTTCCCTCCACCTCCGACACATATATCCTCTTGGTCAATCTTTCCTCACTCATTCTCTCCATGTGACCAAACCATTTCAAAACACCCTCTTCTGCTCTCTCAACCACGCTCTTTTTATTTCCACACATCTCTCTTACCCTTACGTTACTTACTCGATCAAACCACCTCACACCACACATTGTCCTCAAACATCTCATTTCCAGCACATCCATCCTCCTCCGCACCACTCTATCCATAGCCCACGCTTCGCAACCATACAACATTGTTGGAACCACTATTCCTTCAAACATACCCATTTTTGCTTTCCGAGATAATGTTCTCGACTTCCACACATTCTTCAAGGCTCCAAGAATTTTCGCCCCCTCCCCCACCCTATGATCCACTTCCGCTTCCATGGTTCCATCCGCTGCCAGATCCACTCCCAGATATCTAAAACACTTAACTTCCTCCAGTTTTTCTCCATTCAAACTCACCTCCCAATGGACTTGACCCTCAACCCTACTGTACCTAATAACCTTGCTCTTATTCACATTTACTCTTAACTTTCTTCTTTCACACACTTTACCAAACTCAGTCAACAGCTTCTGCAGTTTCTCACATGAATCAGCCACTAGCGCTGTATCATCAGCGAACAACAACTGACTCACTTCCCAAGCTCTCTCATCCCCAACAGACTTCATACTTGCCCCTCTTTCCAAAACTCTTGCATTCACCTCCCTAACAACCCCATCCATAAACAAATTAAACAACCATGGAGACATCACACACCCCTGCAGCAAACCTACATTCACTGAGAACCAATCACTTTCCTCTCTTCCTACACGTACACATGCCTTACATCCTCGATAAAAACTTTTTACTGCTTCTAACAACTTGCCTCCCACACCATATATTCTTAATACCTTCCACAGAGCATCTCTATCAACTCTATCATATGCCTTCTCCAGATCCATAAATGCTACATACAAATCCATTTGCTTTTCTAAGTATTTTACACATACATTCTTCAAAGCAAACACCTGATCCACACATCCTCTACCACTTCTGAAACCACACTGCTCTTCCCCAATCTGATGCTCTGTACATGCCTTCACCCTCTCAATCAATACCCTCCCATATAATTTACCAGGAATACTCAACAAACTTATACCTCTGTAATTTGAGCACTCACTCTTATCCCCTTTGCCTTTGTACAATGGCACTATGCACGCATTCCGCCAATCCTCAGGCACCTCACCATGAGTCATACATACATTAAATAACCTTACCAACCAGTCAACAATACAGTCACCCACTTTTTTAATAAATTCCACCGCAATACCATCCAAACCTGCTGCCTTGCCGGCTTTCATCTTCCGCAAAGCTTTTACTTCCTCTTCTCTGTTTACCATATCATTTTCCCTAACCCTCTCACTTTGCACACCACCTCGACCAAAACACCCTATATCTGCCACTCTACCATCAAACACATTCAACAAACCTTCAAAATACTCACTCCATCTCCTTCTCATATCAACACTACTTGTTATCACCTCCCCATTTGCGCCCTTCACTGAAGTTCCCATTTGCTCCCTTGTCTTACGCACTTTATTTACCTCCTTCCAGAACATCTTTTTATTCTCCCTAAAATTTAATGATACTCTCTCACCCCAACTCTCATTTGCCCTTTTTTTCACCTCTTGCACCTTTCTCTTGACCTCCTGTCTCTTTCTTTTATACATCTCCCACTCAATTGCATTTTTTCCCTGCAAAAATCGTCCAAATGCCTCTCTCTTCTCTTTCACTAATACTCTTACTTCTTCATCCCACCACTCACTACCCTTTCTAATCAACCCATCTCCCACTCTTCTCATGCCACAAGCATCTTTTGCGCAATCCATCACTGATTCCCTAAATACATCCCATTCCTCCCCCACTCCCCTTACTTCCATTGTTCTCACCTTTTTCCATTCTGTACTCAGTCTCTCCTGGTACTTCCTCACACAAGTCTCCTTCCCAAGCTCACTTACTCTCACCACCCTCTTCACCCCAACATTCACTCTTCTTTTCTGAAAACCCATACAAATCTTCACCTTAGCCTCCACAAGATAATGATCAGACATCCCTCCAGTTGCACCTCCCAGCACATTAACATCCAAAAGTCTCTCTTTCGCGTGCCTGTCAATTAACACGTAATCCAATAACGCTCTCTGGCCATCTCTCCTACTTACATAAGTATACTTATGTATATCTCGATTTTTAAATCAGGTATTCCCAATCATCAGTCCTTTTTCAGCACATAAATCTACAATATATATATATATATATATATATATATATATATATATATATATATATATATATATATATATATATATATATGTGTGTGTGTAAATTACTGTATTTTTCTAAATTAAGTAATGATGATATTAATATCTGTAAGGGTATAGTGTATGCCTGTTTGTCAAAACCAGTGGAACCTAATTGCCCTAAAAGATTTATATGAGGTATTGACACCTTAAAAAAAAAAGATAAGGATATACATATTACTAGTGCAGGTAACGCTAACACTGTTGTGATTTTAGACAAAAGTAACTATTTATGTAAAATGAATGATCTTCTAAATGATGACACAACATATTCTAAACTTAGTAAAAGTCCCTTAGAAGCAGTTAATTCTCATCTCAATAAAGATATGAAGTTGTTGAAAGGTAACATTTCTCTTATCAAAAGTTTGTTATCTTTATCCCCATCACTGCCATATATGTATGGACTTATCAAAACACATAAACAGAATTTTCCAGCAAGACCTATAGTGAGTTCAGTAGGCTCCATCACATATAAATTGTCAAAATGGCTAGTTTCTTTATTAAGCCCTTTAGTGGGTAAGGTATCAAATTCTAATATCATGAACAATATATATTTAGTCAACAAGCTAAACAATATCAATGTTAATTTTGATTTCAAACTAGTTAGCTTTGATGTTTCCACTTTTCACTAAAGTTCCAATTGATGACCTTTTAGAATATTTAATTGATGTCTTGGATGATATTCATTTACCTGTTTCAAAGTCTAATTTCACTGAACTGATAAAATTGTGTATAAAAGACTTTGTATTTCAATTTAATGGAGATTATTATTCTCAAAAATTTGGTATGGCAATGGGTAACCCTCTTTCACCTGTACTAAGTAATCTTTATATGGAATTTTTTGAAACAAAATTACTAAAGGATATCTTACCTTCTAATGCAATTTGGTTTAGGTATGTAGATGATGTTCCTTGTGTTTGGCCAACAAATGAAAATTTACAAATATTTCTCCCCTTACTTAACAATTTAGTACCTTCCATCAAATTTATTGTAGAAAATGAAAATAATGGTATGTTACCATTTTCAGATTGCATGATCCATCGACAAGGAAACAAGTTTAAGTTTAGCATATACAGAAAACCCACCAATGTATGCTCATATATCCATTATTACTCATCTCAACATGAAAGAGTTAAACTATCATCATTTCAATCTATGTTCCTTAGGGCATTACGTATTTGCAGACCAGAGTTTATTGATGATGAGTTTGAGAAGATATATTCTATTGGATCTAATTTAAAGTACCCTAGATCTTTCATTGATAAATCCCTTAAGTTAGTAAAGAAATAATTTTATAGAGTTGAGCCGAAACCTCCCATTGACACCAAGAATCTTTTAGTTCTCCCTTTTAAAAACAATTTCACTTTGCTTCCCATGTTACTTAAATCCTTTAATGTAAATGTTGCCTTTAGCAACAATAATCTATAAAGAATATCTTAATCAGGAATTCACCAGAAAATTCTCTTGGATGCATCTGTAAAGTGCCTTGTGGAAACTGTTATAAATTTTATGTTGGTCAGACAGGTAAGGATTTTTGTTAGACTTAAGCAACATAGGTATAGTATAAGAACGGGACAAGAATCAAATGCCTTGTTTACTCACGTAAAAAAGTATGATCATTGTATTGACTGGAGTAACGCCATCTCAATTATTAACTCTAACTCTATTACTAAGAGAAATGCCATTGAATCTTCTATTATTAAATACACAAAGAATTATAATCTTAACATTAGTGATGGTCTATACAAATTAGATAACTTTTTTGTTGATAAAATTTATAAAATGATAAGTTTATGAACGCTAATTGTATGTTTTGGACAATCACATGTTTACCAAATGACGTCCTAGCTTCGTTTCTTCGATTTATATCAACTGACTCTCTTGTGTCTCCCCTGATGATGTGATTATTACACGAAAGTGCACTTGGGAACTTATCGTGTTTCATTTTCCCCCGTGGACTCATAGGAATATTTTGATCACGCGCAAAATTGTGATCATTTCCAGCATTGATTCCACACGGCTCTTCAAGTACTTCTATACAAGCTGTCCTGGACTTTCTCCTTTCGTTACTGCTTTCTCCAAATCGTTAATCAAGGCTCACCAACTGAAGTTACGATTTGGATTCCTCAGGAAAAGCCTTGATGAACAAGTGATGCCAAGATCTGTCCTACCTCAACGTTTGTTGCAGCTGTCTGGTCGACCATTTGACCAATTCCAGAATATTATTTTAAAGAAAAACATTGAATTAAAGAAACTTGAAATGGAGGAGGCTTTTCGCATTTCAAGAGAGAAGAAACGTGCCTTTCAAATGGCAGTACCGACACACTGGAAGAACCGGATGTTGGACTATTGCTATGATAGATTAAGGAAAGAATGCAATAGGCTACAAGTGTCACTAAATCGTAAGTTGGACCATCTTATTGAAAACAGCGACTGGACCAAAAACACAAACCCATCTTTTGTGGTAAACCTGTCTAATTAACAACTAGATAAAGATTCCTTGTGTGCATTAGGCTAGGGTTTAAGTTTTGTGTGCTCTAACAGAGAAGCCAGCTGTGTTGATGTCACAAAGTCTTTTTGTAATTTAGAAAAATACAGTAATTTAAGTAATGATGATATTGATATCTGTAAGGGTATAGTGTATGCCTGTTTGTCAAAACCAGTGGAACATAATTGGTCTAAAAGATTTATAAGAGCTATTAACACCTTAAAAAAAGACAAGGATATTACTAAATCAGATAAGGCTAACACAGTTGTGATTTTAGACAAAAGTAACTATTTATCTAAAATGAATGATCCTCTAAATGATGACACAACATATTCTAAACTTAGTAAAAGTCCCTTAGAAGCAGTTAATTCTCATCTCAATAAAGAAATGAAGTTGTTGTTGAAAGGTAACATTTCTCTTATCCAAAGTTTGTCATCTTTGTCCCCTTCATTGCCATTTATGTATGGACTTATCAAAATACATAAACAGAATTTTCCAGCAAGACCTATAGTGAGTTCAGTAGGCTCCATCACATATGAATTGTCAAAATGGTTAGTTTCTTTATTAAGCCCTTTAGTTGGTAAGGTATCAAATTCTAATATCATGAACAATGTAGATTTAGTCAACAAGCTAAACAATATCAATGTTAATTTTGATTTCAAACTAGTTAGCTTTGATGTTTCCTTACTTTTCACTAAAGTTCCTGTTGATGACCTTTTAGAATATTCATTTGATGTCTTGGATGATATTCATTTACCTGTTTCAAAGTCTAATTTCATTGAACTGATAAATTGTGTATAAAAGACTATGTATTTCAATGTAATGGAGATTATTATGCTAAAAAATTTGGTATGGCAATGGGTAACCCTCTTTCACCTGTACTAAGTAATCTTTATATGGAATTTTTTGAAACAAAATTACTAAATGATATCTTACCTTCTAATGCAATTTGGTTTAGGTATGTAGATGATGTTCTTTGTGTTTGGCCAACAAATGAAAATTTACAAATATTTCTCCCCTTACTTAACAATTTAGTACCTTCCATCAAATTTACTGTAGAAAATGAAGATAATGGTATGTTACCGTTTTTAGATTGCATGGTCCATCGACAAGGAAACAAGTTTTAGTTTAGCATATACAGAAAACCCACCAATGTATGCTCATATATCCATTATCACTCATCTCAACATGAAAGAATTAAATCATCATCATTTCAATCTATGTTCCTTAGGGCATTACGTATTTGCAGACCAGAGTTTATTGATGATGAGTTTGAGAAGATATATTCTATTGGATCTAAGTTAAAGTACCCTAGATCTTTCATTGATAAATCCCTTAAGTTAGCAAAGAAATCATTTTATAGAGTTGAGCCCAAACCTCCCATTGACACCAAGAATCTTTTAGTTCTCCCTTTTGATAATAATTTCACTTTGCTTTCCATGTTGCTTAAATCCTTTAATGTAAATGTTGCCTTTAGTAACAATAATACTATAAAGAATATCTTAATCAGGAATTCACCAGAAAATTCTCTTGGATGCATCTATAAAGTGCCTTGTGGAAACTGTGATAAATTTTATGTTGGTCAGACTGGTAGGGATCTTTTTTAGACTTAAGCAACATAAATATAGTATAAGAACGGGACAAGAATCAAATGCCTTGTTTAATCACGGTAAAAACTATGATAATTGTATTGACTGGAGTAACGCCATCTCAATTATTAACTCTCTATTACCAAGAGAAATATCATTGAATCTTCTATCATCAAATACACAAAGAATTATAATCTTAATATTAGTGATGATCTATACAAATTAGTAACTTTATTGTTGGTAAAATTTGTAAAGTGATAAGTTTATGAACGCTCGTTGTATGTTTTGGACAATCACATGTTTACCAAATGGCGTCCTATATATATATATATATATATATATATATATATCTTCCGCTTCCATGGTTCCATCCGCTGACAGATGGATGGAACCATGGAAGCGGAAGTGGATCATAGGGTGGGGGAGGGGGCAAAAATTTTGGGAGCCTTGAAAAATGTGTGGAAGTCGAGAACATTATCCCGGAAAGCAAAAATGGGTATGTTTGAAGGAATAATGGTTCCAACAATGTTGTATGGTTGCGAGGCGTGGGCTATGGATAGAGTTGTGCGCAGGAGGATGGATGTGCTGGAAATGAGATGTTTGAGGACAATGTGTGGTGTGAGGTGGTTTGATCGAGTAAGTAACGTAAGGGTAAGAGAGATGTGTGGAAATAAAAAGAGCGTGGTTGAGAGAGCAGAAGAGGGTGTTTTGAAGTGGTTTGGGCACATGGAGAGAATGAGTGAGGAAAGATTGACCAAGAGGATATATGTGTCGGAGGTGGAGGGAACGAGGAGAAGAGGGAGACCAAATTGGAGGTGGAAAGATGGAGTGAAAAGGATTTTGTGTGATCGGGGCCTGAACATGCAGGAGGGTGAAAGGAGGGCAAGGAATAGAGTGAATTGGAGCGATGTGGTATACAGGGGTTGACGTGCTGTCAGTGGATTGAATCAAGGCATGTGAAGCGCCCGGGGTAAACCATGGAAAGATGTGTAGGTATGTATATTTGCGTGTGTGGACGTATGTATGTACATGTGTATGGGGGGGGTTGGGCCATTTCTTTCGTCTGTTTCCTTGCGCTACCTCGCAAACGCGGGAGACAGCGACGAGGTATAAAAAAAAAAAAAAAAAAAAATATATATATATATATAAATATATATATATATATAAATATATATATATATATATATATATATATATATATATATATATATATATATATATATATATATATATATATATATATATATATATATAGATATTTAGATATAAATTTTAGGGAGAATAAAAAGATGTTCTGGAAGGAGGTAAATAAAGTGCGTAAGACAAGGGAGCAAATGGGAACTTCAGTGAAGGGCGCAAATGGGGAGGTGATAACAAGTAGTGGTGATGTGAGAAGGAGATGGAGTGAGTATTTCGAAGGTTTGTTGAATGTGTTTGATGATAGAGTGGCAGATATAGGGTGTTTTGGTCGAGGTGGTGTGCAAAGTGAGAGGGTTAGGGAAAATGATTTGGTAAACAGAGAAGAGGTAATGAAAGCTTTGCGGAAGATGAAAGCCGGCAAGGCAGCAGGTTTGGATGGTATTGCAGTGGAATTTATTAAAAAAGGGGGTGACTGTATTGTTGACTGGTTGGTAAGGTTATTTAATGTATGTATGACTCATGGTGAGGTGCCTGAGGATTGGCGGAATGCGTGCATAGTGCCATTGTACAAAGGCAAAGGGGATAAGAGTGAGTGCTCAAATTACAGAGGTATAAGTTTGTTGAGTATTCCTGGTAAATTATATGGGAGGGTATTGATTGAGAGGGTGAAGGCATGTACAGAGCATCAGATTGGGGAAGAGCAGTGTGGTTTCAGAAGTGGTAGAGGATGTGTGGATCAGGTGTTTGCTTTGAAGAATGTATGTGAGAAATACCTAGAAAAGCAAATGGATTTGTATGTAGCATTTATGGATCTGGAGAAGGCATATGATAGAGTTGATAGAGATGCTCTGTGGAAGGTATTAAGAATATATGGTGTGGGAGGAAAGTTGTTAGAAGCAGTGAAAAGTTTTTATCGAGGATGTAAGGCATGTGTACGTGTAGGAAGAGAGGAAATGATTGGTTCTCAGTGAAAGTAGGTTTGTGGCAGGGGTGTGTGATGTCTCCCTGGTTGTTTAATTTGTTTATGGATGGGGTTGTTAGGGAGGTAAATGCAAGAGTTTTGGAAAGAGGGGCAAGTATGAAGTCTGTTGGGGATGAGAGAGCTTGGGAAGTGAGTCAGTTGTTGTTCGCTGATGACACAGCGCTGGTGGCTTATTCATGTGTGAAACTGCAGAAGCTGGTGACTGAGTTTGGTAAAGTGTGTGGAAGAAGAAAGTTAAGAGTAAATGTGAATAAGAGCAAGGTTATTACGTACAGTAGGGTTGAGGGTCAAGTCAATTGGGAGGTGAGTTTGAATGGAGAAAAACTGGAGGAAGTGAAGTGTTTTAGATATCTGGGAATGGATCTGGCAGCGGATGGAACCATGGAAGCGGAAGTGGATCATAGGGTGGGGGAGGGGGCGACAATTCTGGGGGCCTTGAAGAATGTGTGGAAGTCGAGAACATTATCTCGGAAAGCAAAAATGGGTATGTTTGAAGGAATAGTGGTTCCAACAATGTTGTATGGTTGCGAGGCGTGGGCTATGGATAGAGTTGTGCGTAGGAGGGTGGATGTGCTGGAAATGAGATGTTTGAGGACAATGTGTGGTGTGAGGTGGTTTGATCGAGTGAGTAACGTAAGGGTAAGAGAGATGTGTGGAAATAAAAAGAGCGTGGTTGAGAGAGCAGAAGAGGGTGTTTTGAAGTGGTTTGGGCACATGGAGAGGATGAGTGAGGAAAGATTGACCAAGAGGATATATGTGTCGGAGGTGGAGGGAACAAGGAGAAGAGGGAGACCAAATTGGAGGTGGAAAGATGGAGTGAAAAGATTTTGTGTGATCGGGGCCTGAACATGCAGGAGGGTGAAAGGAGGGCAAGGAATAAAGTGAATTGGAGCGATGTGGTATACCGGGGCTGACGTGCTGTCAGTGGATTGAATCAGGGCATGTGAAGCGTCTGGGGTAAACCATGGAAAGCTGTGTAGGTATGTATATTTGCGTGTGTGGACGTATGTATGTACATGTGTATGGGGGGAGTTGGGCCATTTCTTTCGTCTGTTTCCTTGCGCTACCTCGCAAACGCGGGAGACAGCGACAAAGTATAAAAAAAAGAAAAAAGAAATATATATATATATATATATATATCTCGGAAAGCAAAAAATGTGTGTGCTTCAAGGAATAGTGGTTCCAACAAGAGTTTTGGAAAGAGGGGCAAGTATGCAGTCTGTTGTGGATGTAAGAGCTTGGGAAGTGACTCAGTTGTTGTTCGCTGATGATACATCGCTGGTGGCTGATTCGTGTCAGAAACTCCAGAAGCTGGTGACTGAATTTGGTAAAGTGTGTGAAAGGAGAAAGCTGAGAGTAAATGTGAATAAGAGCAAGGTTATTAGGTACAGTAGTGTTGAGGGACAAGTCAATTGGGAAGTAAGTTTGGATGGAGAAAAACTGGAGGAAGTGAAGTGTTTTAGATATTTTGGAGTGGATTTGGCAGCGGATGGAACCAGAGAAGCGTAAGTGAATCATAGGGTGGGGGAGGGGGCGAAAGTTCTGGGAGCGTTGAACAATGTGTGGAAGTCGAGAACATTATCTCGGAAAGCAAAAAATGGGTATGTTTGAAGGAATAGTGGTTCCAACAATGTTATATGGCTGCGAGGCGTGGGCTCTCGATAGAGTTGTGCGGAGGAGGGTGGATGTGCTGAAATTGAGATGTTTGAGGACAATATGTGCTGTGAGGTGGTTTGATCGAGTAATAATGGGATAAGAGAAATGTGTGGTAATAAAAAGGGTGTGGTTGAGAGAGCAGAAGAGGGTGTCTTGAAATGGTTTGGCCACATGGAGAGAATGAGTGAGGAAAGATTCACCAAGAGGATATATGTGTCAGAGGTGGAGGGAACGAGAAGTGGGAGACCAAATTGGAGGTGGAAAGTTGGAGTGAAAATGATTTTGATTGATCGGGGCCTGAACATGCAGGAGGGTGAAAGGGGTGCAAGGAATAGAGTGAATTGGAACGATGTGGTATACCGGGGTCGGCGTGCTGTCAATGGATTGAACCAGGACATGTGAAGTGTCAGGGGTAAACCATGGAAAGTTTTGTGGGCCTGGATGTGGAAAGGGATATGTTGTTTCGGTGCATAATTACATGACAGCTACAGACTGAGTGTGAACGAATGTGGCCTTTGTTGTCTTCCTAGAGATACCTCGCGCACATGAGGGGGAAGGGTGTTGTTATTTCATGTGTAGCGGGGTGGCGATGGGAATAAATAAAGGCAGCAGGTATGAATAACGTACATGTGTATATATGTATATGTCTGTGTGTGTGTATATTAATGTATACGTTGAGATGTATAGGTACGTATATTTGCATGTGTGGACGTGTATGTATATACATGTGTATGTGGGTGGGTTGGGCCATTCTTTCGTCTGTTTCCTTGCGCTACCTCGCTAACGTGGGAGACAGCGACAAAGTAAAATAAATAAATGAATAATATATATATATATATATATATATATATATATATATATATATATATATATATATATATATATATATATATATATATATATGTATATATATATGTATATATGTATATATATATATATATATATATATATATATATATATATATATATATATATATATATATATATATATATATATATATATATATATATATTAATATATATATATATATATATATATATATATATATATATATATATATATATATATATATATATATATATATATATATATATATATATATATATATATATATATATGTGTGTGTGTGTGTGCGTGTATCATCCCTTGGGATAGGGGAGAAAGAATACTTCCCATGTATTCCCTGCGTGTCGTAAAAGGCGACTAAAAGGGGAGGGAGCGGGGGGTGGAAATCCTCCCCTTTAGTTTTTTTTCTTTAAGGAACAGAAGGAACAGAGAAGGGGCCAAGTGAGGATATTCCCTCAAAGGCCCATTCCTCTCTTCTTAACGCTACCTCGCTAACGCCGGAAATGACGAATAGTATGAAAACAAAAGATATATATATATATATATATATATATATATATATATATATATATATATATATATATATATATATATATGGTTGCGAGGCGTGGGCTATGGATAGAGTGGTGCGCAGGAGGATGGATGTGCTGGAAATGAGATGTTTGAGGACAATGTGTGGTGTGAGGTGGTTTGATCGAGTAAGTAACGTAAGGGTAAGAGAGATGTGTGGAAATAAAAAGAGCGTGGTTGAGAGAGCAGAAGAGGGTGTTTTTAAATGGTTTGGGCACATGGAGAGAATGAGTGAGGAAAGATCGACCAAGAGGATATATGTGTCGGAGGTGGAGGGAACGAGGAGAAGAGGGAGACCAAATTGGAGGTGGAAAGATGGAGTGAAAAAGATTTTGTGTGATCGGGGCCTGAACATGCAGGAGGGTGAAAGGAGGGCAAGGAATAGAGTGAATTGGAGCGATGTGGTATACCGGGGTTGACGTGCTGTCAGTGGATTGAATCAGGGCATGTGAAGCGTCTGGGGGGTAAACCATGGAAAGCTGTGTAGGTATGTATATTTGCGTGTGTGGACGTATGTATATACATGTGTATGGGGGTGGGTTGGGTCATTTCTTTCGTCTGTTTCCTTGCGCTACCTCGCAAACGCGGGAGACAGCGACAAAGCAAAAAAAAAAAAAAATATATATATATATATATATATATATATATATATATATATATATATATATATATATATATATATATATATATATATATATATATATATATATATATATATATATATATATATATATATATATATATATATATATATATATACATATATTGTCCCTGGGGATAGGGAGAAAGAATACTTCCCACGTATTCCCTGCGTGTCGTAGAAGGCAACTAAAAGGGAAGGGAGCGGGGGGGCTGGAAATCCTCTCCTCTCGGTTTTTTTTTTTTAATTTTCCAAAAGAAGGGACCGAGAAGGGGGCCAGGTGAGGATATTCCCTCAAAGGTCCAGTCCTCTGTTCTTAATGCAACCTCGCTAATGCGGCAGATGGCGAATAGTATGAAAGAAAGAAATATACATATATATATATATATATATATATATATATATATATATATATATATATATATATATATATATCCAATTATTCTTTAATTCATTATATCTAATCGCTGTTTCCCGTGTCAGCGAGGTAGCGTAAGGAAACAGACGAAGAATGGTCCAACCACTCATATACACATATATACATAAACAACCATACACGCACATATACGTACATATGCCTTTCAACGTGTACATACATATACATATATACACATGCATATATTCATACTTGTTGCCTTCACCCATATCCGTCGCCACCCCGCCACACAGGAAATAGCACCTCTCCCCATCCTCCAGCGAGGTAGCGCCAGGAAAAGAAAATAAGGCCACATTCGTTCACAATCAGTCTTTACCTGTCATGTGTAATGACCAAAACCATACCCAAACCACACAGACATTTCCATGGTTTACCCCAGACGCTTCACATGCCCTTGTTCAATCCATTGACAGCACGTCGACCTAGGTATACCACATCGTTACAATTCACTCTATTCCTTGCACGCCTTTCATCCTGTATGTTCAGGCCCCGACCGCTCAAAATCATTTTTCACTCCATCCTTCCAACACCAATTTGGTCTCCCACTTCTCCTTATTCCCTCCACCTCTGACACGTATATCCTCTTTGTCAATCTTTCCTCACTCATTTTCTTCATGTGTCCAAACCATTTCAACATATCCTCTCCTGCTTTTTCAATCACACCCTTTTTATTACCACACATCTCTCTTACCCTTACATTACTTACTCCATCGAACCATCTCACACCACATATTGTCCTCAAATCTCTCATTTCCAACACATCCACCCTCCTCCGCACAACTCTGTCTATAGCCCATACCTCGCAGCCACATACAATTGTGGAACGACTATTCCTTCAAACATACTCATTTTTGCTCTCTAAGATAATGTTCTCGCCTTCCACACATTCTTTAACGCTCCTAGAACCTTCGCCCCCTGCCACACCCTGTTACTCGCTTCTGCTTCAGTGGTTCCATCCGCTGCTAAGTCC
Organism: Panulirus ornatus; assembly: GCF_036320965.1. NCBI lineage: Eukaryota > Metazoa > Arthropoda > Malacostraca > Decapoda > Palinuridae > Panulirus > Panulirus ornatus. The sequence continues at coordinate 22,368,976 of NC_092236.1, forward strand.
ACTCCCTGATATCTAAAACACTTCACTTCCTCCAATTTTTCTCTATTCAAACTTACCTCCCAATCAACTTGTCTCTGAACCCTACTGAACGTAATAACCTTGCCCTTATTCTCATTTGCTCTCAACTTTCTCCTTTCACACACTTTACCAAACTCTGTCACCAACCTCTGCTTTTTTTCACCCGAATCAGCCACCAGCGCTGTATCATCAGCAAACAACAATCTACTCACTTCCCAAGCCCTCTCATCCACAACAGACCGCGTATTTGCCCCTCTTTCCAAAGCTCTTGCATTCACCTCCCTAACCACTCCATCCATAAACATATTAAACAGCCATGGAGACATCATGCACCCCTGCCGCAAACAGACATTCACTGGGAACCAATCACTTTCCTCTCTTCCTAATCGTACACATGCCATACATCCTTGTTAGAAACTTTTCACTGCTTCTAACAACTTACCTCCCACACCATATATTCTTAATACCTTCCACAAAGCATCTCTATCAACCCTATCATTCGCCTTCTCCAGATCCATGAATGCTACGTACAAATCCATCTGGTTTTCTAAGTATTTCTCACATACCTTCTTCAAAGAAACACCTGATCCACACATCCTCTATCACTTCTAAAACCACACTGCTCTTCCCTAATCTGATGATCTGTACATGCCTTTACCCTCCCAATCAATGCTCTCCTATATATATAATTTCGCAGGAATACTCAACAAACTTATGCCTCTATAATTTGAACACTTACCTTTATCTCCTTTGCCTTTGTACACTGGCACTATGCATGCATTCCGGCAATCCTCAGGCACTTCACCATGATCCATATATTCAGTGAATTCCTTACCAACCAATATAATCATACAAACCTCTAAAAGCCAGGATCGAGCCCGGGACCCCGGCCCTGCTTGGCAGGCGGGAGTGCTACTGCTAGGCTATGATCGCCCCTAGTAAGGAAAGGGCGATTTGATCCTGGCTGTTGGAGGTTTGTATGTTATGTGGAAGTGCGCGTCCATATGCACTATATTCGTATATATATATATATATATATATATATATATATATATATATATATATATATATATATATATATATATATATATATATATATATATATATATATATACATATACATCAGCGATGTACAGTTAGTTTCTGTAAGATGCTATCTGCTGGTTGTGTGAGCCTGATGGGATTTGACCAATGGAAACCCCGTTGCTCGCCAACTTGAGACGAGGGGTATTCGGTTACATAGGGACGATCATAGCCACGCAAGTGTGCTGGGTTCGATCGTGGCTGTTGCGGGTTTGTATGTTATGTGGAAGTGCGTGTTCATAGGCACTTTATTCGTATATATATATATTTATCAATATACTTTGTCGCTGTCCCCTGCATTAGCGAGGTAGGGCAAGGAAACAGACGAAAGAATGGCCAAATCCACGCACATACACATGTATATGCAAAAACGTCCACACACGCACATATACATACCTATACATTTCAACATATACATATATAAACATACATAGACATATACATGTATACGCATGTACATAATTCATATTTGCTGCCAGTATTCATTCCCGTCGCCACCCCACCACGCATGAAATGACAACCCCCTCACCACGCATGCGCACGAGGAAGCGCTAGAAAAGACAACAAAGGCCCCATTCGTTCACACTCAGTCTCTAGCTGTCATGTACGATGCACCGAAACCACAGCTCCCTTTCCACATCCAGGCCCCATAAAACTTTCCATGGTTTACCCCAGACGCTTCACATGCCCTGGTTCAGTCCACTGACAGCACGTCGACCCCGGTATACCACATCGTTCCAATTCACTCTTTTCCTTGCACATCTTTCACCCTCCTGCATATTCAGGCCCCGATCGCTCAAAATCTTTTTCACTCCATCTTTCCACCTCCAATTTGTCCTCACACTTCTCGTTCCCTCCACCTCTGACACATATACTTCTTTGTCAATCTTTCCTCACTCATTCTCTCCATATGACGAAACCATTTCAAAACACCCTCTTCTGCTCTCTCAACCACACTCTTTTTATTACCACACATATCTCTTATCCTTGCATTACACGATCAAACCACCTCACACCACATTTCGTCCTCAAACATCTCACTTCCAACACATCCACCCTCCTCCGCACAACTCTATCTATAGCCCACGCCTCGCAACCATATAACATTGTTGGAACCACTATTCCTTCACACACAACCATTTTTACTTTCCGAGATAATGGTCTCGCCTTCCACACATTTTTCAACGCTCCCAGAACTTTTGCCCCCTCCGCTTCCGTGGTTCCATCCGCTGCCAAATCCACTCCCAGATATCTAAAACGCTTAACTTCCTCCAGTTTTTCTCCATTTGAACTTACCTCTCAATCGACCTGTACCTCAATTTTACTGTACCTAATAACCTTGCTCTTATTCAGATCTACTCTCAGCTTTCTTCTTTCACACACTTTACCAAATCCAGTCACCAGCTTCTGCAGTTTCTCACATGAATCAGCCACCAGCGCTGTATCATCAGCGAACAACAACTGACTCACTTCCCGAGCTATCTCATCCACAACAGACTGCATACTTGCCCCTCTCTCCAAAACTCTTGCATTCACCTCCCTAACAACCCCATCCATAAACAAATTACACAACCATGGAGACATCACGCACCCCTGCCGCAAAGCGACATTCACTGAGAACCAATCACTTTCCTCTATTCCTACTCGTACAAATGCTTTACGTCCTCGATAAAAACTTTTCACTGCTTCTAGCAACTTGCCTCCCACACCATATATTCTTAAAACCTTCCACAGAGCATCTCTATCGACTCTATCATATTCCTTCTCAGATGCATAAATGCTACATACAAATCCATTTGCTTTTCTAAGTATTTCTCACATACATTCTTCAAAGCAAACACCTGATCCACACATCCTCTGCCACTTCTGAAAACACACTGCTCTTCTCCAGTCTGATGCTCTGTACATGTCTTCACCCTCTCAATCAATACCTTCCCATATAGTTTCCCAGAAATACTCAACAAACTTATACCTCTGTAATTTGAGCACTCAACTTTATCCCCTTTGTCTTTGTACAGTGGCACTATGCATGCATTCCGACAATCCTGAGGCACCTCACAATGAGTCATACGTACATTAGATATCCTTACCAACCAGTCAACAACATAGTCACCCCTTTTTTAATAAATTCCCCTGCAATACCATCCAAACCCGTTGCCTTGCCAGCTTTCATCTTCCGCAAAGCTTTTACTACCTAATCTCTGTTTACCAAATCATTGTCCCTAACCCTCTTACTTCGCACACCTCCTCGACCAAAACACCCTATATCTGCCACTCTGTCATCTAACACATTTAACAAACCTTCAAAATACTCTTTCCATCTCCTTCTCACATCACCACAATTTGTTATCACCTCCCCATTTGCCCCCTTCACCGATGTCCCCATTTGTTCTCTTGACTTACGCACTTTATTTACCTCCTTCCAAAACATCTTTTTCCCTCCCTAGAATTTAATGATACTCTCTTACCCCAACTGTCATTTGCCCTCTTTTTTACCTCTTGCACCTTTCTCTTGACCTCCTGCCTCTTTCTTTTATATATCTCCCAGTCATTTGCACTATTTATCTGCAAATATTGTCCAAATGCCTCTTTTCTCTATCAGTAATAATCTTACTTCTTCATCCCACCACTCACTACCCTTTCTAATCTCCCCACCTCCCACGCTTCTCATGCCACAAGCATCTTTTGCGCAAGCCATCACTGCGTCCCAAAATACATCTCATTCCTTTCCCGCTCCCCTTACGTCCTTTGCTCTCACCTTTTTCCATTCTGCACTTAATCTCTCCTGGAACTTCCTTACACAAGTCTCCTTCCTAAGCTCACTTACTCTCACCACTCTATTCACCCCCACATTTTCTCTTCTTTTCTGAAAGCTTCTACAAATCTTCACCTTCGCCTCCACAACATAATGATCAAACATCCCTCCAGTTGCACCTCTCAGCACATTAACATTCAAAAGTCTCTCTTTCGCGAGCCTATCAATTAACACATAATCCAATAACGCTCTCTGGCCATCTCTCCTACTTACATACGTTTACTTATGTATATTTCTCTTCTTAAACCAGGTATTCCCAACCACCAGTCCTTTTTCAGCACACAAATCTACAAGCTCTTCCCCATTTCCATTTACAACACTGAACACCCTATGTACTCCAATTATTCCCTCAACTGCCACATTACTCATCTTTGCATTCAAATCACCCATCACTATACCCCGATCTCCTGCATCAAACTACTAACACACTCACTCAGCTGCTCCCAAAACACTTGCCTCTCCTGATCTTTCTTCTCATGCCCAGGTGCATATGCATCAATATTCACCCATCTGTCTCCATCCACTTTCAGTTTAACCCATATCAGCCTAGAGTTCACTTTCGTACACTCTATCACATATTCCCACCACTCCTGTTTCAGGAGTAGTGCTACTCCTTCCCTTGCTCTTGTCCTCCCACCAACCCCTGACCTTACTCCAGGTCAAGCTGGCCTTTACGTGCACTATTCACATGCAGCGCGGCGCTCCCGGCGTACGTGTTAGGTACAGCTCACTGTTTGTGTCCACACACCGATAAGATTCTCGCTAGGCCCATGCTGGCGGTCGGCCCTTCCTGTTCCCCGGGATTGCGGTAGATGTTAGCGTTATAACCCCACGGGTTTAGGCAAACTGTCTTGTCTCTGTGCTGGTGTGATGCTCACTGACCCTCCTCGTCTGTTCTTACGTAATGTAGGATGCCATTTGTTATAATGCCAAGGCAATTAGTTCAGTTTCCTTGGTTAATTACACCGCTAATTCACTTTTCCACTTTCCCAAACGAAACATTTTCATTTTCATTTTGCCCCCTTCTCCCTGTATCTTCTCAGACACCACGAATATTACGATTTAAAGCTTATATCATCTTATAGGAGACCTGCTATGGACGATGTAAAGGTCTCGTGAGTTTGTATCTTTAAATCTTACTGCTAACTTAGTTACAAACTATGAAAGAACTTAAAAACACTATTTCAGTTCCATCATTCTTACAGTCTAAAGTTTTATTCACTACTAATTCAAACATTTTACGAGAATATCCTTAATCAGTAATCTCTCGAGCTATCATGGTTCATAACCCTAACAATAAGGGCCGCACTGAGGTCGGCCTAATGTTTACATACCGCACGCACACACACACACACACACACCCATAAACAAACAAACTCCCTATCTCCAAGCTTGTTCCGTCATTCCGTCTTGTTATATATATATATATATATATATATATATATATATATATATATATATATATATATATATATATATATATATTCTTTCTTTCTTTCAAACTGTTCGCCATTTCCCGCATTAGCGAGGTAGCGTTAAGAACAGAGGACTGGGCCTTTGAGGGAATACCCTCACCTGGCCCAATTCTCTGTTCCTTCTTTTGGAAAATTAAAAAAAAAAAAAAAAAAAAAAAAACGAGAGGGGAGGATTTCCAGCCCCCCGCTCCCTCCCCTTTTAGTCGCCTTTTACGACACGCAGGGAATACGTGGGAAGTATTCTTTGTCCCCTATCCCCAGGGATGATATATATATATATATATATATATATATATATATATATATATGGAAAGATAGATAGATAGGCAGAAAAATAGATATGTAGATAAATAAATAAATTAGATAGATAGAAGGAATGGTGATTCTGAGAGCGAGGGAGGTCCAGGAATACCAAAAGGATCAAAGAGAGAGAGACAATGATAGAAAGTGATTGAAAAAGATTGAGGGATCAAGTTGGAGTGTGGAAGAAGGCGGCACAGTTATCCCATGTGGCTTATGATGCGAAGTCCTACTTGGGCAACTCTGAGAAAGAGTTGCAAGTTTTTCAATCCTCGATAAGACAAAGAGGGTGTAGAAGTCGAACTTTACAAAGTTTCTCGTCTCTCCATTGCTTAGGAAAGCCATAGCAGGCTGGAGATTGGTTAAGTTTGATCTGTGTAGCCGAGGAACGTCGGCCGTAGTTGTCGTGGGGAGGGTGATTGGTGGTCGTCGTGAGGGAGGCCAGGGAAGCTGAAGTTGTTGCGATGAGGTAAATAAGGGGATGGTGGGGCTCGTCTGGTGGTTAGCTTTCTGCTGATCACTGTCAGGCTGACGAGAGGCAGGAGTGAGTGGGGAGGGGGGGGAGGGAGTGGGAAAGAATGGAGGAGGAGTAGGAGAAGGAAACGGAAGATGATGACAAGAGGTTACTAAAGATAGGCATGAGGACTCACGCACCTCTCCCCCAAATCACGGTTGTTGACATTCAGTGGAAAGAAAAACAGGGCTCTACGATTCGTTACAAATATGAGGTATCAATACGTCAAATAGCACCGAAGAACAACGTGAAGAGCTAAAGATTGAACCCGTCGGCACATATTTTCAAAGAAACTACACAAAAAGTCTGGCGAATACCAGAAAGGAATGATGACATAGACTACAGACATATCGGAGACCATGTTAGCAGAACAAACATGGGACGCTCTTGGTTCCCATGTAGCCATCCCTCAGAGAACCAAGAAAGCCTCCAACCAACTAACGACGCACACAAAGAACAGTGCTTGTCTTACCTTCCCTCCCAAACAAACAGGCAACAACAACACTACACACACACGCACACGCACACACACACACACACACACACACACACACGCACACACACACACACACGCACACACACACACACACACACACCCAAGACTGCCGGGGGTATATAGATAAAGCACCAAAACTACATTACCTTCAAAGACGCACACACACACCAGAAAACCTGTGCCAGACACCTGCATTTCCTTCACTCTCTCTTCCACTCCAAACTATGCCACCAATTTGAAAAGAGGGGAAGTAGTGGGAGGAGGAAGGGGAAGACGGTGAGGGGGTCGGGAAGGAGAAAAAAGAGGGTTAGGAAGAGAGAGAAGGAGTGGAGAAGGAAGGACAAGGAATAGGGTAACAAGCGGAGGTGGTGATAATGATGAGGAGAAGGAAGATTCGAAAAGAAGTAGAATGATGAGGATTTGCGAAATTGGAGGAAGACGAAGGGGAAGATGAGAGAAAAAAAGAAAGTAAAGGAGGAGGATGAAGAGCTGTAAGGTGAGATGAGGAGGGAGGGAATTGGTGATGGGGAGCCGGAGATATATCGAGAGCCGAGATATCTGCCCCATGTCGGCGCTGCCTTCTGACCTTAGTGTCTGTGGTTGAAAATACATGTAACCCACTTTGACTTGCAGATGAACGGTTCACAGGCTAGACACGCACTTAGGTCAGCCTGGGTCAACAGTCGATGATCCGATGTAGTTAAGTGGCTCCGGACGCCTGGCTGAGCTAGGCAAACACACTGGTTTCCTGTAACTTACTAGGATCCTTTAAAGTCTTATGTATCGTGTGAGTCTGTCTCCCGTGAGTCTGTCTCCCGTTGCTGTGTCTTCTTTGATCACTGTCGACTCTTACTGAGCGATCCTGATACACGATCATAGAACAAAGTCAACGTAGGGGAGTGTCGAGTTATCTAATGGTATTAATGGTATTGATAAACGATTACTTTAAAATGTAACTTCGTTAGCACATTATTACATTTAATCATGACCATAATTTAAGTTTTTAAAATACGAAATATAAACTTTGTGTTGATTCTGGTCCACCGATGAGCAAGGTCGAGTTCCGAACGGCAGTCATCCCTTGATACTAGGGTGACAGACGTGCTAATACCCGTGCTTCAACATGGTCACGTCCTGTCGCTTTCCATGGGGGGGAAACACTTGAGGCAACTCATCAAACACAACCGACCTGAACTGAACCCCCGGATACGGTACAAGAACTGAACCTCCGGATAATACAAGAACTGAACCCCCGGATACGATACAAGAACTGAACCCCCGGATAATACAAGAACTGAGCCCCCGAATACGATACAAGATCGAAAGAAAGTTAATCTATTTTCTGAAACTTTCCAGCGTTTCCACCAAGTTCGCTCCGCTACACGAGAAGAAAAATGGTAACTCAGTAAAGGTCTTCGTTTAACATGTGAGGCTCTACAGTCGAAGCTAGAGCTTGGATGGACCTAAAGGTTCGAACCTAGAGCCTGGATGGACCCAAATATCAGACTTGGGGTCTGGATGGACCTAAAGGTCGGACCTAGAACCTGGATGGATCTAAATGTCGGGCTGGGAGCCTGGATGGACGTAGGGAGTGGTTCTAGAGTTTATTGTAGCATAGGCTATTTGAGCTCCTAAGTCTGGAGAGAAAGAGAGAGAGAGAGAGAGAGAGAGAGAGAGAGAGAGAGAGAGAGAGAGAGAGAGAGAGAGAGAGAGAGAGAGAGAGAGAGAGAGAGATAATACCCAACATTATTCACAGTACAATTAATGTTCCTTACTTTGACTTTCATGATGTCCAGAGTGAAAAAAGCAAATGGTGTCTGTTCATTAACTAGATTTAGTTCACTATTGTGTTACTTGTTACATCGGCTGGTAGCAAGAGGTTGTGGGACGTGTTACATGGCATGGTAGCCAGGGTTGTGGGACGTGTTACATGCATGGTAGCCAGGGGTTGTGGGACGTATTACATGGCATGGTAGCCAGGGTTGTGGGACGTGTTACATGCATGGTAGCCAGGGTTGTGGGACGTGCTACATGGCATGGCAGCCAGGGTTGTGGGACGTGTTACATGGCATGGTAGGCAGGGTTGTGGGACGTGTTACATGGCATGGCAGCCAGGGTTGTGGGACGTGTTACATGGCATGGCAGCCAGGGTTGTGGGACGTGTTACATGGCATGGTAGCCAGGGTTGTGGGACGTGTTACATGGCATGGCAGCCAGGGTTGTGGGACGTGTTACATGGCATGGCAGCCAGGGTTGTGGGACGTGTTACATGGCATGGTAGCCAGGGTTGTGGGACGTGTTACATGGCATGGTAGCCAGGGTTGTGGGACGTGTTACATGGCATGGTAGCCAGGGATGTGGGACGTATTACATAGTATGGTAGGCAGAGATGTGATGTGGGATACATCACACGGTTTGGGAATCAGGGGTGGGGACGTATTTCGAAGCTTGGGGAGGCATATGTTATGAGCCATGTTATATGTCACGGTAGCTGAGAGTTCATCTATAACCCAGTGTTCCCATTGCTGCCAGATAAACACCACTGGAGAATAAAACGTGACGCAGGATATGGCAAAAAAAGCATCATTCTGAAAGATGAGTCTTTACCACATATCTCTTCAATCCTCCCTTAGTTCAGTTTCATTTGGTGGAAAATCCTGCTCATGTTTATCGACTAAATATATTGAGCACGACTGTATGGCCCATGAGATCGACGGTACGACCTGTCTGCACGACGGTGCAACCTTTTATTTTGGTTTCGTCACCTTTGACCTGTTCCACAAGGTCCAGGTCAAAGGTCAAGCTATCATAATCAAGGGTTGTACCGCCGTGCTCAAGGATCATACCGTTGTGTTCAATGGTCGTCCCGTCGTGCTCAAGGGCCATACCACCGTGCTCAAGGATCATACCGTCGTGCTCAAGGACCATACCACCGTGCTCAAGGGTCATATCGTCGTGCTCAAGGGTCATACCGTCGTACTCAAGGATCATACCGTTGTGCTCAGGGGCCATACCACCATGCTCAAGGGTCATACCACCGTGCTCAAGGGTCATATCGTCGTGCTCAAGGGTCATACCGTCGTACTCAAGGATCATACCGTTGTGCTCAGGGGCCATACCACCGTGTTCAAGGATCATACCGTCGTACTCAAGGATCATACCGTTGTGCTCAGGGGCCATACCACCGTGCTCAAGGATCATATCGTCGTGCTCAAGGGCCATACCACCGTGTTCAAGGATCATACCGTCGTACTCAAGGATCATACCGTTGTGCTCAGGGGCCATACCACCGTGCTCAAGGGTCATACCACCGTGCTCAAGGATCATACCGTCGTGCTCAAGGGCCATACCACCGTGCTCAAGGATCATACCGTCGTACTCAAGGATCATACCGTTGTGCTCAGGGGCCATACCACCGTGCTCAAGGATCATATCGTCGTGCTCAAGGGCCATACCACCGTGTTCAAGGATCATACCGTCGTGCTCAAGAGGTTAATCCTCTCCTCATCTGACGCAGTTGGAGATACAGTATATAATCCATATGGTTCCCCCAGATCCTACACAGTTCATCTAACCATCCTTGACTCTGGCTTCATCTTCAATCATACCACCCCAGGACCTCTGCTATGGCCGACTCCTGGGGCTTCGAGGCTTTCGCTTCACGCAGGAGTTGCAGGGGAAGGTCCACAGTGAGAGTGTAACCCCGGGTTACACCAGCATCGACAAAGACGGTGGAGTCACGGGTGACATTCTCGCCCAGAGAAGGTCAGAGGTAGACTCGTAATAAAAGATATTCTGGTTGATGTCATGACCTGATTAATTATACATTTCATCAGTTACTACACATGAATAGAACAGCAGTATAACGCTGTGCGATAGCAAGATTTGATTTTAGTTTGACGATTGGTACATAAAAGTCTGGGATTAGGTGCATAGTAATCTCCCATTTGTCATGTTTGCATCATGAGAAAATCATGGAATAATTCCAACAGTGTTCTCCCAGGAGAGACGTCTGTCCATCATGTTAACTTGCAACGTACACAATGGACTCTGCCAAGGACGGCGGTAATGTTTAAAAATTCATGCGCGAAAATAATAAAACTGTATTAGTCAGCGGGGCTTTATAGCATCCTCCGGGAGTCATATTACTCACAGTCTGGTATTTCTTGGTTTCATTCTTTTCTTATTTTGTTATTCTAAAGATATTTCTTTCTTCATTTCTCTTCGTCATATCTCTTGTACACCGGTATTGTAGAGGTTACTTGAAGCTGGGATGCCAAACAGGGTTCGAAGAAGTACTTAGAACGTTTTAAGGAGAGAAGTGGTACCTTTGTGCCTTCAGTTAAGGTCACGTGTTTTATACGACAGTGGTGTCTTGTGTATTCGTTCAACGTCAGTTGTTATTGTGTGAATGTGTCCTCGGTTCATGAGAGCTTCGGGAGTGTTATGGTTATGGAGTGTTATAGTTACATTGTTACTTAGTCTCTTGAGAGTGAGTGTGTCATGAGCACATCTCCCTGGAGGAGAGGAGTGCATCATCCATGAACCACACTTGATAGTGAGCGTGTCATGAGGACGCCGTCTCCTTCTACTAAGAGCATTATACATGGGTAATGGATCTTCCTGTATTGTCCTGTCGTGAGTGAGTGAATGTCCCCGTCGAGGGTATGTCTGAAGTGCATATCGTGGTGGTGAGTGTAGCGAAAGTAGCAGCAGTGAGAGTGTGTTGTTATCGATCCACATGGTCGGCCGTCTCCAGAGTGAGCCAGCCCGGAGCGATAGCTCAACAGAGAAAACGGAATAGTATATATAGGGGGAGCCTGAACCAACCCCCCCACCCCACTCCGCTTTGCTATACCGCGCTCCCTCCCGCCACCTGTTACTCCTCTCTTACATCAGTTGCACGGGTATTTGTAAGGCTTGGACGGGAGCCTGGCTCACCCCTGCTGGTTTGACATGGAATCCCTTGACAGAAGCTTAAACTCTTCTAAAGGCAGCTGAAGAAATTTCTAAAGGAAGCCTGATGGGTAAAGGAAGAGAGCATACAACATTTTGACAGAGCCTTGGAACGCCTGGAGTGAAGTCCGGAGCCTGTGAACGAACACCCCACAAGGATGGGACGGTCTGAAGGGGTGCCTGAACCAGTGCTGGAATACAGATACGTTTGGGTTACTTGTTGGCTCCGTGATATATGTGGGGCGGCCGCAGCCAGCCGGGAGGAGGAGGAGGAGGCACGAGCCATTTTCTTAATGTCGTCCGGAAAAATATGAAGCCTTTGTTATGTACTGTTTGACAGGGAGATGGTTCAACTTCCGCTGAATCTTGAAAACATTCAATACATGAGAACATTTTCTCGATACTGATTATTAAAGAAGGTGAAAGATAGGTTGTAACTGTCTTTTGTATCACCTTTTCGTATGTGTGTATATATATATATATATATATATATATATATATATATATATATATATATATATATATATATATATATATATATATTAACGAACATGCATCATAATTCATAAGTGATCCACTGAACATGTTAGACTGTATCTTCAAGATGAAATAAGAATGATGATATAGAAACAAAACAGAACTGGTATAGAGTGTCTCTGTCGCTGTAGTTGGTAACGTTGCTGACATTTAATCCACTATCATGGGTTCGATCTCCGGCGCAGTTAGACACCGCGCAACCACCCCAGCCGCTCATTCTCCGTCTAACTGGCAGATGATAGGGTAACAACTTCAACTTGGGTAAAGCAGCACTAATTGTGACAGGCCCATCCATCCGACACATTGCAACTCGGCTCAAGATTCCGCAAGAGACCATGTCCGGGGCCATGGCCTACATTGATGGGCCTTGCTCATCCGACGCCTTTTGACTCGACTTAAGGTTCCTCTGGGTTGTCCCTCTCCGGGAACATGGTCCTCACTGACAGGCGTAATAACAACCTTCCATGAGCTGGTACGTTACTCTTAATCTATGAATAAGGCTATGATCTTTGAGATCATCCTTTTAGGTGATGTGAGGGTAAGTATCACTCGTCGTATAGGTGGAATGTATGGCGTCCTGAGCAGTTCCTAAGTCTCCCTTATATTGCTTTATAAGATGACTTGCGACCGTGAACACGGCGTAGAATGATGAGTCATCAGATTTTCAATTTACTACTGTTTAACACAGTGTCAAAAGGTAGCCTGTACCTTTTCTCTAACTATGACTGTACGACTTATCAGCACAATGGATACATTGGCGTCTCTTTTGACCCGAGCCACAGGTCGTGTTCGAGGATCCTGCCTTCGAGCTTAGGTGGTTAATCCTTGAGTGGCGTCATACGAGTGATGTGCAACATGGCCGGGTTGCACTGTGGATACGAAGGACGATGATGATGATGATGGTGATGGCTGCCGGCCTCTGTTGTTACTATCATCTCTCTATAAAACTTGCCTTCGTTTTACTGGCTCGTCTCGCCTTCCGCTGCCATCCCTTCTCGGCGCGCCACCTTTTACCGTATTACAAACTTTCCCTCTCCAGCAATTTCCGTAAAGGGAGAGTTTACGAGTTATTATAATTCCGAGATCCGATCCTCGCAGGCCATAGCGGACGGCACTTAACTGGGACTTCCGATACCCCCAGCACCTGCGTCCCGGCTCGTCCTCGAAACTTGGTGGCCTAAGTTCGGTTCGCATCGTCAACTGACTCAGCGAGACATATCATTCTGTCTGTTCATTCCTGGCGGTCCTTGGAGGCGCGTTGGACTCTGGCGGGGATCGTGTCTTATTGGCTGGGCCAGCTGGGCCAAGGAAACTCCTAAAAGGGTGTGTTATTAGGTCCTGCCAGAGGCAAATATTATAGGAACTCCGGGCGGGCCTGCAGCAACGATATCCTACTTCTCTCCCTACTCGAGTTAGTTGGAGCGACCAGTCACAGGGGAAGGCGAGGGGGACGTGTGGGTGAATGTGAGGAGAGGCAGAGGTGAGAGGGAGAGATGTGGTAGGAGATGGGAGGTGAGGTGGAAAAGAGGAGGGGTGATGGGATGAAGTGAAGAGAGGTGACTGAAAGGGAAGGGAGAGAAAATAGGGGAAAGGAGAGGAGGCGAAATGATGGGGCGGGGGAAGGTAAGGGAAAGCGAGATAAGGGAAAGCAAAGTGGAAGAGGGGGAATGATGAGGGGAAGTGACTGAAAGTGAATAGAAATAAAGGGAGGAAAGGTGAGTAGACTAAAGAGGTGAGATGAGGTAAGGTAAAGGGAGGCAAGAGGTGAGATGAGGTAAGGTAAAGGGAGGCAAGTGGTGTAGAGAGGTGAGGTAAGGTAAAGGGAGGCAAGAGGTGTAGAGAGGTGAGGTAAAATGCTTTGAAGCAAGTGAGAGTATGTTAGGGGAGAGGAAGAGAGAAAGGGAAAGGGAGGTAGGGAAGAGAGTAAGGGGCGTGTGGCAGGGTAGTTATCAAGCCACACTGGGACTGTACACAGGGGCAAGCAATGGTTTCCACCCCTCACCCCTCTGGGCCTCCATGATAAGGGTAATTAGTCTCCCGTCAAACTGTCAAAACTACCAGAAGAGCAAATGGTGAACATGCATCAGTTGGAGGCTTCACGTTCACTACCTTAACGAACACGCAAGCAAGTCTCTTGGTGTTGCCTTACTACTCGCAGGTCAACCACCCTGATATATTCGACAACTGAAAAGCTCGTCGAAAATAATCCTTACTATCACTGGAAAATGGGTCGTAACGTTTGTCTGTAAGATTTATGGTGTTGAAAGATGAATATGCTTACGAAAGCGCCTGTCGTTGGGTTAGACACAGAACAGCCTGAAGAGACGGCAAAAGGTCGAGAATGAGTGTTGACCTAAATGATGCCTTTGACAGCTGTTTGTACCTGAGTGACTGGAGCCATCTTGAGGAGCTTTGTGTACGGTCAATAGTTTTCAAGTAGGAGTCGGTATTTACCTTTCCATGACTTTCACGGACATCATTCACACACCCGCCGGGACAAACGTTAAACCTGGTACTTCCTGTCGTTCGAGTCGGTCAGTATACTTCGAAATTTGTGGCAGGGATTGTGATGTCTGGTGAGATAACTCACCCAATGACTGATATCAAAAGGATCTGAGAGATGCTATTGCGAAATATGAGTTATGATAAACACCCGGACGCAGTCTGCAACTACGAGAGGGTGAGCTTCATTGCTGTGACCAAGGATCTGGAACACTCACAGTAGGAGGACGATCTCCCTCCCCGTCACCAGGGCACTGGCAATGACAAGACTTAATCGAAGCTATGAGAGAGCCAGTTCTGTCTTGGTTGTGTTTCACTGTGAGGGGGGAACTAAATTGGTTAAGATTAGGATGAGAGTAGAGCCCATACTTCCGCTATGACCCTGTCAGTGTGCTGGAACACAAGCCTACTGGAGAGGGGTGGGTGGAGAGTCCTAACCCTGCTAAATCAGTTGATTAAATCTTCAGCCTCAGCTGTCGCGCCATTTTCTACCATCTGGTAGGTGATGAGGGACGCTAACCGTCGAAGAGGCAAAATCTTTTTTGATCTTTCTCTCCTTATAACTGCTAGCAGCCACACAGGGCCAGCAAGGCACGAAGTCCTAGTAAGCTCGGGTGGTTTGGAGAGTCAAAAATTTTTCTTGTTAGGGAAAGATGATGACAGTTTAGACTGCTCGTATACTCTTTGTATATGAAATATACATATTTTCTTCTTGTATTTAGAGTATCGAACAGTGCAATTCAACAACGTCTTAGATTGTGTTCATAGAAGTTTAAGAAAGGAACGTACAACTTGCTGACGATATGATGAGAGGTCTCAGCACCACTGGCTGCCTCTGGACACTCATGCTGGATATGTATAGTCTCTGATGTCAGTATAGACCTTGTGGAACCTGCTGGGCAGGCGCTTTGCTCGTGACTGAAATTTATTTTTGGAGGACAATCATGCTTGTGTTTCTCATCATCCTAAAGCGAAGGATGATATGCAAAATTCCATATCCATAAATAGTTATGATACACATCGGTTACAAAATCAAGATAATGACGAGTGTAGTTCACTAGGTGTACGGTGTGTGCTTAAAAAGGTAGAATGTGCGGTTACAGCGGGTCATGTAACGAGGGGGAGGCAACTCTCTCTCTGACACCCTCATACACATGTGTGTCTGGCCTGGTTCCTCAAGCCCAGCAGTGTTGCCGGCTGGTTCTTCCCGTCCGCTGCATCCTCAACAACAAAGACTTCATCATGCAAATTCTCAGTCAGGTCTGGGCTGGGATTCGACGCCTTCTTCTGGTGCCCAGAGAAGACAAGGTTGCAAACAGACTCTTTATCATAAGTTCATTCATTCCACTTCTTCACTATTATTCATGCAGTCACTAGTAAGAGCACAAATAGTTCACTGTATAGGAAATCTTATGTACGTTTTGGGTGATGTTATGTTAAGGACGCCCTCTGATCTCAGACACCTGTCGTCCAGTGTGTAGATGTGGCAATGAATATCACACCTGCGATACGAAGGTCACTGCGTCTTGTAACAGTGTTAGACTTGCCCAGCTGAGGTCCATGGATGTTCATCAGGGGAAGATGTCTCATGACATAACATCTCAGGGAGGAAAGAACCGCTGAACAGTTTTCCCGGGTGGTTAGTTAAGGATAGAGTCCCTCTACTACGAGACACACTTATCCACAAGTCACTCTCCAGCTCCTCTGGGGAGATGAATTGCTCACCATTGCCTGCCAGACGCTTACTCCATCCTCTACTACACCTGGCCTGCAGCACATCATACCGGTGTGTGTACTGAAGGCATATCACTGGTGCAAAGAGCGAGGAAAGGCTCGCGGCAGAAGGAAACTTTCTATGTCAGGCCGGAATGCGGCATAGGTCTATGTCATCCTAGCATGCGAAGGTCTGTGTCAGTCCGGCCAGCGTAAGTCTGTGTTATTTTAGCCTGTGTAATCCTGTGTCAGCCCGGTCTGTGTAGGCCTGTGTCAGCCCAGCCTGTGTAGGTACGTGTTAGCCCGTCTTATGTAGTTCTGTGTCAGTCCGGCCAGTGTAAATGTGTGTAAGTAAAGCCTGTGTAGGTCTGTGTCAGTCCGGCCTGTGTAGGTCTATTTTAGCCCGTCTGTGTAGGTTTGTATCAGCCTGACCTGCCAAGGTCTGTGTGACAGGGATCTCACTGAACTATATTGAAAATTGAAAGGGCACAGTACCTGTCTGCTGGTGAATTTGTTTGCATGGTTACGAAAGGAGTGACGGAACTATGATGCTTACCAGAACTTAAAATAAGGAAACCTTTTGGCTTCTCATGCTCATTTACATGTACTCACACACACACACACACATACATACTTACATATAAACACATATACTTACCAAATACCTCACAAACATGTTTACACATGTCTAGGTACGCATGTAGATACACCCATGTACACATATACACACACCCACACACAGGTGGGGCCTCTCGAGTGTGATAGAATTCCCCTCCCGTATTGTACAAAAAGATAATCACAAAAAGGTGTTCGATCATACTCATACACCAATACACATTTACAAACAGCCAAACAAACAAGTTCCCCCATATCTATATCTATATGTACACTTGCCTCCCCATATTCGTAAATAAAAACGCACATACAGTGTGAGCACTACAGCAAGATAATATTTCAAGAAATAGATCATTCTGCTCCTGCGCATATTGCCTTGCTACCACATCCAATTTCAATTTGACTTTATTTAGAATAAAATCTGCCATATATTTAGTATTATATCGGACCAAAACATGCTGCATAGAAATTGTATACCATGAATTCAAGTCTGCGTTATTTTGATTCTGGGAACATATTTCACGATAAGATAAAATTGCCAGACTATTTTTTTTAGCAGACACCGTTGCCAGGGTAACCGCAACCTGTCTTATCACCCATCACTCACTGAACGTCGCGTCTGGCTCTCTGTATGATGCTCTGCAAGGACGTTTGGTCTTATGCTCTCTCTCTCTCTCTCTCTCTCTCTCTCTCTCTCTCTCTCTCTCTCTCTCTCTCTCTCTCTCTCTCTCTCTCTCTCTCTCTCTCTCTCTCTCCAGCATGATCCTTCACAAAACATACCTCACACAGCTCATTCCTCATAACCTCAGGTTTTCTTTTTTACGGTGATTACGACGTGGAAGCCCTGCCTTTTGACAAGACCTCGTCGTAAGTACTCGTAAGTAAGTAAGTAAGTAAGTACTCGTAAGTAAGTACTCGTAAGTAAGTAAGAACTCTTTTTCTGATAAAGTTCGAGGGAGTTTGCTTTGGAATAAGAAAGTAAATAAGGCGATGACGTAGAAACCGAACCCCTGTATTCAATTTGGTACGGATGTAATTTTACAATATGAGGTCTGGAAATATTTGTATAAGCCCAGGATCCCATTTATAGGGCTCTTGCAGCTTCAAGACGCTCCGCTCAGGAGCAGGGATATGACAGAATCCTTTGCAAGGAAGAGGGTCCTTAGCAAGCCTATATTCTTTCCGCTCGCTGACGATGATGCTGCCTGGATGTTCTGGTTCTGTGTGAAGTTTAAGCTAAAGGGGAAGGGGGAAGAATGGTCTAGGAATATCCCATGGTTAAGTCTGGGGATGATGTGAGGACGAGAGTTAAGGAGGTGGTGGCACTTCTGATGAAGGTGGAGCTGTGGTACTATGGTTAAGAGTGTCAGGACGTGAGTTCCAGAATGATGTGGATGAAAATGAAAGTAGAATGCGAGAGGCGGGTGACTGTCTTCAACTGCTATGCACTTGGTAGGGATAGGAGCGAGGAACAAAAGTAGGAGGAACTGAATAAGTGCTTCGGTAATTTTGAGACATGGAGTCGTATCCTTATAGTGGAGAATTTGAATGCAAGAGTGGGAGATGTGGCAGTTCATGGTATAACTTGTGGGTTATGAAATACCCGGTGTAAATGAAGATGGAAGCATTATGGAGAGTTTTTTGGCTGAAAAGGGTTAAGTGGATGAGTGGGATTGGAAGTTAACTGGCATTATTGCATCATTTGGCAATTGAGAAGCATACCAAGGAGAGGTTATTAGATGTAAATATGCCGAGAGAGGCAGCGGATGGATTTCTGATCTTTCGTAGAAGCGAATATGAAAGTTTGTAGAATGGTGAATAACTGTAGAAAGTGAGTGGGCCTTGAAAAAGGTCCCGTGTGCAAAAATAAAGATAAAAATCGAGTGTACAGTGGCATAATGTGAGAGTAGATGAAACAAGGTGAGTGGACAAATAATGGAATATGATTAGGGGAGTAATACTTGTATGTGCTGGTGAAATGTGTGGTATGCAGAAAGAGGGTTATAGGAAACCGAAAAATGGTAGTTAATGATAGGATGAGGAAGTTAATTTGCCAGTGAAAGATAGAAGAGAGTTGTATGGTCGGTAACTGCAGGGAGTGAGTACAAGTAACTGAGAAGTGTACAAAAGAAAGCGGCAGGAAGTCAAGAGGTTGTTTTGTAAGTGAAGCTCACCTCCGGTGAGGCTGTGTTACTGGAAGTACAGTCATCTCAAAGAAATTTTCATTCCAAAGGAGTCCACGTATCCCTGCTTCTGGAAATAACGCGGCCTTGGTGTGCAGGAGTTCCCCCAAAAGAGATACAGAGTGACTTCATACTTGTTTGCTGTTTTCCGTGTTAGCGAGGTAGCGACAGGAACAGACAAAGAACGCCCTCACTCACTCACATCCATTCTCTAGTTCTCATATGTAATACAGCAAAATCACGCCCCCTCTGCGCGACCAGGCTCCAAACGCATTTTCGTTGTTTTCCCCGGCTGCTTCATGCCCAGTTTCAGTCCAGTGGCATAACGTCGTCCCTTGTATACAAATATCTCTTCAGTTCACTCTCTCCCGTTTACGCCACTTATCCTCTTGCATGTTTAGGCCCCAAACCCTCAAAACCCTCTCTGCACTCCATTCTTCTAATCTCTACTTCAGTCTCTCCCTTTTCCTTTGCCACCTTCACTTCTGACATCGTCTTTGTCAACTCCTTCCAATATGTCCAACCGTTTCAGCACACCCTCTTCAGCTCTCTCAACCATAATCTTCGTACTCGATTGATTCTCATACAACATATTATCCTCAAACATTCCATTTCTAACACATTCACCCTCTCCATACTCTCTCATCTATAGCCCGTACCTCGCATCCATACAACATGGTTAAGACTGCTGTACCCTCAAGATTACTGAACTTTGTCCCCCCAGAATCTAACCTCTCTTTCCACACGTTCCTCAATGCTCCCAGGACTTTCGCCCCCTCATCCACCCAGTGAGAAACTGCAGCTTGCATGCTTCCATTTGTCATCTCCTTCCAATATGTCCAAACCATTTCAGCACATCCTCTTCAGCTCTCTCATCCATAATCTTCTTACTCGATTGATCCTTCTCATACCACATATTATCCTCAAACATTCCATTTCTAACACATTCACCCTCTACGTACATTCTCATCTATAGCCCATGCCTCGCATCCATACAACATGGTTAGGACTGCTGTACCCTCAAAACAACTGAACTTCGTCCCCCCAGAGATTAACCTCTATTTCCGCACGTTCCTCAGTGCTCCCAGTGTCTTTTGCCCCCTCATCCACCCTATGAGAAACTTTAGCTCGCATGTTTCCATTCGCTGTCATGTCCACTCCCATGTATCTAAAACATATCACTTCCTCCAAATTTTCGTAAACATACTCACACTTAACTAACCTGTATATTTGCACTGCTAAACTTAAAAACCATGCGAGTCTTCTAACATTGCTGTGTCATCAGCAAATAACAACTGACACCCTTCCCCCCAACAGTCTACATGCCTTGCCAAG
>NC_092236.1:22394517-22439799 GCF_036320965.1 Panulirus ornatus
TCCGATCGAAAATTTATGATTTGACAATAGTTTGTCGTATCTAGGATTCACAGGTTATCAAAACTTAGATAATGTTTTTGCTACCAGTCCATCCTATTTCGACCGAAGTTGATGAAGCTCTCTCAGTAACTTCTACATACTCATCTTGATGACCCTTGGACACAAAGATATTTGATGCTTGTGTGTGTGTGTGTGTGTGTGTGTGTGTGTGTGTGTGTGTGTGTGTGTAGGGAAACTGAATCCCTAATGTTCGGCATTTTTTTTTCTAAACTAGTCTCCGTTTGTCTCAGTTCACAGTGTTGGTCCTCTGTTACTGTTCATACAAAGCGTTGAGTCAGTCTGAAGGTAGTTTCCAAATCACACAATCTACCTTCCTATCACACGTTTCCATGGTAACAACTAATCCATACGTGTGAGGGATCTGGAGATTATCCTACGCTTGTACGGAACAAAAGGAAGAGAAGAAGGGGGGAAGGAGCGGAAGGTTGTGGGGGAGGAGGAAGAGCGGAGGATGGAGGGAGAAAGAGAGAGGGGAATGGGGTGGGGGGAGGGGATGGTGTGCGCTATCAGCTGGACCTCTTTGTTTACCTGTGTGACGTTACTGCCCGCCAGGATATACGAGATCACGGCTGATGACTCCAGGTTTTCCAGCCTTTCCTCTGTGGCAAATTTACCACACACCAAGGTTTGCCTTTATCTTTTTCCCTGATGTTACTTATCAACGGTTATCAGCTGTCTGAAAGTATTTTTCCTGATATTACTTATCAACGCTTATCAGTTGTCTGAAAGTGCATTCATGTTGTGGGTGTGATCATCGAATCTTGAAATTTTCGATAGGTTGTTAAAGAGACATAGAACTAATTCCAATCATTAACTGGGTTATTAGAGGATCTAGGCTAGAGAGAGAGAGAGAGAGAGAGAGAGAGAGAGAGAGAGAGAGAGAGAGAGAGAGAGAGAGAGAGAGAGAGAGAGAGAGAGAGAATGTTTCACTTTCCTTCAGTCCACAGGCTTCTTACACGAAGCACAAAGAGAAATCCATGCAAGATATATCGAAATCAGCACCAGATTTGATTCGTTTATAGAAAACACTAAAATCAGAGGTCATATTTATAGGAAATACATAAAGATGAGTGTGAAATCTGATGTGTAAAATAAACAAAACTAAACCATATGACTAAACCATATTACTTTTTGGTATTCAGCTTCACGTTGTTATGGCAAGTTGTTGTTGTGTGGCTCACAATGAACTGGTTCACATCTGCTCTGATGGAGAAGCCAAACTGCTTCCTGCTACACGATATGGCCACTTCAGCGTTGGTGCTTCGTGGTACAGGATACCTTTTGTTGGTTGATTTGAGTCAGTGTTCCAGGGCTATTGTTGTCTTTGTTCTCGTTGTTATAGCTGCTGCTGCTGCTCCTACTGCTGCTCCTGCTTCTGCCCCCCTCTCCATGCTTTGTCCTACTCACCTTACAAGTCATTTTTCATCTCACACGTTCTCCTGCCTCACCACTACGGTCCTCGCTCTGGAAGGCTGTCCTGTCTCCCACCACGTAGTCTTTCCTCCCTTAAGTGTTGCTCATTACCTCACATACTATCCTGCTTTCTCCCTCTCTCCCTAATATGCCGTTCACTACCCTAACATACTGCCCTGCCACCCCAACATGATGCTCACCTCCCTGTACACATTGTCCTGCCTCCTGGACAAGCCCACACTGGTCTACCATAACCACTCCAGACCATGTTGATGGAGTCTGTGCCTGGCTGGATGCGGCTGTATTGGATGAAACTCCCTCGTAATATCGAATTATTTGATTAAAGAGAGAAGCTGTCGGACGGAACCTAACTCGAATACATTGGGTGGCTACGTCAGCGGAGTTGCCAGATGGTCGTGTGTATGTCATCTTCGGTGTGGTGATCACTCTTACTGAGTAGATACATAGCTTGGAAAATGATGACCTTTACTCTCTTTTTGAATGTCATTCTCTCTCTCAGCTCTTGGCAGGAAAGATGGCCGCAGATGTGGTCACTTTCCAATTCTTAATTCAAGATTATTAATGACTCTGTTACGACCATGATTCAACATTTAATTATTCAACGATACGCCGGAAAGATTTTCAATTCGTTTATTTTTCAAGGTTGGATTACCTGGGATTTTACCACGTTCGGAAAAATGCTAAGGGTTGATCTTCCAATTCAGCTAATCACAACATCCTATCTGCGATAATCATAGCTGAGGATTGGGATACGAACGCAGAAGAAAGGATAGGTGTATATAGTATACAATAAGTAAAGTAATAAGAGTACTGTAAGGAATCAGATTAAATTTATGGAATGAATTTGATACTGATTGATTATCTTTTTTCTTTTTTTTCACCAGGTCGCACATTCAGTGAAGCAGGGACTGGGAGATGGCTGTGTTTACTATGATTACATGCTATTAATGGAATCTCTACAGTGTAGCCTAGTCTTACGCTTAGCCAATAATGTTATAAACTGTAACTCATTAAACGATGTATGTCGAACAGGGACGTCGGAGGAGGTGGTATATTGGGTATTAAGGCGGATCTGTAAAGCGGGCTGTAAATTAGTCTAATAATTTCTTGCTGTAGATTAAAGCAGTTAATTGGTTCCGAGGCTTCTGTTTATTCAGTCCAAGGGATGGTCGTCCAGTTCCTAGAAATTGTTAGAGAATAAAGAAAATGCCAAAATAAGATAAAGGTAAGATAAGATAAACACATGAGGTCATATCACTCAGTATCATTTCTAGAACTCTATTGACCCAAAATATAATCTTAATAACAGATTCTCGAGCACAAGCAATGGTTCGCTTGAGAAGTAGCAACGATCCATTCTCGTTCACCATCACTCGTTCCTCTAGCTACCAGTCCTTACAGAAAGCCGCTTTGCTACTCAGGTGAGTTTAATCTACGTGTACTGAAGTTAGCAATTAATTTCTCTCTCTTCGTAAGGGATTACTTACGTTGAATTAATATGCAGGCTTTACGCCAGTCTCGTAGCCAATACTGTGATGAAAGGTATATTTTCTGGCCTTTCAAGGTGCTAAGCTAAATCTCCTCCAGGTGAAGTTGTTTTAAGTCTGAGCAGGATGAATTATTCTCTGGTGAGTGGCACTGACTCGGGTACGTATTTCAGTGAGTGGACAGCAGGATACATTAGCCTTTTGAATGTATAATTTGCATATTGAGTTGGGTCTGATTGTGGCCTCAGAATTGTTTGTCCCTGGGCAAATAATTGATTAATTTGGTGGTTTTTTATGTGTGTGGGTGTGTGTTGTGTGTGTGTGTGAGAGAGAGAGAGAGAGAGAGAGAGAGAGAGAGAGAGAGAGAGAGAGAGAGAGAGAGAGAGAGAGAGAGAGAGCGTGTGTACCTACGTACGAGTCCTTGCGACGAGAGATTGCCTGAAACAGGGCTGGCGCGTAACGCTTATCGGCTATCTTGCTGGTTTCACAATTGTGTTGTGTTCCCAGCCGCAGTCTGCGTAAATATCCTTTGTCATTTGTCGAGTCTCCAGAAGACTTTGGTGTCTCCTGCTTTCGTACTTCCGATCTCTTTCGGCAAAATGGTCAAGTCTTATCACTTCTTTTCTTTTCTTTTTGCCCGACTTTCTATCATCTTACTTGGTTCCTTTTTTGATATATTCCAAGAACTACTTGACGTTTCATTATTCTGTGAGTTCCAGTTAATAAAATTTCTAACTGCTGGATATCTTCTTTTCTCTTTTCTACCAGGTGCTAGGCAGGAACCAGCTATCGTACATTGGTCTTCTCTTGTTTCAACCATCTCACGTCTTCCACTCCTTCAGTTTTACTAGTAAACTGTCTATGAATTCTCTCAGCCTATGTTAGTGATAATAAAACACAGCAGTATTCAGTGCTGCTGCTCACATAGTGGTGCTACTCACATAGTGTTGCAACTCACATAGTGTTACTGCTCACATAGTGTTGCTGCTCACATAGTGCTGCAGCTCACATAGTGTTGCTGCTCACATAGTGCTGCAGCTCACATAGTGTTGCAGCTCACATAGTGTTGCTGCTCACATAGTGCTGCAGTTCACATAGTGTTGCAGCTCACATAGTGCTGCAGCTCACATAGTGTTGCAGCTCACATAGTGTTGCTGCTCACATAGTGTTGCAGCTGACATAGTGTTGCTGCTCACATAGTGTTGCTGCTCACATAGTGTTGCAGCTGACATAGTGTTGCTGCTCACATAGTGTTGCAGCTGACATAGTGTTGCTGCTCACATAGTGTTGCTGCTCACATAGTGCTGCAGTTCACATAGTGTTGCAGCTCACATAGTGCTGCAGCTCACATAGTGTTGCAGCTCACATAGTGCTGCAGCTCACATAGTGTTGCAGCTCACATAGTGCTGCAGCTCACATAGTGTTGCAGCTCACATAGTGTTGCTGCTCACATAGTGTTGCAGCTGACATAGTGTTGCTGCTCACATAGTGTTGCAGCTCACATAGTGCTACAGCTGACATAGTGTTGCAGCTTACATAGTGTTGCTGCTCACATAGTGTTGCTGCTCACATAAGGCTGCAACTCACATAGTGCTGCAGCTCACATAGTGTTGCAGCTCACATAGTGTTGCAGCTCACATAGTGCTGCTACTCACATAGTGTTGCAGCTCACATAGTGTTGCTGCTCACATAGTGTTGCAGCTGACATAGTGTTGCTGCTCACATAGTGTTGCAGCTCACATAGTGTTGCTGCTCACATAGTGTTGGAACTCACATAGTGTTGCTGCTCACATAGTGTTGCAGCTCACATAGTGTTGCTGCTCACATAGTGTTGGAACTCACATAGTGTTGCTGCTCACATAGTGCTGCAGCTCACATAGTGTTGCTGCTCACATAGTGCTGCAGCTCACATAGTGTTGCTGCTCATATTCAGATGTCTGATCGCTCTCATCATCAGGTAGTTCCCATTACCACACAACCCTCCTCGGTAGTACAGTTTTTCCAGTGTGGTGTCTGTCTTCCAGCTTCTCATCTATGATGACTCCTGGATTTTGGCCATTTGCTTCACCTTCAGTCTCCTTGTGAAGCTGGTAAAGCGTCACCTTTACGTTGCTGAGTGCTGATTTTTTCATGACATAACTGTTAAGATTTTTCTTCGGTGACTTCTACTAAAATTTCATCCGTTTGTATATGTAAAGCTCCTTGCATTTTCTTTTCCGTGCCTCTTGATTCCTACATTTTCTTCTGTCATGTGCAGGGCACTGACCATACTGCCTTTCATTGCTCTGTGCCTAACGTCACTATCGCAAACAACATTGATGGTAATACCGTTCTTTGAGGCACCTCTTTGATAGAACACTTTCATCAGACGTTGCTCTATTTGCTGCTCCTTTGAATTCGATGTAATACATCTTTCTTTCGAAGCTCCTTAATCCATTCTCCCTCTTTACCTTATACTCTGTGTCTTGCTACTTCCTCTCGAAGCAGATGTCTTTAGTCTCCCTTGTCAAATACTCAAGAAAAAAACAGAAAAACAGAAAACAGTATCAAGGTTTCTTCCATAAATATGAAATTCATGTATGTCGTTGTAGTGAGCTGATGACTGAGTCTGTGTGCTTTGATCTGGCTCAGGTCATGGCTGGTCTTCGTTTATGTAGTTGTTGATGGTCAGCTTTTCCTCTATGCATGTCTTACCAAATCTTTCAAATGAATCTGTCTTATGTGACGTCAAACTCAGAGGATCTGTATGGTTTATGCAGACTCCCACATTCTCCGTAATGTACCGGCGGTATATTTGCTCGTCTGTTCGGGTGCTCTCGTCTAAGCCTTGTGCTCATAATAGATTGATTAGATTGTCCTCCTGACGTCATCGTCTCATTAAGGATGATGGCTGGTTTTCTGTCTGTACCAGGTACTAAATGCAGTTCTGTAATAGTAATGATTTTACCTTGATTATCTTCAACTCTCATAATGTCATTCTCATCATATCTGTAAAGTTTCTTGTCATCCATATTTTCTTTATATTTCATATTGATTAGTACCTGGGCGTCATTTTCGTACTTTTCCCGACTTCGGCTTAAACTCAGAATCTAGTTCTTTTCGCTTTGTTCATATGTGAGAATGTTAATTCTCCACTTCTTTCAGTCTTTGCTCTGCTCTGTGTGTTTCTAATACTTCTTTGCCTTTTTTTTCTTCTACCTGTTCTTCTAATGTCAAATTGCATGTGTCTTACTTTTTTGTTTTTCTTTTCTCATTCGTTAATCCAGTGAGAGAGAGAGAGAGAGAGAGAGAGAGAGAGAGAGAGAGAGAGAGAGAGAGAGAGAGAGAGAGAGAGAGAGAGAGAGAGAGAGAGAGAGAGAGAGAGAGAGAGAGATTAGCAAAAAGGAGGTCAAATACTAAAAGAGATGGACAATCCAGCTACAGTTGAATTCACCAGGCAAAGTTACAACAGAACGTAAGTTTATATATACATAGTTTGAAGAATTACAATCTTTAGTACATCATCCAAACGAGACGTACAGACAGACACCTGACTAAAGTAATGATTGTAGTACCGAATAAGTGGATTTTTATTTTCAATTTCAGTGTTTTAAGCTTTATTTAGCTATTCTAAGCTTTACTTATCAATCTGTTGAACTTATCTTACTTGGTTCGAGATAATACATTGGTATTATTTTGTCACCTGCTCTCCTCTCCCTTCTTACTGTCCCTTACTAATATCAATTCTTTGTCGAGATTCAATCCAATATTGATGATTAGCGATCCATCGAGCATCATGTAAGTTTAGAACATAAGTAATTACATTTTCTTGTAATCAAGCAATGTAAGGTGATCAGCTGTTTTACAGACATGCAAGACCGAAGTGGTGCATAACCTCTGCATTTTCTATCTTGCAGACTGGACCAGTGTTTTGGCCATCCACAGTAGACTAGTGTGTCTTGGGGTGTTAATATGGTTGGTATAAATTTCGGAATATGATATTTGAACTCCCGAGAGAAGCCAATTCATATTTCTTACCCCCTCAGGAAGAATGCAATGTATAGATTCAATGATATAATGCCTTTTAGCTAATGAAAGGTAAACAAACCCAGGAATAAAGAAATTATAAGCCCCAGAACTCTCACAATGTTAACCAAAGGAAAAAAATGTGTGTGGTATTATACCTGGAGGCTGGGCTGCAGTAAAAGGATTAGATTCCTTGAGTGAAGTATTTTATAGCGGTTCCGAGGCGCCTGAGGTGGGTCCGGGCCTGTGGGGAAATAAGCTAGAGTAATCTATAAAGTTTAGCCCATCAACTTTCTCCCGCTGTTAGCCAAACTTTCTCGTTGCTCAGGGCTTACGGGGGTTTTGGGCCTTATTGTTTGAGGCAGATGGCAGGAAATAGGAATTTCACATTCATTGGAATGAAAAAAATGGAAGGAGGAGAAAAAAAGAAAATAATGAACAACTTCCTAGAGTTGAGAAGTGTTAGTAAAGTCGGCGTTTGAGTTTTGTCATGGTGGCTGCCTCACGTTCTTGAACAGCAAACCCAGGGTGAATCTAATATATCACAAGGGGTCTCAAAATTCCCGTGTAGAATTCTCTGTTTTACCTTTAGTTCAGCAGATGTTCAAAGTGCATGGCATGAATTTGCATACATATACGCATGAGTCCCTTGGACTTATGTGTATGTATATGCAAATTCATGTCGTGCATTTTGAACAATATCTGTGGATAAAGGGAGGAAGTGAATTCTCTACCTGAGTCAGGATTTTTGAGACACCTTATGGATAGGTATGGGGGAGTGGGGACTCCTGTACTCCTTCTCCCTCACGGCAGGTGCCTCAACTAGTCCCCCACATACCTCCTTCCTTTCCTCCCACCTCACCACGGGTCCCTCCCTCCCACTTACCCCCAATACAGCTCCCTCCTTCCCTCGCACAACTCCCACACATCCTCCCACCAACACTCAACTTCTCTCTCTCGTTCCCTCCCTCACATCTACATCTACCTCCCTCCCTCCCTCCCTCACTTCCTCTACCCATTCTCTCCCTTCTCATCCACACACACACACACGCCACTCCCTCCCTCCTATCCCCCACAACACCTCGAAATATACGAGACACTCCAGAAGGAAAACAAAACATTAGAGGATTTATGGGAGGAATGGCGGTGTTGGCAAACATTAGTCGCCTTGAGCTGGAATATTCAGGCCCCGCGGGTGAAGTTGGGGGGTTCGGCTGCCTCCCCCGGGCTGGCTGCTCCGGTCACCCACAGGGGGTAACAAAGAGCGGGGGGCTGGGGGCTGCGGGGGGTGTGGATCGTGAGGCGCCTGGTAAAGTCCAATGAGACGACTCCTGGGGATGTGGGGGGTTGGGAAGGCATGATGTGGGTGTGGGATGGTGGAAGGGTTTGTGGGGTTGTGGGAAGATGGGTAAGGAAGGTGTGCAGTAAGGTGGAAGGTGGCAGGGTGGAAAGGGAACGGATGATGGGACAGGGAGAAAGGAATGGATGATGGGACAGAGATAAAGTGATGATGGAAAAAAAGAAAGGAAAGGAGGGAGAAAAAGTAGGTAGGTAAAGAAGGAAGAGAATGAGAGGTTAACGAAATATGGCAGAGAAGAAAGGTATAAAAATGAAGGAAGAGCAAGGTGGTAAAAGTAAAATGTAGAAAAGGAAGGGGGAGAAAAAAGTTAGAGAATGAGAGTACAAAGTAATGGTGCAAAAAGAATGATGGGCATTATACAAACTTGATATGGACCGAAAACTATACCAGAACACAACAAAATGTACCCATCTTCACGAATAAACACACACACACACACACACACACACACACACACACACACACACACACACACACACACAAACATCCATGGTGCAGTGGTTAGCGCAGGTGACAATGTTTCACGCAAGGGCCTACCCGGGTTCGAGTCCTTGGTGCCGCAATCGGCCCACAGCCAACCAAGGTGTTTGTCCTTCCATAGGGGCTGGTCAATAAATGGGTACCTTGGGTTGGGCTGGTATGTTTGTTGTGTGTGTGTGTGTGTGTGTGTGTGAACATAGGGGTGAAGACATGGCACATATGCATCGTTAAGAGACGGGGCAACACGAGTATAAAAGTCTGCCCTAACACAACAGACAGAACTTACATACACATAAATACACATATACCACTGTTATCTAACCTGGCGGGAGAGGGTGGGTTTCCAGTACCCCTTCCCCCCGTAAATCAACTTATTTTTTTCGGAAAGGGAAGGGATAACGAGCTTTTAAATCTAGGGATATTTCAGTAATCCCTTCATCATGACTTATAGAAAACCTGTTGTACCATACTAATACCTCTGGTCCACTGGAGACAAAAGGCTACAATCCACTTGTATCAGTTGAGGGACGTCTCAGTGGCTTCGTGGAACTGAATAGATAAAAAGATACATAATATACATCATACATCAAGGGATTCCTACTCAGCCAACGGAAATGGCTCATACACCAACAACAACACTAATACAGAGCTGAAGACAAGTCATGACGTCACGGCGCACC
This sequence comes from Panulirus ornatus, assembly GCF_036320965.1. Lineage (NCBI taxonomy): Eukaryota > Metazoa > Arthropoda > Malacostraca > Decapoda > Palinuridae > Panulirus > Panulirus ornatus. The sequence continues at coordinate 22,404,024 of NC_092236.1, forward strand.
AGGAGCTCGACCTAAAACGCCTCACACTCGACCGTTCCCACAAGCATGGAGGACACACCCAAGCCACAACAACAGTCAGTGTTCAACTGTTCCTCCGGTGGCTGCTGGCCCCTGACCCGTGCGTGGGTCACCTGACACACTCGTAAGGTTCTTGCGCCAGTTCGGTCCTGGTGGGTGGGTACACAATGACGAGCGATGTGCACAAGTGGTGACTGTAAACACCGACATCTCGAAAGCTGATGACGAAGAGACAATGACCGGTTCGATACTCTCACCTGTACTGTACTACTGCTCGTTATCTGTTTAATCTGACTTAGAGATACAGTGACGTTAAAGGTATAAGGGTTATCTATCGACGTTTTTCGTCCAAGTTAATATCATATTCTTAGTAACCAAAGGATGGAGGTATTTTCGAAAAATCATGAATGAAAATAACATTCTGTTTTTCTCTCATAATTCTTTTACTTACCGTTTGGAGAAGATGAGGTGCAGGTAATTACGGTTTTTATTAGCTAGCTCAGAGGTGACTCTGCCACGAAGATTAAAAACCAGTGACATGCATAAATGAATACAATATCCTACGCGTCTCCACACAGATATTCATCAACAATAAGACAGGATTGCACATAACACTCCAGAAAAACACGCACATTGAGGCAAATATGTACAAACGCACACATATATCAGCTCACGGATTCATAAACACATGAGTGCCTTCGCACACACACACACACACACACACACACACACACACACACACACACACACACATATACACGTAAATACTCCACTGAACATTCATATGCAGAAACACTTGCTGGAAAGGGAAAACGTACACGTAAGTATACATATAAGTACATACTACAATAGGACATTCATAAACACACACACACACACACACACACACACACACACACACACACACACACACACACACACACACACACAGCTCAGGCTTGTGTGTATGTGTGTGTGTGTGTGTGTGTGTGTGTGTGTGTGTGTGTGTGTGTGTGTGCACATAAAAGTAAAGACATGGTACGTATATACAAGTTTAAGGGACACGATTGCAAAACTTTTTCTTCCCTGTAACACGCAAATAGGAATCATATATGTAAATACATATGCACGCACGCAGATAGGATACATAAATTTAAAAAGTTGCACAATAGTAGAGAATGTTTAAGAGACGTGCCTCCACCAGTGTAAAACTCCCTCCCCGTACAGCACGAGACGTGGCCCCACGAATGTAAAACTTTCTCCCCGTACAGCACGAGACGTGGCCCCACGAATGTAAAACTCCCTCCCCGTACAGCACAAGAGATGCAGCCCCACGAATGTAAAACTCCCTCCCAGTACAGCACAAGAGGCATGGCCCCACGAATGTAAAACTCCCTCCCCGTACAGCACAAGAGACATGGCCCCACGAATGTAAAACCCCCTCCCCGTACAGCACAAGAGATGCGGCCCCACGAATGTAAAACTCCCTTCACGTACAATATGACAATGTGGGCCCACGAGTATAAAACTGCCTCCTCGTACTGTACAAACAACAATTACCTGCACGCGCGCTTACGCACACGAAGACCAAGTATATCAAAAGTGGGATACTAGGAATAAAGTAATACATACAGAAGCAGATGATTTATGGTAAAAGGTAAGGAAGTGGTGGTCTGGAATGGAACTGGGGATATAATACCACTTATCACTGGTCATGGGGAAACCAAGACCTACCTTGGAGAATGACTCACATTTACACTTTCCTCAGGGGTACGCGGCAGCAGGGCGGGAGGAGAAGACAACCGTAGGGGCTCAGACCATCTAGTTAGAGATCATCTTGGGTTTCGGAATCTACTGGTATACGATGGTCGCTTTAAATGGGTTATAATAGGTACTGTAACGACAGGATAAATCTGCGTATTTGTTCTCATACCATGTGATCCACCGAAAATTTGGTTGTTCAATTATTCAGTGAAACTGAAGAAAGCACAGCGAAGATGACGAAGAGGACAGCCAGGGAAGCACCGCTTGGCGTTGGAGAGCTTCAGTAATTGAGAATTTCAGCCACAGGGGGGTCTTGACTGGAAACTCCTTGATTCACATAGTCGAAAAGTAACACAGAGGAATAGACGTTTCAGTTTTAGTGTAGAGGAATTCATATATCACCATTTCACTTAACACGGAAGACTCAATGGTGCAGACACACTATCAAGTCTTCCTCCTCGTGTTCAAACACAACATCCAGTTGGAATGGTAAACTACAGTCATGATGGTAAACTACAGCTATGATGGTAAACTACAGCTATGATGGTAAACTACAGCCATGATGGTAAACTACAGTCATGATGGTAAACTACAGTCATGGTGGTAAACTACAGCCATGATGGTAAACTACAGTCATGATGGTAAACTACAGCCATGATGGTAAACTACAGCCATGATGGTAAACTACAGTCATGATGGTAAACTACAGCCATGATGGTAAACTACAGCCATGATGGTAAACTACAGCCATGATGGTAAACTACAGCCATGATGGTAAACTACAGCCATGATGGTAAACTACAGCCATGATGGTAAACTACAGTCATGATGGTAAACTACAGCCATGATGGTAAACTACAGCCATGATGGTAAACTACAGCCATGATGGTAAACTACAGTCATGATGGTAAACTACAGCCATGATGGTAAACTACAGTCATGATGGTAAACTACAGCCATGATGGTAAACTACAGTCATGATGGTAAACTACAGCCATGATACCCCACACTGGGACATGTGATTACAGTGTCTGAGTTGGGAGGGTAACAACACAGGAATCAGAGAGAAACCCAACTCCCAAGAGGATGTGCAAGGAAGGAAAGTTTACAGAGCAACACAACTTCCCCAGGAGCATTAACTGGCACTCGGGGTTCCACAGTTAGTGACTGAGACATGCAGTCCGACAGTCAGAGACATGAACCCGCAGGTTTACGGTCAGTGACTGGAACATGGGGATCCGCTGTCAGACAATGGAACCATGTCACAAGAGATCTGTATCGTCTGCAATGAATGAGTCAATGGGAGGTGTCAGTTGTTGGATACGGGAAAAAAAAGAAAAAGAAATTTGAAAAAAAATAAGACATGATACAGCAGACCTGAAATGGTCACGGGAATTTGAGACACAGGGAGACATAGAGAGGACAGCAGCGAGACACCATCTGGAGGATAGAAAGAAACGAGTACGGTTGACTAATGAAGGAGGAACAGATAGGAAAAAATATACATACAGTGCAACAGAATAATTCTAAACCACCCATAGATTTATCAGAAGGAAACTAAAAGCTAAAGCATTAATATTCAGGTTAAGATTACAGAGGGAAGAGGTTGAATTCAAAGAAAGTACACAGGTAGCTAGATGTTAAGTTTTGAGGTATGCTCACTGTATGAGGGGAAGAGACCATGGACAACATCAAGATTGTCGAGAAAGTTACAGAAAGGCTCATGATAGATCTTTGTCCATGTACAGTGCAAGGTCCGGAAGACATCCTGCCTCATGTACTCTACGATTGGGCTAAAATACACGAGAGATCACTTGAGATGTTATTTGCTGACCCGGGGGCTGGGTCAGCGTCATCAAATGAAGGAAGATGTTATGCATATTTTCAAGGAAGGAAAAAAGTAAGATTAGCTAAACTAGCAGTTCGTTGACAAATATGGTCTGTCAGAAGCCCTCACAAAACCCGATGGATGGGTATTTGTAGAGTATTTGTGGCAACCACCTGAGACCCAGCAGGGGTTTACAGGGAGGGTGTTCATGAAGAACGAGTCACTGGACTAATATGATAGTGATCACTAGCCGAGACCAATAGACCATGTGGTCTTGGGCTTCCAGAAGTCATTTGAAATGTTCCGCATCAGAAGGATGTAAGAAAAAGAAAAAGGGTATTCGGGTCGGCGTGAAAAGACGACCTTCGGTGGAGAGAAGAACCCTATGTCGTGAGGGAACTCAGGACATGTGGTACGGTTGCCTTGTGAAATTGGATGGCACCCTCAGGGGGTTGGTTTTGGAGCCGCTCCTGTTCTTGATCAGTGTAAGCGACGTATCATAACTAGAGCCATGCCCGAATGTACCAACCGCTTATGATAAAGACATGACGGAAATAAGGAATGCTCAGGATTACGATAAATTGTAGATACTTAAACAGGCTTCAGCCGTAGACGAATACATGATCAATAAAATTCAGCAGCAGGAACTTCAGGGTGATGAGATCCAGTAAAATGAGGTCAGGCTTATAAGTACCATCTGGCAAGTAGGATAATGTGGGAGTTCACTTGTGAGAGGGACGTAAAGATTGACATACTTACCATTTGTCATGAGAAAGTCTCATCATGAGTGTATGATTCATGGCAGACCATGTATTGGTCACTTCCAAAATTCCTTTCAATATACATGGAGGAACAGATCACAGCATTCATTAGATCTAAGTTAGACTATGTATCAAAAGTCTGGCCACCTCACTTAGGAGTCATAGATATACTAGAAAAAGTAAAGGAGATGTGGTCTGTGGAGAATATAGCTACATGAATCATTCTTGCCTTTGTAGAAAGTAAGAAAAATGGAGGAACTGTCAGTACAGAGTGTGTTCATGAGATTAAAGTGTGTTATAGGAAGGAGGGTTCAAATATTGGAACTCGGCAAGTGGAAAACTCCCTCTTTGTATTCACAAATAGATGATAAAACACACACACACACACACACACACACACACACACACACACACACACACACACACACACAACACACACACACACACACAGCACACACACACACACACAACACACACACACACACACACACACACACACACAACATACACACACACACACAACACACACACACACACACACACACACACACACACGTATCCACGTATGCAAGGAGAGAAAATGCTGGTTCTTTCAGTTTCCTCAGAATCATATAACAATCTTTCTTCTAATTCCATTTCACATCTTATTGAAAGAGCTGCTTTGTGTGGCGTGACTAGAATGATACTCCCTCCCCTTTCATTCCACAAGGCCGCAGCTTCAGCCTGGCAAGAAATCATGCAAAATTTAATGTTGCTAAAAGCCAGCATTTCAAAAACAAGTTGATATTGCTTTTAAACGAGTTTTTGATACCAAAGTTCCTGCTAGGACAAATGGTTCTTTCATAACCAGAAGAGTCTTTCCTTTTGATCATTTTGACGACAGGAAAAAGTCATAATCTCTCCCCCAATTTTTTTCATCCCTTCTCTCTCTCTCTCTCTCTCTCTCTCTCTCTCTCTCTCTCTCTCTCTCTCTCTCTCTCTCTCTCTCTCTCTCTCTCTCTCTCTCTCTCTCGTTATCTCTGCCTGCTCGTCTGTCTTTCTGTGCTTTCTTTTAATTTCTCTTTTCTCTTACTCTGTCTGTCTCTGTATGTTCTTATCTCGTTCCTTTTCTGACTTTACTGTTCTTCTTTGGTAGTTACGTGACTTAACCTTCTCTTCGACAGAGATGTAAGATTAAGCTTTTTTTACACATTTATTGACGAGCACGCAAGGAAAGGTAAAGGGTCTGAGAGACGAACAAGATCAAAAATAGGTTAACGAAGGGACAGATAGACATGATAAACCGAGAGAAAGGGAAGCAAACCAGCGAAAGGATGAGATGAAGCATAAAAGTATGTACCATATGAATCACAACAGACAAAAGCATGAAATTAGATTAACAGAAAATCCCATGGTTAAAGCTGGCGGACATATACGAATACGAACATATAGGCACATGGCAAAAAAACAAATGGAACGTGAAATCAAGAATGTGTATTAGGGTATTGAGGCACGTCTGTTAGGGCACTGAGGCATGTCTGTTATGGTATTGAGGCACGTCTGTTAGGGTATTAAGGCACGTCTGTTATGGTATTGAGGCATGTCTGTTGGGGTATTGAGGCATGTCTGTTAGGGTATTGAGGCACGTCTGTTAGGGTATTAAGGCACGTCTGTTAGGGTATTGAGGCACGTCTGTTAGGGTATTGAGGTACGTTTTTTGGGGTATTGAGGCATGTCTGTTAAGGTATTGAGGCACGTCTGCTAGGGTATTGAGGCACGTCTGTTAGGGTATTGAGGCACGTCTGTTGGGGTATTGAGGCATGTCTGCTAGGGTATTGAGGCACGTCTGTTAGGGTATTGAGGCACGTCTGTTAGGGTATTGAGGCACGTCTTTTAGGGTATTGAGGCACGTCTTTTGGGGTATTGAGGCACGTCTGCTAGGGTATTGAGGCACGTCTGCTAGGGTATTGAGGCACGTCTGTTAGGGTATTGAGGCACGTCTGTTAGGGTATTGAGGCACGTCTGTTGGAGTATTGAGGCACTTCTGTTAGGGTATTAAGGCATGTTTATTAGGGTATTGAGGCATGTCTGTTGGGGTATTGAGGCATGTCTGTTAGGGTATTGAGGCATGTTTATTAGGGTATTGAGGCACGTCTGTTAGGGTATTGAAGCACGTCTGTGAGGGTATTGAGGCATGTTTATTAGGGTATTGAGGCACGTCTGTTAGGGTATTGAAGCACGTCTGTTGGGTTATTGAGGCACGTCAATTAGGGTGTTGAGGCATGTCTGTTAGGGTATTGAGGCACGTCTGTTGGGTTATTGGGGTGCGTCTATTAGGGTGTTAAGGCATGTCTGTTAGGGTGTTGAGGCATGTCTGTTAGGGTATTGAGGCACGTCTGTTGGGTTATTGGGGTACGTCTATTAGGGTGTTAAGGCATGTGTGTTAGGGTGTTGAGGCATGTCTGTTAGGGTATTGAGGCATGTCTGTTAGGGTATTAAGGCACGTCTGTTAATGTTACCGATTCATTTGCTATTTGTCCGATTGTTCAATGTGTATATGTCTCATTTTGTAGTACACAACCGTAGACAAACAATTCAGAGACCCTAAGTTGTGAACATTTCCCGTGTTCTTATGCGTGTTTATGGAATGACCTCCACTGATGGCCGTGTGAACATGCCAGCAATATTTAACGAGGACATTCATTCTAATCACCTGCAATTTACATATTTTCCGGTTCCCTGTTCCTGTGAAGTTCCTGGATATATCCAGCGGTGTCTGGGTGACCCACTTCCCCTGACGGCTGTCCATAACGATTTCTTGAAGAGTTATTCGTACTCACTCAACCGATGGGCCGCGGTACAGAGGCACACGTCTCGCCAACAACTTTAAGATAACACCCACCGCCTCCTGTGGCTGGTAAGGAACCTCTCCCTCCTTCCTCCTCCCTGCGCGTTACATGTTCTAGTCCCTCCCCCTCCTCCTCTTCTCCACCCAGTGTACTCTCTCTCTCTCTCTCTCTCTCTCTCTCTCTCTCTCTCTCTCTCTCTCTCTCTCTCTCTCTCTCTCTCTCTCTCTCTCCCACGCACCCCCCCCCTCGCTACTCATCCCGTATTCCGGTGTCATAAAGCTCATTTATCCTTCTTAAAACTTTGGTATTAGCCCGAGCCTGATTCATGCTCGACGGGCTAAGCTTGTTTTCCACTTACCAAAGCTGGAACGTTCTTCGTTTGGTGACGGACGGTGGCTGTTGCTCTCTCTCTCTCTCTCTCTCTCTCTCTCTCTCTCTCTCTCTCTCTCTCTCTCTCTCTCTCTCTCTCTCTCTCTCAATCGTCTGTGTCTGCTGGCTCTCGCATGTGTGTTTGTATACACCTCTGCCTTCGTCTGTTAGTGTGTGTGTGTGTGTGTGTGTGTGTGTGTGTGTGTGTGTGTGTGTGTGTGTGTGTGTGTGTGTGTGTGTGTGTATCAAATCTGAGTCTATATCATGTTTTCGGATTCACCCTGCGCCAAACCTGTGTCATGTGGCGTTATCTCTGGCGCGTTTGCTCTTTAGTGTGGTAACCTACTGTAGTTACCTATTTGTATAATACGATGACGGAGTTCTACACTCGAGGGGCCCCATCGCTTGAATTCTCTCTACTGTGGTACAACTTTTAAACTTCCAATTACTGACAGCTTTTACAATATCATTACTTGATGTATTCCATTCAGCCACGATTATGGTCCTATGAAAGTAATTTTTGATTTTTTTTTCCTCAGCTTTTATTACTTCATGTTGTGGCCTGTGTTTGTTCTAGCTCCGCATCCCTCGAAGAACTGTTCAGTGATGACGTTAACAGACTGTTTTAGATTATTTGACAGAGGGATGTGATCAAATCACCCCTTATTCTTCTCTCTTACTTGTTAGACAACTGTAAGGCTTTCTAACCTCTCATTGTAACTTAGATCTCTTAATTCTGGTGCTGATTTGTTGCCTTGCTTAGAAAGTTTCCTATAAGTTCTTTGTAGTTCTTTAAGGTTGGTGAATAAAAATGGGAAGTACATTCTAGTATTTGCCTGTGTCAGGTATGGACAGTTTACTGAACACTTTCTTATCCATTACTTGGATACGATTCTAGATTTTGCCGGTAGACAGTGTGTTTCTTCCATCATTCTCCTGGGAGTGGGCTTTGTTGACAGGTAAGGTATATTGTCAACTCATAAGGTCTTAGTCTGACACAGACTCCAGAAGCTTGTTTTCTGCTCAATGATAATCCTATCCAGGTCCTCTTTCACGATGGTTCATTCTCATAACTTTACATATAATCAGTTTGAATTTCATCAAGCATATATTGGGCAAATTTTGGTGTTTGTCAAACTTACCTTGTAAGTTGATGTAACTCTCACTACTGTTTACATCCCTCATATTCTTGGCATCATCCGCTAACATCCTCAGATGCTAGTACAGTCTCTATGGCGTGCCATCGACGTAGATCAAGAAGAACAATGGTTCCAGGATCGAGCCCTGTAGCACATCACTGGTGACCCTTTCTCATGAGAGGGCTCGTCTAACATGTGTTCTACTTTCCCTTCCACCTGGGTGATCTAATATTGGAGCCTCCTCCTGATTCCTGTCTCGAAATCCAGTTTCTTTACCAAGCTCCTATACGGCTTAGTGTCAAATGATTTTCAGCAGTCCAGTTAATTACGTTCCACCCATTCGCTCTCTTATCTAAAACCGGGGCTTACTCTCGTAAAAACCTACGAGTTATGTTACGCATAATCTTTCCCTGAAACCATCTTGTCTTTCGCCAACGTACTTTCTCCTTTGCAAATAGTCATCCATTTGCTTTTTGATTATCCTTTTTAGTATCTTTTCAGATCATGCTCATAAGAGGGGCTTTTCTGAAGTTCAGGGTAACTTACCGTTGTCCTTTCTTAAGAATAGATACGACATTTGCCTTCTTCCACTGTCCTTCACTGCGAAAGCGCAAGTGAACTTTTCCTTCATCTCCTCTCATATCTTTATATCATCTACTTCGACTTTTCGCTTTGAAATCCGTATCTTGATTATCTGCCATTCAATCGTCATTATTGGAAACTTACCATCTCTGAGGAGTGCACGTATTACTGCTTCATGTACCATCCTGACCGGATCTTCATTTTCATCTTTGTTTATTTGTTCTAGTTCGTTAAGATTACCTTTTGGAACAAAGATTATCAACATCGCTATGTATTTTTTTTTCCTACGGGTACTCTTGTCCTAATATACTTTTTGAAAGGGCCAATCATTCAGTATATCCTGAGACATAATATTATCTCTGAGAGCCAAGCCGCCTCCTCCTCTTATGTTTTCTCTTTTTTTTTTTTTCATAACCTCCTTGATATCATGTATATCTCTGTTGGCAAACTAAGCCATATTTTCTCTTTTTTTTTTTGGTAGCTTCGTCACCGCTGCTCCAGCACTGTCAGGTTTGCTTTCCATAATTTGGTCCTTGAACTCTATTTCTTTTCTCCATTTTCTAACTGTCCATCTTCATTCATTTACATTTATTTTTTTCAGTCGACCATTCGCGTCACTTAACATTCTCGACCTCTCTGAGGTGGTGGCGGGGCTGTTTTGCTCTCAAACCTCTTTTGGTGTCCTTCTTTCTCCGCCTTCTTTTTATATTCCTTACTATTTCCTCGTTCTGCCCTCGAAGTATCTCCTGTAACCAATACTCCTCTGAATTCCTCATGTTTCTCGGCTATGTTGAAGATGTTCATTACTGGTCAACTTTGCTTAAGCCTTCACAGCATCTATAAAATCTCTTAGCCCCTTTTATCCACCAGAAATTGCAACTACCATGTAGTCTTTCCAGCAGCATACCTTCGTTCTCCCTCCTTTTTTTTCGTTTCCTTTTAGACGGATTATGGTCTTCATCCAGTACGAAACTGATCACCAACTTTCTTTTACTCTCCGCCTTTTCATGTACGTCTCTGAAGGGATTAAGCCAGATCTTGTCTCTTTAGGAGGTTTTGCTTTCATTACTCCAATGATCTTTTTATATTTTGGGATTTCCCGCCTGTCGGTTAACTCCCTCGTAATTACTTCATCAACCTCCATGTCTTTGTTTGTTCTAAAATCTGCATTTTGCCAACAAGAACTGACCTGGAATACTCTGCACTTTTTAAACCTTCTCCATCGAACAAACGATACACTTCCTTCATTGTTCTGTCTCTATATAGTGGATATTACCATCTATGCAGCTTTTAGTGCTTCCAGATCTCAGTTCCTTGCTTATATACCTAATGTTTCTCTTTTCCAGTCATCGAACAAGTAATCTAATTCCTTGACTGTTCTGTCTTCAACAGTGTAAGTTACCACACCTTCACACCCTTCAACTTTCCCACAACTCCGTTCCTCAGCATCAACACTCTCATTCTATTTTTCAGCCTCAGTGTTCGCTCACACGTCATGTTCCCAAATTTCGACCGTTTGGTGTGTGTGTGTCTTATGGGCAGGTTCGTTTTGGCGATCCGTTTCAGGTACATCCTGGGAAGTTCCTCTTCATCCTGCTGACATAGACTTCGTCTAATCTCTTTTTTCAGTATCTTTGATATGGTGAACTTTAGTATTATTTCTTAGTTCCCTTATTACCTCTTCCACTTGCCAACATTTTGACATGATTCTTATTTTGATTCCTTACCTCCTTCGGTTCTTCATCCTTTTGTTGTAAGTTCCTATCCTGCTTCTCTACTGTTGATGAGGATCCCCCTATCCTTATGGCTTCAGCTGATTTATCATTTTATGCTCTGATTTTTTCTTCCTCTTTTAGTAAAAAAGAAAGGGAGAGAATGTCAGGATTCTCTTCACCCAGACACCAGCGAGCACAACTAGTTAATTATGTATAGCGTTGATGAATCACCTTCCCCGACCTGACTTTTGCCATGAATTTCAAGCCTGACTTTGCTCTGGGCTTATTCTAAATAAACTCTCGATTTTTAACTTTCTGAAAGAAAAATGATGGATATCCTCGCGCAAAATTCCAGTGGAACTAAGTCTGCTAGAACGTTCACAGCAGAAACTCAGTGTATCAAGAAATCAATCATTGAGATTTTTTTTCTATCTTTATTTCATTATCATAATTTTTTTAGGCAGCGACTGTAGGGCTGACAGTTTGTACAGCTGCCTACTGGGGGAAGCCACTCTTCAGCCTAAGCTTCCAGACTCTTATCTTTTCCGAATTTGCCACAATGGAATGGCACTTCTTAGCAATGCCACACTTAGGAGGGAGCCTTTCGAAATGTTTTCCCTCCCTTATACTCGTATTTTAGGTCTGATGTGGCCGCAGACCGGCTCTATCTTCTCAAAAAAGATAAATCTTCTCCAAGGTACTCTTGCCATATCTCCTTTTACATAAGGTAGTTAGAGGAGGAGAAGAAGAGGCGGGACATGGGAAGGGATAGTTTGGAATGGAAAAGAAGACTGTTTGGTCTCTCTCTCTCTCTCTCTCTCTCTCTCTCTCTCTCTCTCTCTCTCTCTCTCTCTCTCTCTCTCTCTCTCTCTCTCTCTCTCTCTCTCGTGTACACTAGTACCATGTTTCACCAGTGGATGGTGGAACTAAGGTCACACATACCGGCACATAGAGTTATCCTGAAATAGCCTCCCAGCTCAGCTGCTCCTGTGCCCCTGGGGTCAAAAGATCAAAGATCAGGTCCCGTTTATCTGGGACTGACGTGGGTAAGCACATACGTCGACTGCAGTCCACCAATGTTCGTATGGCTTACTTTACATATATGTTTGGTGGGATATTCGACTACGTCCCCTACCGGTAAGTCACTGTGATCCCCAGTTCATGGCTACCTGCTTGTTTACACTTGTAACGAGTTTGTAATTATGTTTACAGGAAGTTTAAGTGAGTTTATCTGTATCTGTAACTATGTTAGGCCTCTCACTCTCCTTTAACCCAGACGTACATATATTCCTGACTATCTGTCTCTGTCCGTTTGTCTATGTGTCTGTTCATCTGAGTGTCTGTCTCTTTTACTGAATGATGATAATAATAATAATAACAATAATAATAATGATAATGATAATAATAATAATAGGTACAGTAGGGTTGAGGGTCAAGTCAATTGGGAGGTGAGTTTGAATGGAGAAAAACTGGAGGAAGTGAAGTGTTTTAGATATCTGGGAGTGGATCTGGCGGCGGATGGAACCATGGAAGCGGAAGTGGATCATAGGGTGGGGGAGGGGGCGAAAATTCTGGGAGCCTTGAAGAATGTGTGGAAGTCGAGAACATTATCTCGGAAAGCAAAAATGGGTATGTTTGAAGGAATAGTGGTTCCAACAATGTTGTATGGTTGCGAGGCGTGGGCTATGGATAGAGTTGTGCGCAGGAGGATGGATGTGCTGGAAATGAGATGTTTGAGGACAATGTGTGGTGTGAGGTGGTTTGATCGAGTGAGTAACGTAAGGGTAAGAGAGATGTGTGGAAATAAAAAGAGCGTGGTTGAGAGAGCAGAAGAGGATGTTTTGAAGTGGTTTGGGCACATGGAGAGGATGAGTGAGGAAAGATTGACCAAGAGGATATATGTGTCGGAGGTGGAGGGAACGAGGAGAAGAGGGAGACCAAATTGGAGGTGGAAAGATGGAGAGAAAAAGATTTTGTGTGATCGGGGCCTGAACATGCAGGAGGGTGAAAGGAGGGCAGGGAATAGAGTGAATTGGATCGATGTGGTATAAGGGGTTGACGTGCTGTCAGTGGATTGAATCAAGGCATGTGAAGCGTCTGGGGTAAACCATGGAAAGCTGTGCAGGTATGTATCTTTGCGTGTGTGGACGTATGTATATACATGTGTATGGGGGTGGGTTGGGCCATTTCTTTCGTCTGTTTCCTTGCGCTACCTCGCAAACGCGGGAGACAGCGACAAAGTATAATAAATATAAATAAATAATGATAATAATGATAATAATAATAATAATAATGATAATGATAATAATAATGATAATAGGAATAAGAATAATAATGATAATTATAGTAATAATGATGATTATGATAACAGTAATAATAGTAATAAGAATAACAATAAAGATAATAAAAATAATAATGATAATACTAATAATGATAATAATAATAATAATAATAATGATAATAATAATAATAATGATAATAATAATAATGATAATAATAATAATGATAATAATAATACTAATAATAATGATAATAATAATAATAATAATAATAATAATAATAATAATAATAATAATAATAATAATAATAATGATAATTATAATAGTAATGATAGTTATAATTATCAGTATTATTATTATTATTATTATTATTATTATTATTATTATCATTATTATTATTATCATTATTATTATCATTATTATTATCATTACTAATATCATTACTAGTATTATTATCATTATCATTACTATCATTTTTATTATTGTTGTTATTATTATTATCATTATTATTATTATTATTATTATTATTATTATTATTATTATTATTATTATTATTATTATTATTATTATTATTATTATCATCATTATTATTATCATTATCATCATTATTATTATTATTACTATTATCATTATTATCATTATTACTATTATCATTATTATTATTATCATTATCATTATAGCACATAGAAAAATATGTGAGGGAATATAGAAAAAGAGGGCATTGTTTTAAACAGAGTCTCTATAAAAGTGCAAAAGCGAAGGTTAATATGCAGTCTACTAATCATCAAAAACCCTTAAAGTGATAAGAATAAGGTTGTTTTTGTTAATGTGCTTCCGAAATATGGCTTGATGTGCATCTGATGCTGAACAGCAACTTGGGGACGAGGGATCTCTAGTGACAAAAGATGACGAAGGCGAACTGCAAGATAAGGTATAAGTGATGGTTGGAGAGAAGTGGAAGGTAGGGTGCTGAGCGCCTTCTTATCAGATGTTGTAAAAGGTGCTCTCTCTCTCTCTCTCTCTCTCTCTCTCTCTCTCTCTCTCTCTCTCTCTCTCTCTCTCTCTCTCTCTCTCTCTCTCTCTCTCTCTCTCTCTCTCGGTATATAAGCCTGTCAGCTTTCCTTCTGTGGGCCTTCTCCTGACGCCATCCCACTCTTGAATGTCCCAGAAGCCTCCCGGGACGGTTCGTCTAGCTGTGTTGGATGCTCCTTCTCGTCGCCATTACCGGCTTCAGTGATCCTGCAAATTCCTACAGCATCTCCCCAGGAGTGTAATTAAGCCTTGATTAGGGAACCTAATCTCTCTGCACGGCAGTGTAGCAGGCTGGGCGTCGGGGGTCAGTGGTGGGGATGATTTTATGCGGGTCTTTTGTGGTCGGTGGTGAGAGGTCGCGCGAACAGTGAGGTTCGCCAGACAGGGCGACTGGGAGGTTCATCGGCAGTAGTACTGTGAGGTGCGACGGCAGTAGTACTGTGAGGTACAGCAGCAGTAGTACTGTGAGGTGCGACGGCAGTAGTACTGTGAGGTACAGCAGCAGTAGTACTGTGAGGTGCGACGGCAGTAGTACTGTGAGATACAGTAGCAGTGGTGCTGTGAGGTGCGAGGCAGTGGTGCTATGAGGTACGGGGTCAGTAGTGCTGTGAGGTGCAGCTTCAGTGATAGTATGAGATGCGGAGGAGCAGGAGGAGGGTGGGTGTGGGGGAGGAGGAGATGTATCAAAGGATGTCAGCGTCTTGTGCTGGTATAGCTGAGCCTCACCTCGTTTGCTGTGGCCCTAGCCAGGCCCAGGAGCCAAGCCTCTGCACTGGAGACATTAGCATACATCCAGCCACTGGTGATAGGAGATGGATGGGTGTAAGGGAAAGTGGGGTGTAAGGTTAAGGTGGGTGTAAGGGAAAGTGGGGTGTAAGGGAAGGTGGGTGTAAGGGAAGGTGGGGTGTAAGGGAAGATTGGGTGTTAGGGAAGGATGTTTGTCAAGGTTTAGGGAAGTGGTGGGAATGTATGGAAAGACGGGAATGGAAGGGAAGGTATCTATGAATGGCAGATAACAGGAGACCTGATGGTCCATGGCGAGGTTATCCGCTGGGGGACAACAATATTATCCTCATTTCCTAGTCTCTATAGACATAGATAGGATGGTAAAGCAGAAGGCACCTACCCACTCACTATGAAATGTAGTGCAAAAGACGACAGGGAAATAGCTAAGTAATAGCAGTATGCGGCATGTAGAGGATATACTGCCATGGACATTTCATAGGAATGTGTGAATGGGAATATTACCCTACTTTGAAGCTTAAGTGGAATACTACAGGGAAGAGGCTAAGAATATAAATACAAAATAGAATGTGCTTGTATACTGGTGATCAGCATCATTGAAATAATTGTTCATCCATGATTACTGGTTAGGTTAGGTCCTGGCATTATCAGCACGTGAGTGGTAGTTTAGTCCAGTTGTCTGCAATTTTAGATCTGAAAAACTATTTGCTGGTGATACTATCACATATTATTTCATACCATTATTTCCTGTCTTGACTATCTGTCTATGCAAAGAAATTGTTGTGTATGTTGTCATAATGATTTAGTATTTTGAAATGATCAAACCTGAGTCTGTGGAGTCTGACCGGAATTGAGGAATCCTTTATTAAGAAGGCTTGTTTCTGAGACATTAACACTCTGGTGATCAGTAATGTTATTTGTTGGCTTCTTCACTAGAATTTGCGGGAGAGTTGTTCTCAAGACTAGATGGCTGATGTTATGTGGATTTTGTTATTTTCCTTAATATCTAATTGTTCCGTAGGTCTGAATGATGCGTGTGTCTAATTTCTGAGTTTCTTTCCCTGGAAATACATTTTGTGTCTACTACATCAACGACGAAGCCATTTCTTTACTATTGCTAATTGAATCATAATTATCGTTCCTTTATTCCTTCATATTTTTGCTTTTATATCTATTTACTTTTCCCGCTGAACGAGGTAGGGTCAGAAACAGACGAAAATCGGTCTTATTTGCACACTGTCATCTATATTGTATTGAAACCATCGCTAACCATCCATACTCATGCTCCACAGAGTGCTCACCTTGACCACTTCATATGCTCTGGGCCAGCCCTCTGACAGCACGTTTCTCCCACTATGCCACATCGATCCGATTCCTTCTATGCCATGCATACGTTTTACCTTCCAGAATATTCAGATTCCAAGTAGCCTAAGACATCCTTCTCTTTATCCTTCCATCTCCCAGGTCTCCACGACTCAGAGATCCCAATCATCAGCCATCCCTTGTTCAACCTCTCCATATGTTTCAGCACGAGCAGGTTAGGTCTTTCACTCAGACAGCCTGCATCCGCTACCACACCTCTCTCTGTTACACTGTCGTTCCTAACACGAAAAACTCGTCTCACACCACACATCGTCTCCGGTCATTTTTCTTCCAGCACGCCCATCCTCTTCCTTTATTGCGCTCAAGGCTCAAGACTTACAATTGCAACAGTCTAGGGTTTGCCATAGTTTCAGACATCCCTATCTTTACCCTAACGGATACAAATTCTTCTTGCTCCATATCTATCCAAAAAGTTCCTCCTGGACTTTCTTCATGTCGTAAGAAATTCTCTTTTCATGTCCACAGCCTATTTATAATCTAAGCATTTTATGTTTCTGTGGATTGCCATTTGATTTATATTTCCTGTATGCATTTTTGTATGCTGAATTAAGTAATCAATTTCTCTAGTCATTCAGTCTGGAAAATCTTTCTCACTAATCCTCTTTCTTTTGGCGGGACATTGCCTTTGTCGAAAAGAAATATATCATCTTTGAATTTACTCCACATCTTTTCAAATGCATCCATGTCCAGGAGCTTAATCAAATTTACATTATTAATGTTCTGCCGCATTTTATCAAAGTTATCTGATGTAGAATTAGGCATCATCGCATAATTTCTTCTTTTAAATGGAAGCGGAAATTTACGGTGAGTTTGATGATGATGGCGTAATTATTTTCCTTTATTTCACTGTCCTCATACAAGGTGTGTGTGTTTGTGGATAACGTTAGGTCTGATGTGTTGTTCCCTCTTTGTGGTTCTAAGACCATCTGATTTTATAAAAGCAATCCACATCCAGATCGGATAGTCTGTTTCTCCTCATGATCACCTGACGAGAAATCCCAGTTAATACCTGGATTATCAGATATCTCCTACAATTATTGCTTCTTTTGTTTTTATCTAATGACTTAATTTCTTGACATAGATAGAAACGTATTGTTCCGGCTGGGTCTATATACCACTCCTGCAATTTATGAGTTCGATGTAAAGCGAGTCATAAGTACTACCATCATTTTCATACAGTTTGGTTGCATTTACATTTTCATACACGTAATGTTTATTACTGTCACCCGCTTTATACAATTACTGAAAATCTTTGTTTTCCGTTGTAGTTGATTCTGCTAATGAGTGATTATTTGCCACACTAGCTTTCTGTTTTTGCCATGGCATTAGGCTTTTCTTACTGAGCTTATGGTATTGATTCATTTCAAGCTCAGACTTCTGTAGCGCTGGTGTCTAAAAAACTTTGAAATGCTACTCTGTAAGAGTCGGGATAATTGTGTTGCAAATACTTGAGGTCAAACTCGTTTCTGATGATACCAGGGGTCAGGTCGGCTGCGCCTGGCCTAATCTTGGACGCACCAAAAGTGACGTACCTGATATACGTGTCGGCTGTCTTCCTGGATCTGCATAACCTGACCTTGCTCCTGGTAAATTATGTTTAACATTTTCTTTGTCTACAATTCTGTCTAAACGAGACGTACCAACCATGTCAAGACGTGAGCCATCCTTTACAAGTGATCTCCTGTGGCAAACAAAGATTCTCCACAAACTCTACACGGCCTAGCTTCTCATTTCTCCTAATACAACAGATTCTGTTTGAATTACAGAACCTTTATCATACCCAGGTAGTAACCCGCCATCACAACCTTTCTACGGATATCTTTAATCTTTCGGATGAGTGGAGTGCACTTGCCTACGACCAACTCTGGTCTGCCTTAGTCATCGTTGCTCACTCTTGCTTGTGCAAGAGCTACGCTGTCTTCTGTAGCACCCCAAGCTGTGTCCTGGACCATACGTGCCAAGCCTTATCAACTTGATCCATTTATATCAGAGCTTTCTCCTACTTACGTCTCTAATGTGAAACTACGTCCCTATATCTGATTAAATAGTTCTGGCAAGAGTGAAGCTAGGCTTCTCCTCTATTTGACTTTCTATTTCCATTCACTGCCTCCATATCGTTTCTCCTTGTCTTCGGCTTCAATCATTCCTAACCACTGGAAGTCATTGCTGCCACCCAAATGTCATTACTGACTTGTCCTCAATAATTTCTTGATCTCCTGAATTATTCGCAGGCCTCATCAGCTTCTCGAGACCCACAGCCCGTGTAACGACGAGTCTTGCATCACTTCCGCACACCTTCAACCTACTACAAACATATTTAACAGCGACCCTGTTATTACTCGTCTCTTTTGACAACTTGCAATATGAATTATAAGAAACACAATCAACGTATTTTCATCTCTTAGTAGAAAATTCTTTGTATACTTCCGAGTTACAAGTGGGCAAAGGAAATCAAGCTACGTAATTCATCTTGGTAACTATGATTGATCTTACTTGTATAAGAATGCTAGGCAGAACACGTCCACCTTCAGGTTGAGTGGGTGGGATGTAAAGGGAGGTGGGATGTTGAGGAAGGTGGGACGTAAAGGAAGATAGGATGTCAAGGAAAGTGGGATGTAAAGGAGGACGGGATTTAAGGGAAAGTGGTACTTCAGTGAAACGTGTAGTGTTGAGAAAATTTTGTGTGAGGGAAGTTAGGTAAACGGTAAAGTGAGGGGTGTGAGGGAAGATGGTTGTGTGATGGAAGGTGGGTTGTAAGGGCATATGGGGTATAAGAGATGGCAGGGTGTAAGGGAAGGTGAGAGTGTAGGGGGTGGTAATGTTGGCTTGGGGAAGGAATGAGGAGAAGAATTGTAGTTCATAGATCTGTAACTTGGTAATTAATTCTGGAAGACGATCATCCGTCTCATCCAATCATCAAGGAAGAGACGAGAGTCTGTGGTAGCCACAGCTCACACACCAGAACTCACCATCCTCTCTCCTGAGTTCTTGAGTGGACCACTAATTTTTGTCGACTCCTCTCTACATTTCTCTTTGTGTCAGTATCTCCTTCATCATCTATTCATCCTCTCCTAATCTCCTTTTGCTACTGGCTCACGTAGTATACCTCGTTGCTGCGCTTAATAATCTAGCTCATTTTCTTGTCTTGGTAAAAGTCCATTAATAATCAGTTTACGGATAGAAGGTTAAAGGTTTCAGCGCTTGAAATATCTAAATAATTATCTCCAGCAATGGATGCTGGCCTGCTTGTAAACCTGGTATTAAAGAACGAACCTTGTAATTCACTCAGGGTAAAATTGCCCCACGAAACAGATAATTTTCACTAATCATGTACTCCAGCAGGAAAAAGTTGCTCACATATTAAAGAGATTCAGAGCTGCCTCGTTTGCTGATTCTTTTTTTCTACCAATGATATAACAAAATTCCTGGGAGTATAGAATATTCTACTGGGAATGTTTCTGCTTTTTTGTCTGTTAATCTACAATTAGGTGAACGTTGAATAATAATTCAGAGTATTGCCTGTTACTAATTTGTCACTCAAAGGTTAAACAGTCACTCATTAAAGTCGTATGATATCTGAGGTCACGACTCATCCCAAGATTATGATAGCTAAGGTCATGACCCATCCCACGACTACGATGATTAAGGTCACGACTCTCAAGATATTTCTACCTTTCCTGTGGCTGGCTTTGGTCACAGACAAAAATCCTTGTCCAGGTGAGATCAGGCCTGATACGAGATATAAAAGGAAGGCTGAAAAGAAGCAAATGAAAGAAACAAGGGTAGAGGTAACCAGAGAATTTCGGAGGAAGTGGGAAATCTGCCTTCTGATATGGGATAGGTCAAAGACGTTCATGAAGACGTGAGAAGGTAAAGAATTCCACATTCTAGCGTTGTGTGGAATGACAGTCATCAGAAAGGCCCATCCTTGAGTTGCGATTGCCAAAGAGTAATCATGTAACACATTGGCTCGCCAAGTATTAAGTGGTCTACCTAATACTGGGGGCACACAAAACACCAATTCCTGGGAGCAGAAGCCAGAATTACTATCTATGAAAGAGGGAAAGCAACCATCATTGCGCCATAGAGCAAGTAAGTTAAGTTTTGAGATCGGATAGGGAGAGGCAATAAAGCCGCACTGATTTCGACTTGATTTTGTCAAGTAATTATGTGGAGCTCGATCCTTCCCAAATGCGAGAGCAGCACTCAATACTGTACAAGGACGACTCTATCCCTTGTAGATGCGGCACAGCTAGTCAGTAATGAAAAATTTTCGTTACATGAACATGAGCTCATATTTCTAAAAGACTTATCTGGTTATTGTTTAATGTGGGATCTCCAAGATGAATTAGATGTCACGGTGATGCCAAGTGTGTTTAGTGTGTTGAGTGGTAGACTCACAGAGCCTATAGAGGATATAGGAAAGTGTAGGGAGGCAGGGTTGAGCCGTTACTACATAAATGCATTTGGTTATCTGCTGAAAAAAGAAACTCGTTGATGAGAAGGAAGAAGAGCGTAGGACACACGACATTGGCGGACCCCACCGTTGCAAGGGAAAGATGGAGGATTTACTCCATCGACTGTTATGGAAGTAAACTGGCCAGAGAGGATGCTAGATATGAGGGAACCGGGTGAGGGAGGAAAGCCATTAGGTGGGAGCTTGGAGGTCAGACACTGAAAAAAGTTCGCTATATATCGAGGGCCACAACACAGGATTTCCCCACACACTATCAGAGAGGCTGATAGACTTCTACAGTCGTAAGATAGAAGAGAACATCACCAGTGGATCTTACCTTTGCCGAAGCCATACTGGTGATGACAGAGAAGACTGTGATATTCAAGATGATTATGAAAATAGCGGTTGAGATTCGACGACCCTGAAAATGGTGGAAGAAAGAGCAACGGGACGATAGCTCAAAGTGTTGGTGGAAGAAAGAGCAACGGGACGATAGCTCAAAGTGTTGGTGGAAGAAAGAGCAACGGGACGATAGCTCAAAGTGTTGGTGGAAGAAAGAGCAACGGGACGATAGCTCAAAGTGTTGGTGGAAGAAAGAGCAACGGGACGATAGCTCAAAGTGTTGGTGGAAGAAAGAGCAACCGGACGATAGCTCAAAGTGTTGGTGGAAGAAAGAGCAACGGGACGATAGCTCAAAGTGTTGGTGGAAGAAAGAGCAACGGGACGATAGCTCAAAGTGTTGGTGGAAGAAAGAGCAACGGGACGATAGCTCAAAATGTCGGAAAGGTAACCCTTCCTTGTGGGTAAGCTGTACCAGTCTATGATTCTAAGGTGAAGGAATAATTTTGTTTTTTTTTTCAGCATAAGTTGAAAAATAACAACACGACTCAGTACAGGCGCAGGTTTGGGAGCACATTCTTTCAAAACACTAGGAGGGATGAAGTCTGGTCCCTACTCCTTGCTAGTGTTCAGTGAGAGATGTGCTTATTAGACTACATGAGATTAGGTTATGAGGAAAGGTATAGGATTAGTAAGACATGTGACAGGATGTGTAGAATACTTCAGTTACCTTCGGTGAAGTTAGAGGAGATATGGGGGCCAAAACATAGCTATTTTGTTGGTGGACAGAGAGAGACTTTAGCTATCGTGTTGTCAAAGTGAAGTGCAGGAAAGATATACGAGTCAAGTGCATGATTCGTCCCTAGACTGATGACCGAGGTTCATGACTTACCCAAATTCATAACAGGCAAGATCATTACTCGTCCAAGACTATGAGTCAGGTTCATGGGTCTCATGATTGTTCATAACCACTGCTGCCCACAGTAAAAAATATTCAAAGGATATAAACCAGAATGCCTGAACATTGTCTTAGAATATGAAAGATCCAAATAGATTTACGAACAGAATAATTCATTGAATTTTTGAGAAATGTCGGCATAATGAAAGAGTCTTTGGATATAATTTTGAAAAGAAAATCAGCCATTGTCATTAATTCTCGCATTCTATAATTGAGATATTCGTTCAGTTAAATTTCGTTCTGCAGAGAATTATGTTGCCGTCGCTTCATGGTTGTGCTTCACCACTGGGGACACATCTACCACTAGTGGTACGCGAGAGGCTTCCAGTACGTATGTTTATTACTCTTAGAAATTCCAGTGGTAAATAAAGAAACGAGCTTGAATATTGGGCCATACATTATCCAGATACCCTTCCTCGTTAAGTAATGCCATAAACGTGAGGTTTAATCAAGTTCGAGGCATCATGTTGTGTTAAGCTGGAGTTTTAGATGTGAGGCTGTATAGGAAGGGAAGGATGAGAGACTGATGAAGGCTGGCGACTCACCAAGGGTGGGAGCCACAGCCATAGACCACTTTAACTCAGTGTTGTTGTATCTCCTCCATACGACTTTTCTATGTCTATATCGTATTTTCTGGCCTTTAGCAAAATAAATAGTATGCAGTCAACCAGGGCAGTCCATCCCTGGTATGCGGTGGGGAGGAGAGGGAAAGGGGAGACAGGAGGGAAGAGCGAAGGGGAGAGAGGAGGGGAGAGCGAAGGAGAGAGAGGAGGGGAGAGGGAAGGGAAAGAGGGAGAGGGAAGAGGGGCAGGGGGCATCACGCTGCTGCTTCACCCTTCTGGAAAACATCCAATCTAACGCTACACGTGATTAACGACGCGGCTCTGACTGGCACCGTGGCACCCCTTCAATGTCCTGCGATCAATATCTTCCTCACATACCCGCCGCTGGTGCCTGTACTCTCCCCTATCCCCCTCTCCCTATAGTACAGACAATGTATACGGTTCCCGCGATGTGCACAAATGAATGAACAGCGTCCTCGGCCAGCGGGGGCCCAAACATGAGTCACAAAGCACCCTGCGCTGCTCCACATCAACACACAGGTTCAGGAAATTACTGTATCCAACTCTGTCAGGTGTTGACATGAGTGTATGCGTACGACCAACGAATATAGTAAGGACAGATGAAAGAAACTAGTATTGAGCGAAAAAGAGATTTAAAGTTCTGTTCTATTACCGTCTGTAAAGAGATTGGTGACGAATTAGAACAAGCAAGTGCTTACGTAATGACGACAGATGTGATGATCATGAAATTTACAGAGAAAATGCTAAAGTAAAATCTCTTTTGTTCCCCAGCTAAGACCAATATCAGGTCTGGCTGAAGTGAATGGAAGGACTATAGCAGACTCTCCAGCTCGCTCCAATATCGCCATCACCAGGGTTCATTTTCACTCGCCAACACATCATTGTGATTAACTCTCCACTCCAATTACTCCGAGCAGCCAGGCAGTGTAAGCGACTCATCCTGCTCAGCCTTCAGTTCCCAGGCATAATACACTACTCATAAACACACTCGGATAATAAGGGAGCTTTTCCTTTTTTTCTTTTTCGTTCTCTTTCATACGCAGGATTTTCTATTCAGCTCGACATATGACAGAATTAACTTTTTCACTGAGCAAATATACTGAGTTTATCATGAAGCATCCAGACACACGCAATACCTCTCCCACTTCTTTTTAATTAGAGAGATTAGTTGGACAATGGATTCGTTAACGCAGTAAATAAGAGTTACCTGCTTTATTGAGATATGAAATTTTGATAAGTATGACAGACTTTCCGTGATTATATATATATATATATATATATATATATATATATATATATATATATATATATATATATATATATATATATATATATATATATATATATATATATATATACATATTTATATATATATATATATATATATATATATATATATATATATATATATATATATATATATATATATATATATATATATATATATATATATATATATATATATATATATATATATATATATATATATATATATATATATATATATATATATATATATATATATATATAATATATATATATATATATATATATATATATATATATATATATATATATATATATATATACATATATATATATATATATATATATATATATATATATATATATATATATATATATATATATATATATATATATATATATATATATATATATATCTTTCTTTTCTTTCACACAATTCGCCATTTCCCGAATTAGCAAGGTAGCGTTAAGAACAGAGGACTGGGCCTTTAAGGGAATATCCTCACCTGGCCCCCTTCTCTATTCCTTCTTTTGGAAAATTAAAAAAAACGAGAGGGGAGGATTTCCAGCCCCCCGCTCCCTCCCCTTTTAGCCGCCTTCTACGACACGCAGGGAATACGTGGGAAGTATTCTTTCTCCCCTATCCCCTATCGAGGATGTAAGGCATGTGTACGTGTAGGAAGAGAGGAAAGTGATTGGTTCTCAGTGAATGTAGGTTTGCGGCAGGGGTGTGTGATGTCTCCATGGTTGTTTAATTTGTTTATGGATGGGGTTGTTAGGGAGGTGAATGCAATGGTTTTGGAAAGAGGGGCAAGTATGAAGTCTGTTGTGGATGAGAGAGCTTGGGAAGTGAGTCAGTTGTTGTTCGCTGATGATACAGCGCTGGTGGCTGATTCATGTGAGAAACTGCAGAAGCTGGTGACTGAGTTTGGTAAAGTGTGTGAAAGAAGAAAGTTAAGAGTAAATGTGAATAAGAGCAAGGTTATTAGGTACAGTAGGGTTGAGGGTCAAGTCAATTGGGAGGTAAGTTTGAATGGAGAAAAACTGGAGGAAGTAAAGTGTTTTAGATATCTGGGAGTGGATCTGGCAGCGGATGGAACCTTGGAAGCGGAAGTGAATCATAGGGTGGGGTAGGGGGCGAAAATCCTGGGAGCATTGAAGAATGTGTGGAAGTCGAGAACTTTATCTCGGAAAGCAAAAATGGGTATATTTGAAGGAATAGTGGTTCCAACAATGTTGTATGGTTGCGAGGCGTGGGCTATGGATAGAGTTGTGCGCAGGAGAGTGGATGTGCTGGAAATGAGATGTTTGAGGACAATATGTGGTGTGAGGTGGTTTGATCGAGTAAGTAATGTAAGGGTAAGAGAGATGTGTGGAAATAAAAAGAGCGTGGTTGAGAGAGCAGAAGAGGGTGTTTTGAAATGGTTTGGGCACATGGAGAGAATGAGTGAGGAAAGATTGACCAAGAGGATATATGTGTCGGAGGTGGAGGGAACGAGAAGTGGGAGACCAAATTGGAGGTGGAAAGATGGAGTGAAAAAGATTTTGAGTGATCTGGGCCTGAACATGCAGGAGGGTGAAAGGCGGGTAAGGAATAGAGTGAATTGGATCGATGTGGTATACCGGGGTTGACGTGCTGTCAGTGGATTGAATCAGGGCATGTGAAGCGTCTGGGGTAAACCATGGAAAGTTGTGTGGGGCCTGGATGTGGAAAGGGAGCTGTGGTTTCGGGCATTACTGCGTGACAGCTGGAGACTGAGTGTGAACGAATGGGGCCTTTGTTGTCTTTTCCTAGTGCTACCTCGCTCACATGAGGGGGGAGGGGGATGGTATTCCATGTGTGGCGAGGTTGCGATGGGAATGAATAAAGGCAGACAGTGTGAATTGTGTGCATGGGTATATATGTATGTGTCTGTGTGTGTATATATATGTGTACATTGAGATGCATAGGTATGTATATTTGCGTGTGTGGGCGTGTGTGTGTGTACATTGTGTATGGGGGTGGGTTGTGCCATTTCTTTCGTCTGTTTCCTTGCGCTACCTCGCAAACGCGGGAGACAGCGAAAAAGTAAAATAAATAAATATAATATATATTTTTTTTTTCTTTTTATATATATATATATATATATATATATATATATATATATATATATATATATATATATATATATATATATATATATATATATATATATTCCAAGCATATTATTGATTACGATAAAGTCCCGTCATATGACCAAAAGCTGAAAGAATACAGACAGTGTCATAATATATTAGTAAAAACTAAAATAACTAAGCCTTACCGGGCCCCACCAGTTATAAGCACAGTGATTCGCCATGAGTCTCATGTGTACTGTGCTAATAGTGCATCTCTCCCAGTACGTATACGGGGTCTCGGCTATTCTTATCTCCATTTCTATAGTGCAATTGAAAATTAGTCCATAGTAAAATGAGTAAGATAACACAAGTAACATTAAGAAATAGGAAGTAGAAATTTATAAAATGACACACAGCATGACGGATATATGCACTTAGAGCTGCAGCAGATTTGAAGATAAATTCTTCAGGAAAGGAATGGAAAATAAGGTATTTTAGAATAACTTGATGCTACCTCGTTGGCGCAGGAAGTGGGGAATATGTATGAAAAAATATATACGTATGAAACCTATGTATATTCCACTCCTACCTTTGTAAGTCTCCTTTGGACTTTTGCATGTCTCAGTTTATTATTCAAAGAATCTAACAATGAAGTTCAGCATTAAGTGCTACTCACAGTTACCTAAGCGAGAGGGTGAGGTACCAGCTGAGTGGGTATGGCAGTTGGAATGTTTTTCTTTTCCAAAGAAGAGTGTTAAATGTAGATTCTTCGGAGGAATCAATATGATGAGGAACGTTGCCAGTACAACGTCTACAACAGAACCTGAAATGGATCAAATATCAACGCGGAGTTCGGACAGATAGAGAAACAACAGATAATCAAGATACAATTCGGCAATTGATTAATGAACAAAACTTAAATGTTTAATAGAACATAATACCTGCTTTTTATAGCCTTACAAACAGCTTTTGGATATCGAGATGCAAATCATGAAGACGTTCGGCTTAATTTAGGTAAATGGTCGTTTATCAAAGGTTATTTAATTGCATATTATCCGGGTGTAAGTTAAGTAAATATATACATGTTGATTGGATTGATAAGTAAACACAGATAAGAGCTTCTGAGGTATATTCCTCCTCGGTTTAGCTCTCGCACAAGCCCAGAGATCGAGCACGATGCAGACCAACAAGACATATCCTCCCCACAAGTCACTCCTCACCTCACTGGCCGTCATCCACCATCCCCGGCCTCATTCTCCCTCATTCCGTCGCCATATTAGAACTTCTTGCCTCAAAGGAGTACATCCTGTCTCGGCTACTGAGTGTAGCGCAGTCTTGGGCTGCAGGAACCCCTTGGGTAATCATCTAATTAATGAATTGATTACGTATGAAGTACTGCAAGTCATTGATCATATTTCCTATGCATATGTGAGCCGTTTCTAGGAGTTTCCTCAATCTCTTGTTAAATCTTTAGTTTATTATTTCTTGTCATCATGGTGTATGTTCGCATTTGTCTACTTGGACAACAAATTCATTCTGCGTATCTTTTTGACGTATATGGTGTTCATGTTTTCTAATCCTTTTTGCCATACCTCGCCCTGTTTCCCTATAATAAATGACAGGATGTCTCTTATGAGATATAACGCATGAGAGCAATCCTTGTTGACACTTCTGCCACTTATTGCTTCCATTTCATCTATCTGTGTAATATCTATCTATCTATCTATCTATCTATAAATGTAAACACACACACACACACACTTTGGAGAAGCACATGAGTCAGGTAATACATCCTTATAGTCAAGGCGGCAGGTATACAGGATTGGTCACATGGTAAATACTATGGTTTATACATATGACACTTAGCTCAACATTAAATGATGAATAGTTACATTACTGAATGATTACATTAATGCTGTAGTTGGCAGTAGTACACGTATGTTTGTGTGTGTGTGTGTGTGTGTGTGTGTGTGTGTGTGTGTGTGTGTGTCTGTATGCAAAAGTCCTCCTAAGCAACAAGTAGGGCGTCAGACCGCCAAATCCACGTTATCAATCACGTCTTGGCAGTTCGGTTCCATATTCGCCCACTCGTCGCTTTTCATAGGCAGCTCCCCTGGACTATATATCACATTATTCACCTCTCACTGGTAGATTCCCTCATCAGCATCTTTAAAACATACGAATAATAGGCTCTTATCCTTTGCTTTGTAGAACCCTTTACAATATCGTGTAGAACAGGTTTGGAAAAAGTCTACGAGAGTCGGTCATTTGAAAGTGCTTACAAAGCAAAAGATGCTTTGTTCGGCACAGAGTTCAGCTTCATACAAGCCTCCATGTGTCACCTCAGGTACCTCATTATAATTCACTCGAAGCAAGCGTCTAGTGTACACCTCTCACATGAATTTCCATCCTGCACGCAACATTATACGATTTACCTCACACGATCCTCGACAAATATCCTCCTTCATGTCTTTGTGGTTCGCTTTATACAAGACACTGTAATATAACCCCTCTAGGTTGCTACACTTAGCTCAGACAAAAGCCCAAAATTTATTCATTACTTGTAAGCCTCTGTATATGTACATCTGAGGATTTACTGTTTATATATATATATATATATATATATATATATATATATATATATATATATATATATATATATATATATATATATATATATATATATATATATATATATATATATATATATATATATATATATATATATATATATGTATGTATGACTCATGGTGAGGTGCCTGAGGATTGGCGGAATGCGTGCATAGTGCCATTGTACAAAGGCAAAGGGGATAAGAGTGAGTGCTCAAATTACAGAGGTATAAGTTTGTTGAGTATTCCTGGCAAATTATATGGGAGGGTATTGATTGAGAGGGTTAAGGCATGTACAGAGCATCAGATTGGGGAAGAGCAGTGTGGTTTCAGAAGTGGTAGAGGATGCGTGGATCAGGTGTTTGCTTTGAAGAATGTATGTGAGAAATACTTAGAAAAGCAAATGGATTTGTATGTAGCATTTATGGATCTGGAGAAGGCATATGATAGAGTTGATAGAGATGCTCTGTGGAAGGTATTAAGAATATATGGTGTGGGAGGAAAGTTGTTAGAAGCAGTGAAAAGTTTTTATCGAGGATGTAAGGCATGTGTACGTGTAGGAAGAGAGGAAAGTGATTGGTTCTCAGTGAATGTAGGTTTGCGGCAGGGGTGTGTGATGCCTCCATGGTTGTTTAATTTGTTTATGGATGGGGTTGTTAGGGAGGTAAATGCAAGAGTTTTGGAAAGAGGGGCAAGTATGAAGTCTGTTGGGGATGAGAGAGCTTGGGAAGTGAGTCAGTTGTTGTTCGCTGATGATACAGCGCTGGTGGCTGATTCATGTGAGAAACTGCAGAAGCTGGTGACTGAGTTTGGAAAAGTGTGTGGAAGAAGAAAGTTAAGAGTAAATGTGAATAAGAGCAAGGTTATTAGGTACAGTAGGGTTGAGGGTCAAGTCAATTGGGAGGTGAGTTTGAATGGAGAAAAACTGGAGGAAGTGAAGTGTTTTAGATATCTGGGAGTGGATCTGGCAGCGGATGGAACCATGGAAGCGGAAGTGGATCATAGGGTGGGGGAGGGGGCGAAAATCCTGGGGGCCTTGAAGAATGTGTGGAAGTCGAGAACATTATCTCGGAAAGCAAAAATGGGTATGTTTGAAGGAATAGTGGTTCCAACAATGTTGTATGGTTGCGAGGCGTGGGCTGTGGATAGAGTTGTGCGCAGGAGGATGGATGTGCTGGAAATGAGATGTTTGAGGACAATGTGTGGTGTGAGGTGGTTTGATCGAGTGAGTAACGTAAGGGTAAGAGAGATGTGTGGAAATAAAAAGAGCGTGGTTGAGAGAGCAGAAGAGAGTGTTTTGAAGTGGTTTGGGCACATGGAGAGGATGAGTGAGGAAAGATTGACCAAGAGGATATATGTGTCGGAGGTGGAGGGAACAAGGAGAAGAGGGAGACCAAATTGGAGGTGGAAAGATGGAGTGAAAAAGATTTTGTGTGATCGGGGCCGGTGAAAGGAGGGCAAGGAATAGAGTGAATTGGAGCGATGTGGTATACCGGGGTTGACGTGCTGTCAGTGGATTGAAGCAGGGCATGTGAAGCGTCTGGGGTAAACCATGGAAAGCTGTGTAGGTATGTATATTTGCGTGTGTGGACGTATGTATATACATGTGTATGGGGGTGGGTTGGGCCATTTCTTTCGTCTGTTTCCTTGCGCTACCTCGCAAACGCGGGAGACAGCGACAAAGTATAATAAAAATATATATATATATATATATATATATATACGAACTAAGTGTATATGAACGCGCACCGTCATAGAACATACATACCTCCAACAGCCAGGATCGAGCCTGGGACACCTGTGCAACAGGCGAGAGCGCTACCGCTAGGCTATGATCGCCCCTGATAGGGAAATGACTATTCGAATTCTATGTACTATGTGTGAGCTTGATGGGAAATGATCGGTGTAGACCCTGTTGCTCACCAATGTGATACGAAGGGTATTCGAGTACATAGTATTCGAATAGTCATTTCCCTATCAGGGGCGATCATAGCCTAGCGGTAGCGCTACCGCATGTTGCACAGGGGTCCCGGGTTCGATCCTGGCTGTTGAAGGTTTGTATGATATATATATATATATATATATATATATATATATATATATATCACAAGAATATTGATATAGTATCTTACTCCGATTTTTGCATTTCGCTCATAACTATGTAAACCTTCTTGGAACCTTTGCATGTCTCATTCCAGCCTTGTAAATCCTATTCAAACATTTGTCTATATCAGTCGATCCTTTGTATAGGTCAGTCCAAGCTATGGTTATCTCAACCTACACAAACCTTTGTATATTTCACTCTCTCTCTCTCTCTCTCTCTCTCTCTCTCTCTCTCTCTCTCTCTCTCTCTCTCTCTCTCTCTCTCTCTCTCTCTCTCTCTCTCTCTCTCTCTCTCTCATAAGCCTTTGTCCCATAAAAGGTCTTGCTGAAATATGCATCTTACAAACGTCTGTTATCATTCCTCCATTATACTTCTGGCAGACCCATTTGTTGCTAGTATGAACCTCTGTTGTACATCTCAGATAAGCCTCCGTAATGTATTTCACACACTCCTCTGTAGTATATTCCACATAAGCCCCCAGCTGTCTCACACAAACCTCTGTTGTCTCTCACAATGCTCTATTATATATCTCACATAAGCCTCTGTTATCTTGCACAAGCCGTTGTTACATCTCACACAATCTGATGTTATCTTACAGAGGTCTGTTTTATGTATCTCACTTAAACCTTTGATATTTTACAAAAGCCGTTTACTTTCATCGTACTCAAACCTATGTTATCTTACACGTATTTCTTTTTAATCTAACTCAAGTCTGTGTTATCCTACAAAAGTCTTCCTTCCTAAATGTCATAAGCCTTTTTATGTACTTCACTTAAGCCTCACACAAGCCTTTTTATGTACTTCACTTAAGCCTTTTATGTAGCATACAACACGAAGGCTTTTCAATTCATCGCTTAAAAGCTTCTTTATTTATCGCACACAGGGTGGGGGAGGGGGCGAAAGTTCTGGGAGCTTTAAAAAATGTGTGGAAAGCGAGAACATTATCTCGGAAAGCAGAAATGTTTATGTTTGAAGGAATTGTGGTTCCAACAATGTTGTATGGTTGCGAGGCGTGGTCTATAGATATTGTGCGGAGGAGGGTGGATGTGTTGGAAATGAGATGTTTGAGGACAATATGTGGTGTGAGGTGGTTTGATCGAGTAAGTAATGAAAGGGTAAGAGAGATGTGTGGTGATAAAAAGAGTGTGGTTGAGAGAGCAGAAAAGGGTGTATTGAAATGGTTTGGTCACATGGAGAGAATGAGTGAGGAAAGATTGACCAAGACGATATATGTGTCAGAGTGGAGGGAACGAGAAGTGGGACGCCAAATTGAAGGTGGAAGGATGGAGTAAAAAGATTTTGGGCTTTCGGGGCCTGAACATGCAGGAGGGTGAAAGGGGTGCAAGGAATAGAGTGAATTGGAACGATGTGGTATGTCGGGGTCGACGTGCTGTCAATGGATTGAACCAGGGCATGTGAAGCGTCTGGGGTAAACCATGGAAAATTTTGTGGAGCCT
Organism: Panulirus ornatus; assembly: GCF_036320965.1. Lineage (NCBI taxonomy): Eukaryota > Metazoa > Arthropoda > Malacostraca > Decapoda > Palinuridae > Panulirus > Panulirus ornatus. Next base: position 22,436,316 of record NC_092236.1, read on the forward strand.
GGATGTGGAAAGGGAGATGTGGTTTCGTTGCGTTATACATGACAGCTAGAGACTGAGTGTGAACGAATGTGGCCTTTGCCCTTTCATAGCGCTACCTCGCGCGCATGCAGGGGGAGGGGGTTGTCATTTCATGTGTGGCTGGGTGGCGACGGGAATGTATATATGTATATGTCTTTGTATGTATATATATGTATACATTATGATGTATAGGCATGTATATGTGCGTGTGTGGACTTGTAGGTATATGCGTGTATGTGGGTGGGTTGGGCCATTCTTTCGTCTGTTTCTTTGCGCTACCTCGCTAACGCGGGAGACAGCGACAAAGTATAATAGATGTAAAATATAAATTTATATACATACATATATATATATATATATATATATATATATATATATATATATATATATATATATATATATATATATATATATATATATATATTTATTTATTCATTTTATTTTGCTTTGTCGCTGTCTCCCGCGTTAGCGAGGTAGCGGAAGGAAACAGACGAAAGAATGGCTCAACCCACCCATATACACATGTACATACATACACGTCCACACACGCAAATATACATACCTATACATCTCAATGTACACATATATATACACACACAGACATATACATATATACACATGTACATAATTTATACTTTCTGCCTTTATTTATTCCCATCGCCATCTCGCCACACATGGAATAACAACCCCCTCCCGCCTCATGTGTGCGAGGTAGCGCTAGGAAAAGACAACAAAGGCCCCATTCGTTCACACTCAGTCTCTAGCTATCATGTAATAATGCACCGAAACCACAGCTCCCTTTCCACATCCAGGCCCCACACAACTTTCCATCGTTTACCCCAGACGCTTCACATGCCCTGGTTCAATCCATTGACAGCACGTCGACCCCGGTATACCACATCGTTCCAATTCACTCTATTCCTTGCATGCCTTTCACCCTCCTGCATGTTCAGGCCCCGATCACTCAAAATCTTTTTCACTCCATCTTTACACCTCCAATTTGGTCTCCCACTTCTCCTCGTTCCCTCCACCTCTGGCACATATATCCTCTTGGTCAATCTTTCCTCACTTATTCTCTCCATGTGACCAAACCATTTCAAAACATCCTCTTCTGCTCTCTCAACCACACTCTTTTTATTTCCACACATCTCTCTTACCCTTACATTACTTACTCGATCAAACCACCTCACACCACATATTGTCCTGAAACATCTCATTTCCAGCACATCCACCCTCCTACGCACAACTCTATCCATAGCCCACGCCTCGCAACCATACAAGATTGTTGGAACCACTATTCCTTCGAACATACCCATTTTTGCTTTCTGAGATAATGTTCTCGACTTCCACACATTCTTCAAGGCTCCCAGGATTTTCGCCCCCTCCCCCACCCTATGATCCACTTCCGCTTCCATGGTTCCATCCGCTGCCAGATCCACTCCCAGATATCTAAAATACTTTACTTCCTTCAGTTTTTCTCCATTCAAACTTATCTCCCAATTGACTTGACCCTCAACCCTACTGTACCTAATAACCTTGCTCTTATTCACATTTACTCTTAACTTTCTTCTTTCACACACTTTACCAAACTCAGTCACCAGCTTCTGCAGTTTCTCACATGAATCAGCCACCAGCGCTGTATCATCAGCGAACAACAACTGACTCACTTCCCAAGCTCTCTCATCCACAACAGACTGCATACTTATATATATATATATATATATATATATCTTTCTTTTCTTTTATACTATTCGCCATTTCCCGCGTTAGCGAGGTAGCATTAAGAACAGAGGACTGGGCCTTTGAGGGAATACCCTCACCTGGCCCAATTCTCTGTTCCTTCTTTTGGAAAAAAAAAAAAAAAAAAAAAAAAAAAAAAAAAAAAAAAAAACGAGAGGGGAGGATTTCCAGCCCCCCGCTCCCTCCCCTTTTAGTCGCCTTCTACGACACGCAGGGAATACGTGGGAAGTATTCTTAATCCCCTATCCCCAGGGATATATATATATATATATATATATATATATATATATATATATATATATATATATATATATATACATATATACATATATATCACCCAAACACCCATTCCATGTATCACACATAAGCCAATGTATGTCCCATCCACACTCCTACAATGTATCACAGACATTCATTTGTGACTTAACGTAACCAAATGTATCATTTCACAGACTCATATTACATACCATATGTACAAACGCTGAATAAACAGTGTGGCAAATGTTTGTCCTGTTCTTACTTATTATCTGTGACGAGGAATTATCTCAACATCTGTTACGTCCCTGTGGTGTAATAGGATAAGATAAGCTCGGGATGAAGATTGCTTAATTATATCATAACTTCTTATTCCTACTGCAGCTACGCCTCTAGATTTCTTATTCCGTTTGTTGGTCTGGTTCATTCGTCTTGGTGATGTGGTTTACATATATCATGGGGCCCTCCTTTGCTCGTCTAGATGCTCGAGGTTTATTCATCTCATTTTGTTATATTTATTTTAGGGTTCTGAGTTATTCATCTTGGTTCTCTGGTTTGTTTTCCATATTCTGTTTTATTTTTCTTGTGGTTCTTAGCTGTTCATCTTGAATCTCACTTTTATTCATCTTGGAGCACTGCTTTACGTGTCTAAGTTCTCTAGTTCATTCATCAAGCTTTCACTCTTACTCATACTGGTTTTCTGGCTTATTCTAGTTTATTCATCTTGATATCTTTGTTCATTCATTTTGTTTCTCTGGATTATACATCTCAGAGTCTTGGTTTATTACCCTCAGAGACGTAGCTCATTCATCTTGGTGCTCTATTTTATATTCTCGCTGAGCCAGCTTATTCATGCCATCAAAGTCTCGTGTCTTTCGTGGGAGTGTATCCTTCTAATGAGGTTAGCAAACATGGAGAGAAAAAGATGTTCTGTGCCAAGCTTGAATATGTGCCGGAACAGTGCCTCCCTGGGGACATCCTTGCTGTTCTGTGAGACGTCATTACAAATGCAGGCTCTGAAAGATGTCGCCCCCTTGCTGCCAGGCATTTCTCAGTCTCAGTGATTCTGGCACTAGAAATGCCATTTCTCTTTTCATTTATTTCTTATTTCTCTTTGCAGTCTTTCCAAGGACCAGAGAGCTAAAGGCTGACGAATTCTGGCGACATTTGTTCTGCCAGCAATCAAAACAGTGAGGAGCGTTTAGTGGAATTAATTACTTTGTAGTGAGTCCTGACAGGATGGTTTGTACTTAGGTACATGGGGAGCCCAAAGATCAGTAGAATTAGTGTTTTCTGACAGGGTTACCTGTCGGGGATAGAAGATAGATTGTATGTAGATGTAGGCAGGACATTAAAGCAGATACTTGCTCCCCAACCGACACTTTCTTTGGCATAACAGCAGGAAAAATAACTATGAAGGACAACTACGTCATATAAAGAGACTATACTGATCGAGAAATTTGCAAAGAAA
>NC_092236.1:22439899-22452399 GCF_036320965.1 Panulirus ornatus
CCTCCAGACCGACCGTCCATCGTACCGTTTTCACCAGAGAGAAGGTGGTCTCCTTCAAGCCGCCCATTCTCTCCACAAATACTAAAAGCCAATATCGGGCCGAGTTCCCGAGGTGTGTGTGTATGTTCCCCCTGCTTTCCGTCCTCTCCTCCACCCCCACGCCCGCAGACGCCCACGACCACCACCGATAAGTCCGGTCCATTGGGTTCATCTGCCGCTTGTCCGGACCACCATTCAACCGGAATGGCCTTGGGAACCAAACATCGCGGGCCAGGGTCCTAGACTTGATTAAAGTGGGGTCTGGTGGTGGAAGGACCCGAGGGTGGGGGAGGATTGGAGGTGGAGGGAACAGGGGTGGGGAGGAGGGTGAAAGCGGGAGGTCGGGGTGGGTGAGACTCTGTCACTCACTGGGAGTACGAGGCGGGAACAGCACTGTGGGTTGAGAGGGACGGTGATCGTGGTTGATGGATGAGGTGAGTGGGAACTGAAGTATAGATGGCAGCTTGGGTGGGTGGTAGTAAGGGTGGATGATGGATGACGTGAGGGATGATGGTTCTGATGGTTGGAGATTCATACTGGTAGTTCTACTGGTGGTGAGTCTTGTGAGGGATGATGGCCGGTCGTTCTAGTAGATGGTGGTTCAAGTGGGTGTTGGCTCAATTTCTGTCATTATTCTTTTAGTGGTGGTTCTAACGTATGGTTCTTGTGAGTGGTAGTTCAGTTGACAGTTGTTCAGACGGTGGTTCTCGTGGAGGTTACAATTGGTGGTTGGCTGCTGAGAGGCATGTTGTTTCTGACAAGAATAACACTAGTGTATCGCGGTTCTTGTGGGTGACGGTTCTAATGGCTAATGTCTTTTGTTGCTTGTGGCTCTGGTGGCTAGACGTTAAGACTGAACTTACAATTGGATCTGGTGCTGGTAGGCCTGGTTGTAGTTCCAGCATATGTTGCATCTTTTGGCCGATGGTTCTCGGTTCACCATAGTACTGTTTTGGCATAGTTTTGGAAGGTGGCTGGTCTTTGTGGCTGATGATTATGGAAGTTGGTGGTACTGGTGGGCGATGATTCTCTCGTACATAATGGTTCTGGTTGGTGGTAAGGATGGCTGATGGTTTTGATGCTTGGTGGTAAGGATGGCTGCTGGTTCTGATAGTTGGCGGTACTGATGGCTGATGGTTCTGATGGTTGGCGGTGCTGATGGTTCTGATGGTTGGCGGTACTGATGGCTGATGGTTCTGATGGTTGGCGGTGCTGATGGCTGATGGTTCTGATGGTTGGCGGTGCTGATGGCTGATGGTTCTGATGGTTGGCGGTGCTGATGGCTGATGGTTCTGATGGTTGGCGGTGCTGATGGCTGATGGTTCTGATGGTTGGCGGTACTGATGGCTGATGGTTTTGGTGGTTGGCGGTGCTGATGGCTGATGGTTCTGATGGTTGGTGGTACTGATGGCTGATGGTTCTGATGGTTGGCGGTACTGATGGCTGATGGTTCTAATGGTTGGCGTTACTGATGGCTAATGGTTCTGATGGTTGGCGTTACTGATGGCTGATGGTTCTGATGGTTGGCGGTGCTGATGGTTCTGATGGTTGGCGTTACTGATGGCTGATGGTTCTGATGGTTGGCGGTGCTGATGGCTGATGGTTCTGATGGTTGGCGGTGCTGATGGCTGATGGTTCTGATGATTGGTGGTACTGGTGGCTGATGGTTCTGATGGTTGGCGGTACTGATGGCTGATGGTTCTGGTGGTTGGCGGTACTGATGGCTGATGGTTCTGGTGGTTGGCGGTACTGATGGCTGATGGTTCTGATGGTTGGCGTTACTGATGGCTGATGGTTCTGATGGTTGGCGTTACTGATGGCTGATGGTTCTGATGGTTGGCGGTGCTGATGGCTGATGGTTCTGATGGTTGGCGTTACTGATGGCTGATGGTTCTGATGGTTGGCGTTACTGATGGCTGATGGTTCTGATGGTTGGCGGTGCTGATGGCTGATGGTTCTGATGGTTGGCGGTGCTGATGGCTGATGGTTCTGATGGTTGGCGTTACTGATGGCTGATGGTTCTGATGGTTGGCGGTGCTGATGGCTGATGGTTCTGATGGTTGGCGGTGCTGATGGCTGATGGTTCTGATGGTTGGCGGTGCTGATGGCTGATGGTTCTGATGGTTGGCGGTGCTGATGGCTGATGGTTCTGATGGTTGGCGTTACTGATGGCTGATGGTTCTGATGGTTGGCGGTGCTGATGGCTGATGGTTCTGATGGTTGGCGTTACTGATGGCTGATGGTTCTGATGGTTGGCGTTACTGATGGCTGATGGTTCTGGTGGTTGGCGTTACTGATGGCTGATGGTTCTGATGGTTGGCGGTGCTGATGGCTGATGGTTCTGATGGTTGGCGGTGCTGATGGCTGATGGTTCTGATGGTTGGCGGTGCTGATGGTTCTGATGGTTGGCGGTGCTGATGGCTGATGGTTCTGATGATTGGTGGTACTGATGGCTGATGGTTCTGATGGTTGGCGGTGCTGATGGTTCTGATGGTTGGCGGTACTGATGGCTGATGGTTCTGGTGGTTGGCGGTGCTGATGGCTGATGGTTCTGATGGTTGGCGGTACTGATGGCTGATGGTTCTGATGGTTGGCGGTACTGATGGCTGATGGTTCTGGTGGTTGGCGCAACTGATAGTCAGTGGTTCTGATGGCTCTTGGTTCTGATATTTGGTGTTTCTGAAGGATGTGGTTCTTATCGATGGCGGTTCTTATTGATGGTGGTTCTGATGGATGGTTGTAATAACGGCTGGAGATTCTCTTTGCTTGTGATCCTCTCAGCTGGTTGTTCTTGTGTACGGTAGTAATGTTTGTTTATGGTTGTAGTGGATGATAGTTCTGGTGGCCGGTGGTTCTTGTGTATTGCTTTGGTTGACCTCAGTTATGAGTTTTGGTTAAGATTGTGTTTGGTAGCTGGTGGCTCTATTGGTTGGTCATTCTGGTTGCTCTTGATTACAGCTGACGGTAGTTCTGGTGGTTGGTGATTGTGGTTGCCATTGGTTGTGTTGGTTGGTCTCTGGTTGTTCTTATAGCTAGTGGTTCTTGTGGATGGTGTTGTGCTTAACGTGTGTTAGCTCTGGTGACCAGTGGGTGGTGGTTCTTGTATATTGTGGTTCTGGTGGGTGGTGGGTGGTGGTTCTTGTATATTGTGGTTCTGGTGGGTGGTGGGTGGTGGTTCTGGTGGGTGGTGGGTGGTGGTTCTTGTATATTGTGGTTCTGGTGGGTGGTGGGTGGTGGTTCTGGTGGGTGGTGGGTGGTGGTTCTTGTATATTGTGGTTCTGGTGGGTGGTGGGTGGTGGTTCTGATGACTGGCTGACCTAGTGGCTTATGGTTTTGATGATGGTGGTTCTTTAGGTTGAAGCTTGTGTGAGTTGTCTTGGTAGTTGTCCTGATTGCTGGTGGCTATTGGAGTTGGTAGTTTATGTGGTTGATGTTTACCGTGACTGATGGTTGGTGTGGTTGGTGGTTCTAGCAGCCTGCGGTTACCGCAGGAGCTGGTTCATGGTAGACAACGGCTCAGTTGAGGGTGTTCCTAATCAGTGGAGGCTTGGGTAGGCCAGTTCGTTCGACTGGTATCACTTCTAGCGAGTATGGATCTGCTGAGGAGGAGCTTCGATGAGCTACGGTTCTGTTCAGTAGTTTTAATGGGTAATGATTCAAGGGGGTTACTAGATGTTATGGTTCTACTAAGTGGTGATTCGCTGGTCGTAGTTTGGTGGGCTGTAACTGTCGAATGTGGTGGAGTGGATGGATAGTGGTAGTAAAATATATAGCAGAGTCATTATCAGTAGTTGCTGTAGAAGTTGTAGTAGTAGTAGTAGAAGTAGTAGCAGTAGCAGCAGTGGTAGTAGTAGTGGTGGTGGTATAGTAGTAGTAGTAGTAGTAGTAGTAGTAGTAGTAGTAGTAGTAGTAGTAGTAATAGTAGTAGTTGTAGTAGTGGTATAGTAGTACAGTAGTAGTAGTAGTAGTAGTAGTAGTAGTAGTGGTATAGTAGTAGATATAGTAATAGTAGTAGTAGTAGTAGTAGTAGTAGTAGTAGTAGTAGTAGTAGTAGTAGTAGTAGTAGTAGTGGTAGTAGTAGTAGTAGTAGTAGTGGTATAGTAGTAGATATAGTAATAGTAGTAGTACTAGTAGTAGTAGTACTACTAGTAGTAGTAGTAGTAGTAGTGGTATAGTAGTAGATATAGTAATAGTAGTAGTACTAGTAGTAGTAGTAGTAGTGGTAGTAGTAGTGGTAGTAGTAGTTGTTGTTGTTGTTGTTGTTGTTGTAACAGTAGTAGAACAAGTTATTGCTATTACTGAAGTTTCTCCAGAGCAGTTGTGGTGTTATTCGCACTTTCGATAGATTTTAGACGTGTTGGTAACTTTAGTTTGGACAACAGTTGGAATACACACGGCATCAAGAAAAGGAGAAAATACGGAATATTTGCCAGAGAGAGAGAGAGAGAGAGAGAGAGAGAGAGAGAGAGAGAGAGAGAGAGAGAGAGAGAGAGAGAGAGAGAGAGAGAGAGAGAGAGAGAGAGAGAGAGAAATATCACCACGCCTATGAAGGTAAATCACATCACCCACCACGTTTCCTTACCCTAACTTCCTTCCATAAAAAACGAGAGGAAAACAAATCAATCCACTAAGAATGACCGAAAAATTGCTGAAGCTGAGATTCCACTTTTTCTCCTTAACTCAGAGGAGAGGAGGAAAAAAAAAAAGAGAGAAGCCTCTCCTCCTGGGGTAGAAAAAAGAGCACATCCATCCTTCCATACATCACGTCATTAAAAAACAGAAACAAGCCTTCCTCGAAAAGCTGAGCTAGAAGGCTCATCCAGCACGGGTTGTGGAGGGCATACCGAGCCTTCTGATAGGTACCACGAGCTTGGGGAAAAAAAGAAGTGACCCGGTTTGAATATCCCCCCCGCGTAGCCTGAAGTACACTACAGGCCTCCGTGTTTTCGTGTTTACAGGGAATATTGAGGAGGAATGTCCTACGGAAGGGGAGAGAGAGGTGCCCTCCACCACCGCCGCCCTAATGGTCCCCTTTAGCTTTGACTGCCCATTAATTCCAAAGTCTCTGGCTTTTTACTTATCATAATTTCCAGCCATTCGTCTTTACCTCCTCTTATTTTTGTGCTCTCTGTATTTCACCATATTAACTCAAATTCCCTAACTCCCTAACTCACATCAGCTGATAATGAGTCTCATTCTTTCCTTTGTGGCAACGTGATGAGGCATTCTTATCCCTTCTCCTCCCTCCCTCATGACCTCTGACACTATCTGTGTCAGCAGTGGACTGACACACGACTTTCTGAAGACTGACTACTACGACCTTTTAATTGTTCCAGAGTTAAAAAATTTTCTCTTATTGTAAAGAAACCAACATCATAATTTTGCTCTCACAACGCGTTACAAATATTCCAAAAAAATGCCTCGTTTATCCTACCAACTAACTACCTGAAACATAGACACTACCGTTTGAATCCTACAAAATATCGTCTATATTCTAAAAAAAAGAAAGTGTCAGATGAACCCCATGACACATTACCAATATTGCTCAGACCTTCACCAATATTTCACAAAGCATCATATGTATTATACAAAATATCACGAGACACTCAAATGACCTTTACCAATGCCACAACAAATCATTACCTAAATTCTCTTAAACCACTATAGTTGTTAGATTAAGCGGCCCCTTCGTCCTCTCAATAGGTAAGGTATAAAGCATAGAAAAAGTGAGCTATTGAACAGGGGATTCAAAACGTTAGGGGTTATGTGTGATAAATCGTAACATCTATTCACCTTGTTCGGCGACCTCGCTTCCTCTGTTTTGGACATGAGGGAGTACAAGAAACTGATCGCTACAAAGACGTGAGACCGCAACACTGATCCGTCATGTCTAAAATTAAAGACAGAATATTCTTCTAATGATAAAGTATGTGCAGTGCCGCTGTCTTTACACACAACTTTACACACAAAGACAGTATATATATATATATATATATATATATATATATATATATATATATATATATATATATATATATATATATATATGTATGTGTATATCTATATGTCTTTATTATACTTTGTCGCTGTCTCCCGCGTTAGCGAGGTAGCGCAAGGAAACAGACGAGAGAATGGCCCAACCCACCCATATACACATGTATATACATACACGTCCACACACGCACATATACATGCCTATACATCTCAACGTATACATATATATATATATATATATATATGTATATATTTATATATATATATATATATATATATATATATATATATATATATATATATATATATATATATATATATATATATATATATATATATATATATATATATATATATATATATATATATATATATATATATATATATATATATACACACACAGACATATACATATATACACATGTACATAATTCACAGTGTCTGCCCTTATTCATTCCCGTCGCCACCCCGCCATACATAGAATAACAACCCCCTCCCCCGTATGTTCACACTCAGTCTCTAGATGTCATGTACAATGCACAAAAACCACAGCTCCCTTTCCACATCCAGGCCCCACGCAACTTTCCATGGCTTACCCCAGACGCTTTACATGCCCTGGTTCAATCCATTGACAGCACGTCGACCCCGGTATGCCATATCGTTCCAATTCACTCTATTCCTTGCACGCCTTTCACCCTCCTGCATGTTCAGGCCCCGATCACTCAAAATCTTTTTCACTCCATCTTTCCACCTCAAATTTGGTCTCCCACTTCTCCTCGTTCCCTCCACCTCTGACATATATATATTTTTTGGTCAATCTTTCCTCACTCATTCTCTCCATGTGACCAAAACACCCTCTTTTGCTCTCTCAACCACGCTCTTTTCATTACCACATATCTCTCTTACCCTTTCATTACTTAGTCGGTCAAACCACCTCACACCATATATTGTCCTCAAACATCTCATTTCCAGCACATCCACCCTCCTCCGCACATCTTTATCCATAGCCCACGCCTCGCAACCATATATCATTGTTGGAACCACTATTCCTTCTTACATACCCATTTTTGCTTTCCGAGATAATGTTCTCGACTTCCACACATTATTCAACACTCCCAGGACTTTCGCCCCGTCCCTTCCGCTTCCAGGGTTCCATCCGCTACCAAATCCACTCCCAGATATCTAAAACACTTTGCTTACTCCAGTTTTTCTCCATTCAAACTTACCTCCCAATTGATTTGTCCCTTAACCCTACCGTATCTAATAACCCTTCTCTTATTCACATTTACTCTCAGCTTTCTTTTATCACACATTTCACCAAACTCAGTCACCAGCTTCTGCAGTTTCTCACCCGAATCAGCCACCAACGATGTATCATCAGCGGAGAACTGACTCACTTCACAAGCTCTCTCCTCCACAACAGACTGCATACTTGCCCCTCTTTCCAAAATTCTTGCATTCTCCTCCGTAACAACCCCATCCATAAACAAGTTAAACAACCATGGAGACATCACGCACCACTGCCGCAAACCAACATTCACTGAGAACCAATCACTTTCCTCTCTTCCCACACGTACACATGCCTTACATCCTCGATAAAAACTTTTCACAGCTTCTAACAACTTCCCTTCCACACCATACACTCTTAATAACCTCCACAGAGCATCTGTATCGTCTCTATCATATGCCTTCTACAGATCCATAAATGCTACATACAAATCCATTTGCTTTTCTTTGTATTTCTCACATACATTCTTCAAAGCAAACACCTGATCCACACATCCTTTACCACTTCTGAAACCACACTGTTCTTCCCCAGTCTGATGCTCTGTACATGCCTTCACCCTCTCATCAATACCCTCCCATATGATTTCCCAAGAATACTCAACAAACATATACCTCTGGAATTTGAGCACTCACTTTTATCCTCTTTGCCTTTGTACAATGGCACTATGCAAGCATTCCGCCAATCCTCAGGCACCTCACCGTGAGTCATACTTACATTAAATAACCTTACCAACCAGTCAACAATACAGTTACCCCTTTTTTGATAAATTCCACTGCAATACCATCCAAAGCCGCTGCCTTGCCGGCTTTCATCTTCCGCAAGCTTTTACTACCTCTTCTCTGTTTAGCAAATCATTTTCCCTAACCCTCTCACTTAGCGCACCACCTCGACCAAAACACCATGAAAACACCAAAAACATCATCAAACACATTCAACAAACCTTCAAAATACTCACTCCATCACCTTCTCACATCACCACTACTTGTTATCACCTCCCCATTAGCCCCCTTCACTGAAGTTCCCATTTGTTCCCTTGTCTTACGCACTTTATTTATCTCCTTCCAAAACATCTTTTTTATTCTCCCTAAAATTCAATGATACTCTCCAACCCCAACTCTCATTTGCCCTCTTTTTCGCCTCTTTCACCTTTCTCTTAACCGCCTGCCTCTTTATTTTATACATCATTTGCATTATTTCCCTGCAAAACTCGTCCAAATGCCTCTCTCTTCTCTTTCACTAATAATCTTACTTCTTCATCCCACCACTCACTACCCTTTCTAATCTGCCCACCTCCCACGCTTTTCATGCCACGAGCATCTTTTGCGCAAGCCATCACTGCTTCCCTAAATACATCTCATTACTCCCCCACTCCCTTTAAGTCCTTTGTTCTCACCTTTTTCCATTTTGTACTCAGTCTCTCCTGTTACTTCCTCACACAAGTATTCTTCCCAAGCTCACTTACTCTCACCACTCTCTTCACCCCAACATTCTCTCTTCTTTTCTGAAAACCTCTGCAAATCTTCACCTTCGCCTCCACAAGATAATGATCAGACATTCCTCTAGTTGCACCGCTCAGCACATTAACATCCAAAAGTCTCTCTTTCGCTTGCCTATCAATTAACACGTAATGCAATAACGCTGTCTGCCCATCGCTCCTACTAACATACATATACTTATGCATATCTCTCTTTTTAAATCAGGTATTCCCAATCACCAGTCCTTTATCAGCATATAAATCTACAAGCTCTTCACCATTTCCATTTACATTACTGAACACCCCATGTATACCAATTATTCCATCAACTGCCACATCACTCACCTTTGCATTCATATCACCCATCACTATAACCCGATCTCGTGCATCAAAACTACTAACACACTCACTCAGCTACTCCCCAAACACTTGCCTGTCATGATTTTTCTTCTCATGTCCAGGTGCATATGCACCAAAAATCACCCATCTCTCTCCATCCACTTTCAGTTTTACCCAAATGAATCTAGAGTTTACTTTCTTACACTCTATCATATACTCCCACCACTCCTGTTTCAGGAGTAGTGCTACTCCTTCCCTTGGTCTTGTCCTCTCACTAACCCCTGACTTTACTCCAAAGACATTTCCAAACCACTCTTCTCCTTTACCCTTGAGCTTCGTTCCACTCAGAGCCAAAACATCCAGGTTCCTTTCCTCAAACATACTACCTATCTCTACTTTTTTCTCATATTGGTTACATCCACGCACATTTAGACACCCCAGTCTGTGTGTGTGTGTGTATATATATATATATATATATACATATATATATATATATATATATATATATATATATATATATATATATATATATATATATATATATATATATATATATATATATATATATATTTATATATATATATATATATATATATATATATATATATATATATATATATATATATATATATATATATACATATAAATATATATATATATATATATATATATATATATATATATATATATATATATATATATATATATATATATATATATATATATATATGTTATATCTATTTATTTATTTTGCTTTGTCGCTGTCTCCCGCGTTAGCGAGGTAGCGCAAGGAAACAGACGAAAGAATGGCCCAACCAACCCACATACACAGGTATATACATACACGTCCACACACGCAAATATACATACCTATACATCTCAATGTACACATATATATACACACACAGACATATACATATATACACACGTATATAATTCATACTGCATGCCTTTATTTATTCCCATTTCCACAACGCCACACATGGGATAACTACTCCCTCCCCCCATGTGGGCAAGGTAGCGCTAGGAAAAGACAGCAAAAGCCACATTCGTTCACACTCAGTATCTAGCTGTCATGTAATAATGCACCAAAACCACAGTTCCCTTTCCACATCCAGGCCCCACACAACTTTCCATGGTTTACCCCAGACGCTTCACATGCCCTGGTTCAATCCATTTCCAGCACGTCGACCACGGTATACCACATCGTTCCAATTCACTCTATTCCTTGCACGCCTTTCACCCTCCTGCATGTTCAGGCCCCGATCACTCAAAATCTTTTTCACTCCATCCTTCCACCTCCAATTTGGTCTACCACTTCTCCTCGTTCCCTCCACCTCTGACACATATATTCTCTTGGTCAATCTTTCCTCACTCATTCTCTCCAGGTGACCAAACCATTTCAAAACACCCTCTTCTGCTCTCTCAACCACACCCTTTTTATTTCCACACATCTCTCTTACCCTTACATTACTTAATCTATCAAACCACCTCACACCACATATTGTCATCAAACATCTCATTTCCAGCACATCCACCCTCCTCCGCACAACTCTATCCATAGCCCACGTTTCGCAACCATACAACATTGTTGGAACCACTATTCCTTCAAACATACCCATTTTTGCTTTCCGAGATAATGTTCTCGACTTCCAAACATTCTTCAAGGTTCCCAGAATTCTCGCCACCTCCCCCTCCCTATGATTCACTTCCGCTTCCATGGTTCCATCCGCTGCCAGATCCACTCCCAGATATCTAAAACACTTTACTTAATCCAGTTTTTCTCCATTCAAACTTACCTACCAATTGACTTGACCCTCAACCCTACTGTACCTAATAACCTTGCTCTTATTCACATTTACTCTCAACTTTCTTCTTTCACACACTTTACCAAACTCAGTCACCAGCTTCTGCAGTTTCTCACATGAAACAGGCACCAGCGCTGTATCATCAGCGAACAACAACTGACTCACTTCCCACGCTCTTTCATCCACAACAGACTGCATACCTGTCCCTCTTTCCAAAACTCTTGCATTCACCTCCCGAACAACCCCATCCATAAACAAATTAAACAAACATGGAGACATCACACACCCCTGCCGCAGACCTACATTCACTGAGAACCAATCACTTTCCTCTCTTCCTACACGTACTGATGCCTTACATCCTCGATAAAAACTTTTCACTGTTTCTAACTACTTGCCTCCCACACCATATATTCTTAGTACTTTCCACAGAGCATCTCTATCAACTCTATCATATGCCTTCTCCAGATCCATAAATGCTACATACAAATCCATTTGCTTTTCTAAGTATTTCTCACATACATTCTTCAAAGCAAACACCTGATCCACACATCCTCTATCACTTCTGAAACCACACTGCTCTTCCCCAATCTGATGCTCTGTACATGCTTTCACCCTCTCAATCAATACCCTCCCATATAATTTACAAGGAATACTTAACAAACTTATACCTCTGTAATTTGAGCAGTCACTCTTATCCCCTTTGCCTTTGTACAATGGCACTATGCAAGCATTCCGCCAATCCTCAGGCACCTCACCATTAGACATACATACATTAAATAGCCTTACCAACCAGTCAACAATACAGTCACCCTCTTTTTTAATAAATTCCAATGGAATACCATCCAAACCCGCTGCCTTGCCGGCTTTCATCTTCCGCAAAGCTTTTACTACCTCTTCTCTGTTTACCAAATCATTTTCCCTAATCCTCTCACTTTGCACACCACCTCGACCAAAACACCCTATATCTGCCACTCTATCATCAAACACATTCAACAAACCTTCAAAATACTCACTTCATCTTCTTCTCACATCACCACTACTTGTTATCACCTCCCCATTATCCCCCTTCACTGAAGTTCCCATTTGCTCCCTTGTCTTACGCAGTTTATTTACCTCCTTCCAGAACATCTTTTTATTCTCCCTGAGATTTAATGATACTCTCTCACCCCAACTCTCATTTGCCCTTTTTTTCACCTCTTGCACCTTTCTCTTGACCTCCTGCCTCTTTCTTTAATACATCTCCCACTCATTTGCATTTTTTCCCTGCAAAAATCGTCCAAATGCCTCTCTCTTCTCTTTCACTAACAATCTTACTTCTACAACCCACCACTCACTACCCTTTCTAATGAACTCACCTCCCACGCTTCTCATGCCACAAGCATCTTTTGCGCAAGCCATCACTGCTTCCCTAAATACATCCCATTCCTCCCCCACTCCCCTTACGTCCTTAGTTCTCACCTTTTTCCATTCTGTACTAGGTGTTTCCTGGTAATTCCTCACACAAGTCTCCTTCCCAAGCTCACTTACTCTCACCACCCTCTTCACCCCAACATTCTCT
>NC_092236.1:22457399-22468705 GCF_036320965.1 Panulirus ornatus
GGGGAGGGGGCGAAAATTCTGGGAGCCTTGAAGAATGTGTGGAAGTCGAGAACATTATCTCGGAAAGCAAAAATGGGTATGTTTGAAGGAATAGTGGTTCCAACAATGTTGTATGGTTGCGAGGCGTGGGCTATGGATAGAGTTGTGCGCAGGAGGATGGATGTGCTGGAAATGAGATGTTTGAGGACAATGTGTGGTGTGAGGTGGTTTGATCGAGTGAGTAACGTAAGGGTAAGAGAGATGTGTGGAAATAAAAAGAGAGTGGTTGAGAGAGCAGAAGAGGGTGTTTTGAAGTGGTTTGGGCACATGGAGAGAATGAGTGAGGAAAGATTGACCAAGAGGATATATGTGTCGGAGGTGGAGGGAACGAGGAGAAGAGGGAGACCAAATTGGAGGTGGAAAGATGGAGTGAAAAAGATTTTGTGTGATCGGGGCCTGAACATGCAGGAAGGTGAAAGGAGGGCAAGGAATAGAGTGAATTGGAGCGATGTGGTATACCGGGGTTGACGTGCTGTCAGTGGATTGAATCAAGGCATGTGAAGCGTCTGGGGTAAACCATGGAAAGCTGTGTAGGTATGTATATTTGCGTGTGTGGACGTATGTATATACATGTGTATTGGGGGGGGGGGGGTTGGGCCATTTCTTTCGTCTGTTTCCTTGCGCTGCCTCGCAAACGCGGGAGACAGCGACAAAGTATAAAAGAAAAAACGAGGAGAAGAGGGAGACCAAATTGGAGGTGGAAAGATGGAGTGAAAAGGATTTTGTGTGATCGGGGCCTGAACATGCAGGAGGGTGAAAGGAGGGCAAGGAATAGAGTGAATTGGAGCGATGTGGTATACAGGGGTTGACGTGCTGTCAGTGGATTGAATCAAGGCATGTGAAGCGTCCGGGGTAAACCATGGAAAGCTGTGTAGGTATGTATATTTCCGTGTGTGGACGTGTGTATGTACATGTGTATGGGGGGTTTGGGCCATTTCTTTCGTCTGTTTCCTTGCGCTACCTCGCAAACGCGGGAGACAGCGACAAAGTATAAAAAAAAAAAAAAAAGATATCTGGGAGTGGATCTGGCAGTGGATGGAACCATGGAAGCGGAAGTGAATCATCGGGTGGGGGAGGGGGCGAAAATCCTGGGAGCCTTGAAGAATGTGTGGAAGTCGAGAACATTATCTCGGAAAGCAAAAATGGGTATGTTTGAAGGAATAGTAGTTCCAACAATGTTGTATGGTTGCGAGGCATGGGCTATGGATAGAGTTGTGTGCAGGAGGGTGGATGTGCTGGAAATGAGATGTTTGAGGACAATGTGTGGTGTGAGGTGGTTTGATCAAGTAAGTAAAGTAAGGGTAAGAGAGACGTGTGGAAATAAAAAGAGTGTGGTTGAGAGAGCAGAAGAGGGTGTTTTGAAATGGTTTGGGCACATGGAGAGAATGAGTGAGGAAAGATTGACCAAGAGGATATATGTGTTGGAGGTGGAGGGAACGAGGAGAAGTGGGAGACCAAATTGGAGATGGAAAGATGGAGTGAAAAAGATTTTGAGTGATCGGGGCCTGAACATGCAGGAGGGTGAAAGGCGGGCAAGGAATAGAGTGAATTGGATCGATGTGGTATACCGGGGTTGACGTGCTGTCAGTGGATTGAATCAGGGCATGTGAAGCGTCTGGGGTAAACCATGGAAAGCTGTGTGGGGCCTGGATGTGGAAATGGAGGTGTGGTTTCGGATATTATTGCATGGCAGCTAGAGACAGTGTGAACGAATGAGGCCTTTGTTGTCTTTTCCTAGCGCTACCCAGCACACGTGACGGGGGAGGGGGATGGTATTCTATGTGTGGCGAGGTGGCGATGGGAATGAATAAAGGCAGACCGTGTGAAATGTGTGCATGGGTATATATGCATGTGTCTGTGTGTGTATATATATGTGTACATTGAGATGTACAGGTATGTATATTGCGTGTGTGGACGTGTGTGTATATACATGTGTATGGGGGTGGGTTTGGCCATTTCTTTCGTCTGTTTCCTTGAGCTACCTCGCAAACGCGGGAGACAGCGACAAAGCAAAATAAATAAATATAAAATAATAAAAATAATAATAATAAAAATAACAATAATAATAATATTAATGATAATGGTAATAATGAAAATAATAATAGCAATAACAATGATAATAGTAACAATAATAATGATGATGGTAATAATAATAATAATAATGATAATAATAATAATGATAATAATGATAATAATAATAATAATAATAATAATAATAATAATAATGATAATAATAATGATAATAATAATAATAGTAATGATAATAATAATAATAAAAAACTAATAATTATAGTGGTAATAATTATGATAATAATAGTAATAATAGTAATAACGATAATTGTAATAATAATGATTATAATGATAATAATAATAATGATACCAATAATAATGATAATGATAATACCAATAATAATAATTTTGATAATAATAATAATAATAATAACAATAATAATAATAATAATAATAATAATAATAATAATAATAATAATGATAATATTCCTGGTGAATTATATGGGAGGATATTGACTGAGAGGGTGAAGGCATGTACAGAGCATCAGATTGGGGAAGAGCAGTGTGGTTTCAGAAGTGGTAGAGGATGTGTGGATCAGGTGTTTGCTTTGAAGAATGTATGTGAGAAATACTTAGAAAAGCAAATGGATTTGTATGTAGCATTTATGGATCTGGAGAAGGCATATGATAGAGTTGATAGAGATGCTCTGTGGAAGGTATTAAGAATATATGGTGTGGGAGGAAAGTTGTTAGAAGCAGTGAAAAGTTTTTATCGAGGATGTAAGGCATGTGTACGTGTAGGAAGAGAGGAAAGTGATTGGTTCTCAGTGAATGTAGGTTTGCGGCAGGGGTGTGTGATGTCTCCATGGTTGTTTAATTTGTTTATGGATGGGGTTGTTAGGGAGGTGAATGCAAGAGTTTTGGAAAGAGGGGCAAGTATGAAGTCTGTTGGGGATGAGAGAGCTTGAGAAGTGAGTCAGTTGTTGTTCGCTGATGATACAGCGCTGGTGGCTGATTCATGTGAGAAACTGCAGAAGCTGGTGACTGAGTTTGGTAAAGTGTGTGAAAGAAGAAAGTTAAGAGTAAATGTGAATAAGAGCAAGGTTATTAGGTACAGTAGGGTTGAGGGTCAAGTCAATTGGGAGGTGTGTTTGAATGGAGAAAAACTGGAGGAAGTGAAGCGTTTTAGATATCTGGGAGTGGATCTGGCAGCTGATGGAACCATGGAAGCGGAAGTGGATCCTAGGGTGGGGGAGGGGGCGAAAATTCTGGGGGCCTTGAAGAATGTGTGGAAGTCGAGAACATTATCTCGGAGAGCAAAAATGGGTATGTTTGAAGGAATAGTGGTTCCAACAATGTTGTATGGTTGCGAGGCGTGGGCTATGGATAGAGTTGTGCGAAGGAGGATGGATGTGCTGGAAATGAGATGTTTGAGGACAATGTGTGGTGTGAGGTGGTTTGATCGAGTAAGTAACGTAAGGGTAAGAGAGATGTGTGGAAATAAAAAGAGCGTGGTTGAGAGAGCAGAAGAGGGTGTTTTGAAATGGTTCGGGCACATGGAGAGAATGAGTGAGGAAAGATGGACCAAGAGAATATATGTGTCGGAGGTGGAGGGAACGAGGAGAAGAGGGAGACCAAATTGGAGGTGGAAAGATGGAGTGAAAAAGATTTTGTGTTATCGGGGCCTGAACATGCAGGAGAGTGAAAGGAGGGCAAGGAATAGAGTGAATTGGAGCGATGTGGTATACCGGGGTTGACGTGCTGTCAGTGGATTGAATCAAGGCATGTGAAGCGTCTGGGGTAAACCATGGAAAGCTGTGTAGGTATGTATATTTGCGTGTGTGGACGTATGTATATACATGTGTATGGGGGTGGGTTGGGCCATTTCTTTCGTCTGTTTCCTTGCGCTACCTCGCAAACGCGGGAGACAGCGACAAAGAAAAAAAAAAAAAAAAAAAAAAAAATAATAATAATAATAATAATAATAATAATAATATTAATAATAATATTAACAATAATAATAATGATAGTAATAATAATAATAATAATAATAATAATAATAATAATAATAATAATAATAATAATAATGATAATAATAATAGTAATAATAATAATAATAACAAAAATACAAATAATAATGATAATGATAATAATAGTGACAATAAGAACGATGATAATAATGATAGTAATAATTACGGTAGTAATAATAATAATAATAATAATAATAATAATAATAATAATAATAATAATAATAATAATAATAATAATAATAATAATAATAATAATTATAATAATAATATTAACAATAATGATAATAATAATAATAATAATAATAATAATAATAATAATAATAATAATAATAATAATAATAATAATAATAATAATAATAATAATAATAATAATAATAATAACGATAATAACAATAATAATAATAATAATAATAATAATAATAATAATAATAATAATAATGATAATAATAATAATAATAATAACAATAATAATAATAATAATAATAATAATGATAATAATAATAATGATAATGATAATGATAATAATAATAATGATAATAATAATAATAATAATGATAATAATAATAATAATAATGATAATAATAGTAGTGATGATAATGATAACAATAATAATAAACAGAAAGCATATGCCACTTACCATAAGGACATAGAAAAATATCCCAAACTTATTTCCACAGAAAAAGTTGCAAGCCTCATGAAACAAAGAAACCACCTCAGACGTAACCCTCACCATTATTAGAAACCAGAGACTAAATCCAAATCATAAACCACATCGTCACTAACCTAATGTCTGAAAGGCACGCTGCAAACCGGTACTCCTTCCTTAACACAATGAACCACACCACCAATAGCAACTATCTCTGGTGAATGTGAATGAAGAGCTAATACACCAACCAATCATGCACTTCTTACCTCCTCCAGTGAAATCGTTTTTTCCAGAAAGACACACAGACATACTCATGCCACACTGCTCAAGAATATAATCGCAAACCAACCACGATCGTAACCAGGAAGGCCATGAAAAACCAACACATGATACATCCAAAAACAGCTTCCCACTCACCCTTCACCCCGACTAGGATGAAAAATGCAATAATCACCTCACAGAACTTTCTCGCAACAGATCCTTACTGTAACCAAACTTTAATATGAGCTACATTGGCCCTGTTGAAATCAAATTACTTACTGATCAACTTACACAGACCCAACCATTCCACCAACACACTAATGATTCTCGGTAATGATAATAATCCACGGTACTTTTACCAAGAAGGTTACATATAGCGTGGCATATTGCAGACCATAATGTCTTGGTTTACAATATTCTTACCTCTAACACAAATGATTTCCAGGATGAATAATTATGACCATTCGTAAATATCAAACAGTATAAAAGAAAAAAGTAAGAAAATATGAGTTGAAAGTAAAACAACAGCAAAAGCAAATATTGATAAGATATGAATCTGACCAAACATTAAGTTTTCTAACTATGTATGGTATACTTGAACTTTGATAGCTTGTGGTTCTACATCTTATGGATTGCAATAGTTGCCTACTTCTAGTATCTCTGCTGTGTAAGTTATACAATGTTTGTAGCAGCAGGCTACAGTGCTTGTCAGATATCAGGAGATTATTTCCAAATTATATTGTTAGTTCATCTCGCCTTTCGTCTAGTGACAGGGAGTTCAAATTTGCTAGAGCAGTTTCATAATTTGTGTACTGACTACCTAAGATAACTCTGAAACATTGTTTCTGTCTGCGATCGAGGTGTGTGTTGTGCCTGAGTCAAACCAAGGTGCTATACTGGGGCTGTATGCGTTCTAGGGATGAAGTACGTATGAACCAACTGTATTATGTGAACATTGTTTTCTTACTGAAACCAAACTGTCTAGCTCGGTACAAAATAATATGCGCCTGTTAGCTTTCGTCATCATATATTTAAGGTGATCATTCCAACTAAGAGCTGAGTTAATGTGCACACCTCACAGTTTACATCTATGCACTATGGGTAAGTTACATCCATGTGTACTGACTGTGGAAGAACTGTGGGTCGTTTTGGTGGTACCACAAACATAGCTATACGTTTAAAGAGGACTGGGTGTCATTAAAGAGGTTTGGGTGTCATTTTGACAGTGACACAATGACACTCAAGATCATTTAAGGTGTTTTGTATTATGAAGGTCAT
This sequence comes from Panulirus ornatus, assembly GCF_036320965.1. Classification (NCBI taxonomy): domain Eukaryota; kingdom Metazoa; phylum Arthropoda; class Malacostraca; order Decapoda; family Palinuridae; genus Panulirus; species Panulirus ornatus. The sequence continues at coordinate 22,463,664 of NC_092236.1, forward strand.
TCTCTCAGTAACATGAACAGCCCCACAGAGGGTAAGATCGTCGACATATTTCACGTGAAAATTTGAGTTTCTACAGATATTGATCACAGCCAAGAATATGATAGGTCCTAACTTTGTTCCCTGGGGTATACCACAAGTTGTGTTATCCCACTTAGAGATAGGATCATGGTATCTTGTTCTATGCTTACGCTCAAACAGAGAATTCGCAGTAAAGGCTAGTCATGAGGACTGGCAACCCCCACAAAATAGTTCCCGAATTGCATCATTGAGATCAATGTAGTCAAAAGCTTTTCTAAACTCAATTAAAACAATCTGTGCAATTTTCATGGTCTGATCAAGGTCCTGTAAAAGGAAGTCTAGCAATGTAATTGAGCAATCAGAAATAGAACTACCTCTCATATCATCATATTAATGTTGATCCAGGTTTGGTGTGATATCATCTACCACCATCTTTGTTACAATAAGTCTCATTGCTGCGTTACTAATTTCTTTTTATTAGGGAGTGCAATGACAGTGGTACATTCCAAACATCAGGGGAAGTTTAGTCTCTCAAACAACAATTAGAAATATGTGTTAAAGGAACATTCATCACGCAAGCAAATTCTTTTAAAGGCCTTTCACATAAGAATCCAGATGATGAGGTAGTTAGGAACAACAGAGTTTGTAAACATCAACCCTATCAAGATTGGGTGAAGCATTAGCTGGTGAAGATTTATGTAATACTGAATAGCCTAAAGGTGGAAAAAATGTATTAGTAAATTGTGACTTAATCACTTCACTGCTTTCCTGATTGTTTACAGTACTAGTACTCTCAGCACAGTCCCACCTTAACATGCTCAGTTCAGTTCTCTATAAATGTAACTAACCACCAATCCTCTACTACAAAAAAAAAAAAACTTATCCCTACCTCACAATACAGCAATCTCTGTTCATAACACTTCCTCTGTTCCCAACAAATGCAGCGCTAACAAAATACTACCCAACACTGAAATGACCCGACAAGCACTAATCATCCACCCTCCAGATTGTCTTAAGTACTACTCCACTAGACATAAGTCCATCTGAAACCACAAGCCTTAGACAAATGCGGGTCATACTTTCCCATAAGTGTGTGTGTGTGTGTGTGTGTGTGTTTGGCTGGACTTCGCCCGCATGAGACTACACCACGAATCTACTTTGGTGAGACTGTATCATTGTCAGTTAAAACCATCCATTTTCTGGCTATCTTTAAAAAAGTGGGCGAATCCGGCAAACCATCTGAGAATCGGCATATCTAGTTTTCGGGTTGGCCGCTTGCCCAAGCAGCTCGTGGAAGCTTTCCCGCCAATGAGTATTCCCGGGTGGCTGGTGGCGTCTCCGTTTATCAGAATCAGCAGCTCCCATAGTAATATCCCATCTATCATTATATTCAAACTGCATTTGCACTTAGATTACCCCCCGAAAAGAAAAACAAGTGGCCCAGAGGAATGTGGTGGTTTAAAACGCAATCACAGGTCAGTATCTGTCGTGGTAAAGGTTGCATTATTGAGGGAACCTGACAGTGGGGCTTCGGTGCTGCGATTACATGAAACTTGGCTTTGCTTCATCAACTATGCAAGACCTGGAAAAGAACAGAGTGATGCTCTTTAACTCATATGCCAATGGTGATGCAAAGAAGTAAATGTGAAAGCATGAAAACATGACTGAGGTAAAAAGTGTCGACTTCGATGACTCAATAATGACTATAAAAAACATAGTGCACCATAGAAATGTTGTATTTTTCACTTTTTTCGCTTAATCATGAGTGTACTCTGACCATCAGATATTCCAAAATCCAGCAAGGCTTAGGTCTCAAGGTTGCCTCACATGGTGGGTCTAGAATATATATATATATATATATATATATATATATATATATATATATATATATATATATATATATATATATATATATTACACATCTTTTTTTTTCATACTATTTGCCATTTCCCGCGTTAAGGAGGCAGCGTTAAGAACGGAGGAGTGAGCCTTTGAGGGAATATCCTCACTTAGCCTCCCTCTCTTCCTCTTTTGGGAAAATATAAAAAACGAGAGGGAAGGATTTCCAGCCCCCAGATCCCTCGCCTTTTAGTCTCCTTCTACAACAGATAGGGAAAACTTGGGAAGCATTCTTTCTTCCCTATCCCCAGGGATAATATATATATTTCTTTTCTTTTATACTATTCGCCATTTCCCGCGTTAGCGAGGTAGCATTAAGAACAGAGGACTGGGCCTTTGAGGGAATACCCTCACCTGGCCCAATTCTCTGTTCCTTCTTTTGGAAAAAAAAAAAAAAAAAAAAAAAAAAAAAAAAAAAAAAAAATATATATATATATATATATATATTTTTTTTTTTTTTTTTTCTTTACAAATTATTCGCCATTTCCCGCGTTAGCGAGGTAGCGTTAAGAACTGAGGACTGGGCCATTGAGAGAATATCCTCACCTGGGCCTTTGAGGGAATACCCTCACCTGGCCCAATTCTCTGTTCCTTCTTTTGGAAAAAAAAAAAAAAAAAAAAAAAAAAAAAAAAAAAAATTATTTATATTAATATATTTTTTTTTTTTTTTTTTTGACAAATTATTCGCCATTCCCCGTTAGCGAGGTACTTTAAAAAACTGGGGAAAAAGGGCCATTGAGAGATACCCTCACCCCCCCCCTTTTCCTGTTCTTTTTTTGGAAATAAAAAAATTGAGAGGGAGGATTTCAGCCCCCCGCTCCTCCCCTTTTAGTCGCCTTCTACGACACGCAGGGAATACGTGGAGTATTTTTTTTCCCCTATCCCGGGGAAAAAATTTTTTAAATTTTATTATATATATATATTTATAATATATATATATATAATATATAAAATATATTAATAATTATATATATATATATACACACATATACAATAATATATATATTTTATTAGTATATTTTTATATATAATATAATAATATATATTATATATAATAATATATATATATTTTAAAAATATTAATATATTATAATATATATATATATATATATATACAAGAAAAAAAAACGAAGTTTTTTCACTTTTGTACAAACAAGAATTAATTATCTTCCAGCAACCTTTTTGGGGTGTTCTGAACTCTCTTCGCTGAGTAAAATCTTCTGTTTGGGTTTGTGAAAAACTCCATCACCAATTTTTTTTTTCATATCTCCAAACTCCAATGATTTGATGACTGAGATATTTTTTGGATGAAACTTTTGGCAGATAAAAGAGAGGAAAAGCTTTGTCGAGTGGTACACCAGGCTAGTGACTATAAAACTTTTCACTCTCTTATGACCTTTAAGATTTGCTGTGAAGGTTGAGGGCTTTTTATATTTTAATGTTTCAATGATTCCTAAAGCTGGAAATGTCCTTGTCTGCCAAACATAATGCAAGCTTCCCCCCCTGGTGAGTTTGATGGTTCCTGTTGCACCTGACTTTCAACTACAAATAGTTCATACATAGAAGTTGTTACTATGTCATATGGTGGTACCACAAGGCATGGTTGTCTTTGGTAGGAAAACCCTACTCTTCATGGAAACACATGAATTTCTATAATTAATGACTTAAGTGGAATTTAATACAGCACTGAGTTAGAGTGAGAATAAATCTCCCTTTAGATTAGTTCATGTTCATATCTCACAGAAAATCAAGCAAAAGTTTGTCAACGAGAACATTCCATTTCATTTTACGTATAAACCTCGGAGGGATATATTTTATATATTTTATATATTTTTATAAATATTTTTTTTTTTTTTTTTTGTCGCTGCTCGGCGTTGCGAAGGGAGCACAAAGAAGAGACGAAGAAAAAGGGCCCCAAACCCCCCCCATTTCCCCATTATATACATACTCCCCACACGCAATTAATACCACACAGCTTTCCCCTGGGTTTTCCCAGACGCTTCACATGCTTGATTCAACACTGACAGGGAGTCAACCCCGGTATACCAATCGATCAATTCATCATTCCTTTCCCTCCTTTCAACCTCCTGCATGTTCAGCACCGATCCTAAAATTTTTTTTCACTCCAAACTTTCACCTCCAATTTTTGGTCTCCCACCTCCCGTTCCCTCCACCTGCGACACTATTTTATCTTGGTCAATTTTCCTCACTCATTCTCTCCATGTGCCCAAACCATTTCAAAACCCCTTTCTGCTCTCAACCCCGCTCTTTTTATTCACACTCTCTCTACCCTTACGTTAATTTCCGATCAAACCCCCTACACCACACATTGTCCTGAAACACTTTTTCAGCACATTCATCTCCTGCGCACAATCTATTTCCCTAGCCCAAAGCCTCGCACCATACAACATTGTTGGAACAATATCCTTTAAAAAATACCCATTTTTGCTTTCCGAGATAATCCCTCGATTCCACACATTTTGTCAGGTCCCAGGATTTCGCCCCCCCCACCTATGATCCACTTCCGTTCCATGGTTTCCATCCGCGCAGATCCACTCCCAGTATCTAAAACACTTTACTTCCTCAGTTTTTTCCATTCCCAAAATACCTCCCAATTGAAATTGACCTCAACCTACTGTACCAATAAACTTGCTCTTATTCACATTTACTTCCTAAATTTCTTTTTTGACACACTTTACCAAACTCAGTCACCGGGTTCTGCCGTTTCTCCCCATGAATCAGCACCCCGCGCTGTTTCATAGCGAACAACAACTGACTCATTCCAACTCTACATCCCAACAGACTTCATCCTTGCCCCTCTTCCCAAAACCCCTTCATTCAACTCCCTACAACCCCATTCATAAACAAATTAAAACAAAACCCTGGGGAAAATCACCACCCCCGCCGCAAACCTACATTCATGGGGAACCAATCACTTTCCTCTCTTCCTACACATACACAAAGTCTTTTCATCTCGATAAAAACTTTTCACTCTTCTAACAACTTGCCTCCCACACCATATATTCTTAATACCATTTAAGAGCATCTCTATTAAACCCCCCCCCCATCAATGCCCTTTTCCAGATCCAAAATGGCACAACAAACCATTTGCTCTTCTAATATTT
>NC_092236.1:22468805-22536305 GCF_036320965.1 Panulirus ornatus
GCCCTCCTTTCACCCTCCTGCATGTTCAGGCCCCGATCACACAAAATCTTTTTCACTCCATCTTTCCACCTCCAATTTGGTCTCCCTCTTCTCCTCGTTCCCTCCACCTCCGACACATATATTCTCTTGTTCAATCTTTCCTTACTCATTCTCTCCATGTGCCCGAACCATTTCAAAACACCGTCTTCTGCTCTCTCAACCACGCTCTTTTTATTTCCACACATCTCTCTTACTCTTACGTTACTTACTAGATCAAACCACCTCACACCACACATTGTCCTCAAACATCTCATTTCCAGCACATCCATCCTCCTGCGCACAACTCTATCCATAGCCCACGCCTCGTAACCATACAACATTGTTGGAACCACTATTCCTTCAAACATACCCATTTTTGCTTTCCGAGATAATGTTCTCGACTTCCACACATTCTTCAAGGCTCCCAGAATTTTCGCCCCCTCCCCCACCCTATGATCCACTTCCGCTTCCATGGTTCCATCCGCTGCCAGATCCACTCCCAGATATCTAAAATACTTCACTTCCTCCAGTTTTTCTCCATTCAAACACACCTCCCAATTGACTTGACCCTCAACCCTACTGTACCTAATAACCTTGCTCTTATTCACATTTACTCTTAACTTTCTTCTTTCACACACTTTACCAAACTCAGTCACCAGCTTCTGCAGTTTCTCACATGAATCAGCCACCAGCGCTGTATCATCAGCGAACAACAACTGACTCATTTCCCAAGCTCTCTCATCCCCAACAGACTTCATACTTGCCCCTCTTTCCAAAACTCTTGCATTCACCTCCCTAACAACCCCATCCATAAACAAATTAAACAACCATGGAGACATCACACACCCCTGCCGCAAACCTACATTCACTGAGAACCAATCACCTTCCTCTCTTCCTACACGTACACATGCCTTACATCCTCGATAAAAACTTTTCACTGCTTCTAACAACTTGCCTCCCACACCATATATTCTTAATACCTTCCACAGAGCATCTCTATCAACTCTATCATATGCCTTCTCCAGATCCATAAATGCTTCATACAAATCCATTTGCTTTTCTAAGTATTTCTCACATACATTCTTCAAAGCAAACACCTGATCCACACATCCTCTACCACTTCTGAAACCACACTGCTCTTCCCCAATCTGATGCTCTGTACATGCCTTCACCCTCTCAATCAATATCCTCCCATATAATTTACCAGGAATACTCAACAAACTTATACCTCTGTAATTTGAGCACTCACTCTTATTCCCTTTGCCTTTGTACAATGGCACTATGCACGCATTCCGCCAATCCTCCGGCACCTCACCCTGAGTCATACATACATTAAATAACCTTACCAACCAGTCAACAATACAGTCACCCCCTTTTTTAATAAATTCCACTGCAATATATCTAAACCAGGTATTCCCAATCACCAATCCTTTTTCAGCACATAAATCTACAAGCTCTTCACCATTTCCATTTACAACACTGAACATCCATGTACACCAGTTAATCCCTCAACTGCCACATTATTCACCTTTGCATTCAAATCACACTTCAATTTAACCCGGTCTCGTGCATCAAAACTGCTAACACACTCATTCAGCTGGACCCAATGCACTTACCTCTCATGATATTTCTTCTCATGCCCATGTGCATATGCACCTATAATCACCCATCTCTCTCTCTACATATATATATATATATATATATATATACATATATATATATATATATATATATATATATATATATATATATATATATATATATATATATATATATATATATATATATATATACATATAAGGTATATGCAGCGGTGTAGAGGTTCAATGTGTATTGATTTAGCTGGCTTTGTTATCTAGTGAACAGAGGATATGGATATTCCTTTTCAGATAAAGATTAACTATTCTTCTGTTGTATTTTCATAGCATCAAGAAGTGTTGGAGCTGAACATATAACTAATTCCAATAGTCATAAGATTCCAATGTAGGAATTACAGAAAAGTTTTTGTTACATGGAATTTTGGAATATTTTGTAAGGGGAAACAGATACCCAGACAAAATACACATCATAAGCAAAGACATCCAGTATTATTTTTTTATGAAAGGAAGGAAGAGTGGAACATCTAATAGTAATTTGGCTAAAGAAAAGTGGTGTTGATTTTGATACAGTAGTGATGATAATGATAGTAGTAAAAGTAAAGATAACCAATGATTCTATCAATTATCATAGATATTATTATTGTTTGTATGTTTTATAGGGGCGATAGGGGACAAAGAACACTTCCCACGCATTCCTCACGTGTCGTAGAAGGCGACTATAGGGGACGGGAGCGGGGGGGCCAGAAACCCTCCCCTCCTTGTATTCTAACTTTCTAAAAGGGGAAACAGAAGAAGGAGTCACGCGAGGAGTGCTCACCCTCCTCGAAGGCTCAGATTGGGGTGTCTAAATGTGTGTGGATGTAACCAAGATGTGAAAAAAGGAGAGATAGGTAGTATGTTTGAGGAAAGGAACCTGGATGTTTTGGCTCTGAGTGAAACGAAACTCAAGGGTAAAGGGGAAGAGTGGTTTGGGAATGTCTTGGGAGTAAAGTCAGGGGTTAGTGAGAGGACAAGAGCAAGGGAAGGAGTAGCAATACTCCTGAATCAGGAGTTGTGGGAGTATGTGATAGAGTGTAAGAAAGTAAATTCTAGATTGATATGGGTAAAACTGAAAGTTGATGGAGAGAGATGGGTATTATTGGTGCATATGCACCTGGGCATGAGAAGAAAGATCATGAGAGGCAAGTGTTTTGGGAGCAGCTGAATGAGTGTGTTAGTGGTTTTGATGCACGAGACCGGGTAATAGTGATGGGGGATTTGAATGCAAAGGTGAGTAATGTGGCAGTTGAGGGAATAATTGATATACATGGGGTGTTCAGTGTTTGTAAATGGAAATGGTGAAGAGCTTGTAGATTTATGTGCTGAAAAAGGACTGGTAATTGGGAATACCTGGTTTAAAAAGCGAGATATACATAAGTATACGTATGTAAGTAGGAGAGATGGCCAGAGAGCGTTATTGGATTACGTGTTATTTGATAGACGCACGAAAGAGAGACTTTTGGATGTTAATGTGCTGAGAGGTGCAACTGGAGGGATGTCTGATCATTATCTTGTGGAGGCGAAGGTGAAGATTTGTGGGGGTTTTCAGAAAAGAAGAGAGAATGTTGGGGTGAAGAGAGTGGTGAGAGTAAGTGAGTTTGGGAAGGAGACTTGTGTGAGGAAGTACCAGGAGAGACTGAATGGAAAAACGTGAGTACAAAGGAGGTAAGGGGAGTGGGGGAGGAATGGGATGTATTTAGGGAAGCAGTGATGGCTTGCGCAAAAGATGCTTGTGGCATGAGAAGCGTGGGAGGTGGGTTGATTAGAAAAGGTAGTGAGTGGTGGGATGAAGAAGTAAGATTGTTAGTGAAAGAGAAGAGAGAGGCATTTGGACGATTTTTGCAGGGAAAAAATGCAAATGAGTGGGAGAGGTATAAAAGAAAGAGGCAGGTGATCAAGAGAAAGGTGCAAGAGGTGAAAAAGAAGGCAAATGAGAGTTGGGGTAAGAGAGTATCATTAAATTTTAGGGAGAATAAAAAGATGTTTTGGAAGGAGGTAAATAAAGTGCGTAAGACAAGGGAGCAAATGGGAACTTCAGTGAAGGGGGCTAATGGGGAGGTGATAACAAGTAGTGGTGATGTGAGAAGATGGAGTGAGTATTTTGAAGGTTTGCTGGATGTGTTTGATGATAGAGTGGCAGATATAGGGTGTTTTGGTCGAGGTGTTGTGCAAAGTGAGAGGGTCAGGGAAAATGATTTGGTAAATAGAGAAGAGGTAGTAAAAGCTTTACGGTAGATGAAAGCCGGCAAGGCAGCAGGTTTGGATGGTATTGCAGTGGAATTTATAAAAAAAAGGGGGTGACTGTATTGTTGACTGGTTGGTAAGGTTATTTAATGTATGGGTGATTCATGGTGAGGTGCCTGAGGATTGGCGGAATGCTTGCATAGGACCATTGTACAAAGGCAAAGGGAATAAGAGTGAGTGCTCAAATTACAGAGGTATAAGTTTGTTGAGTATTCCTGGTAAATTATATGGGAGGGAATTGATTGAGAGGGTGAAGGCATGTACAGAGCATCAGATTGGGGAAGATCAGTGTGGTCTCAGAAGTGGTGGAGGATGCGTGGATCAGGTGTTTGCTTTGAAGAATTTATGTGAGAAATACTTAGAAAAACAAATGGATTTGTATGTAGCATTTATGGATCTGGAGAAGGCATATGATAGAGTTGATAGAGATGCTCTGTGGAAGGTATTAAGAATATATGGTGTGGGAGGCAAGTTGTTAGAAGCAGTGAAAAGTTTTTATCGAGGATGTAAGGCATGTGTACGTGTAGGAAGAGAGGAAAGTGATTGGTTCTCAGTGAATGTGGGTTTGCGGCAGGGGTGTGTGATGTCTCCATGGTTGCTTAATTTGTTCATAAATGGGGTTGTTAGGGAGGTGAATGCAAGAGTTTTGGAAAGAGGGGCAAAGGAAACGCAAGGAAACAGACGAAAGAATGGCCCAACCCGCCCACATACACATGCATATACATACACGTCCACACACGCAAATATACATACCTATACATCTCAATGTACACATATATATATACACATAGACATATACATATATACACATGTACATAATTCATACTGTCTGCCTTTAATTGTTCCTATTGCCACCTCGCCACACATGGAATAACAACCCCCTCCCCCTTCATGTGTGCGAGGTAGCGCTACGAAAAGACACCAAAGGCACCATTCGCTCACACTCAGTCTCTAGCTGTCATGTAATAATGCACCGAAACCACAGCTCCCTCTCCACATCCAGGCCCCACACAACTCTCCATGGTTTACCCAAGACGCTTCACATGCCCTGGTTCAATCCATTGACAGCACGTCGACCCCGGTATACTACATCGTTCCAATTCACTCTATTCCATGCATACCTTTCACCCTCCTGCGTGTTCAGGCCCGATCACTCAAAAACTTTTTCACTCCATCTTTCCACCTCCAGTTTGGTCTCCCACTTCTCCTCGTTCCCTCCACCTCCGACACATATATCCTCGTGGTTAATCTTTCCTTACTCATTCTCTCCATGTGACCAAACTATTTTAAAACACCCTCTTCTGCTCTCTCAAACACACTCTTTTTATTTCCACACATCTCTCTTACCCTTACATTACTTACCCGATCAAACCACCTCACACCACATATTGTCCTCAAACATCTCATTTCCAGCACATCCACCCTCCTGCGCACAACTCTATCCATAGCCCACGCCTTGCAACCATACAACATTGTTGGAACCACCATTCCTTCAAACATACAAATTTTTGCTTTCCGATATAATGTTCTCGACTTCCCAACATTCTTCAAGTCTCCCAGAATTTTCGCCCCCTCACCCACCCTATGATTCACTTCCACTTCCATGGTTCCATCCGCTGCCAGATCCACTCCCAGATATCTAAAACACTTTACTTTCTCCAGTTTTTCTCCATTCAAACTTACCTCACAATTGACTTGACCCTCAACCCTACTTTTCTATGTAAGATGACAAAAAATACTTCTCACGTATTCCCTGCGTGTCGTAAAAGCCGACTAAAAGGTGAGGGAGCGGGGGCTGGAAATCGTACATTCCGGTTTTTTGTTTATTAACAACATAAGGAACACAGAAGGGGGCCAAAAGATGATTTGCTCTCTTAGGCTCAGTCCTCTGCTCTTAACGCTACCTCACTATCGCGGGATATGGCGAATATGTATGAATATATATATATATGGATATGTAAACGTAATCATTGATTTTCGTATTCTATTTCATTAATGGTCATCATTGCAAGGACGTTTTCTTACCAAACTGGTTATTCGTATCTGATACTTTTATCAACTTAGTGCATGAATTTGCACTCGCCTGCATCGACCTCCATTTGCCACACCTCTGACCTCTGCATCAGTTTGTCCAGAAATTTCGTATAATCAAACAGTCTTCCTTTGTTTAGGCTGTTTTCCTAATTCCGTATCGTCGTCGTCGTCTCCAGAACAGAAATGATTTTAGGAATTCACGGTCCATTATTCCTGATCACAGGCTTGGTTTTGCTGTTCGTGAGTTGAAAGTTAAGTCTAGAGAAATCCAAGAGTATGACTTTGTGTCTGGACAGACGCATGGGCGACGTGTATACTTAGGGATGTGTAATGATTAATATGACTAGCTTTCAACGTTCTCCAATACCGTGGACTGTGCTGAACTGTGTGGCAACCTTAGCAGCAAAGCCCTCAGATTGACCGATGTATTTCTTGAAGTTAGACGAAGGACAGACGGCAGATTTTTACCTCTAAGCCACCCAGACTTGGTTGAGAGCACTCAAGATACCATTAAGGGGCACGCTGAGGTAGCAAATAGGTTTAATGGACAAGAGAAAAGAAGAAGAATGTGAAGGAGGACCTGTGTGAGATCGGTCCTGTCGAAGATTTGACGTTAAGTACTCATTTCAAGACCCCTGGAGACTGTGGTGGTGTTCTTGCCATTGGAAGATCAGAGGAAAAGATATACCTACACACTGCACATGGTCATTAAAGTTTAAGAATTAGTTCTTGGTATTCTCTCTCTCTCTCTCTCTCTCTCTCTCTCTCTCTCTCTCTCTCTCTCTCTCTCTCTCTCTCTCTCTCTCTCTCTCTCTCTCTCTCTCTCTCTCTCTCTCTCTCTCTCTCTTTCTTTCTCTCTCTCTCTCTCTCTCTCTCTCTCTCTCTCTCTTTCTCTCTCTCTCTGTCTAATACACACACACACACACACACACACACACACACACACACACACACACACACATATATATATATATATATATATATATATATATATATATATATATATATATACATATATTCCCTGGGGATAGGGGAGAAAGAATACTTCCCACGTATTCCCTGCGTGTCGTAGAAGGCGACTAAAAGGGGAGGGAGCGGGGGGCTGGAAATCCTCCCCTCTCGTTTTTTTTAATTTTCCAAAAGGAGGAACAGAGAATTGGGCCAGGTGAGGGTATTCCCTCAAAGGCCCAGGCCTCTGTTCTTAACGCTACCTCGCTAATGCGGGAAATGGCGAATAGTTTGAAAGAAAAAAAAAGAATATATATATATATATATATATATATATATATATATATATATATGTATATATATATATATATATATATATATTTTTTTTTTTTTTTTTTTTCTTTATTATCATTATTTTGCTTTGTCGCTGTCTCCCGCGTTAGCGAGGTAACGCAAGGAAACAGACGAAAGAATGGCCCAGCCCACCCACATACACATTTATATACATACACGTCCACACATGCAAATACACATACCTATACATCTTAACGCATACATATATATATACACACAGACATATACATGTGAAGGCATGTACAGAACATCAGACTGGGGAAGAGCAGTATGGTTTCAGAAGTGGTAGAGGATGTGTGGATCAGGTGTTTGCTTTGAAGAATGTATGTGAGAAATAATTAGAAAAGGAAATGGATTTGTATATAGCATTTATGGATCTGGAGAAGGCATATGATAGAGTTGATAGAGATGCTCTGTTGAAGGTATTAAGAGTATATGGTGTGGGAGGCAAGTTGTTAGAAGCAGTGAAAAGTTTTTATCGAGGATGTAAGGCATGTGTACGTGTAGGAAGAGAGGAAAGTGATTGGTTCTCAGTGAATGTTGGTTTGCGGTAGGGGTATGTGATGTCTCCATAGTTGTTGAATTTGTTTATGGATGGGGTTGTTAGGGAGGTGAATGCAAGAGTTTTGGAAAGAGGGGCAAGTATGAAGTCTGTTGTGAATGAGAGAGCTTGGGAAGTGAGTCAGTTGTTGTTCGCTGATGATACAGCGCTGGTGGCTGATTCATGTGAGAAACTGCGGAAGCTGGTGACTGAGTTTGGTAAAGTGTGTGAAAGAAGAAAGTTAAGAGTAAATGTGAATAAGAACAAGGTTATTAGGTACAGTAGGGTTGAGGGTCAAGTCAATTGGGAGGTGAGTTTGAATGGAGAAAAACTGGAGGAAGTGAAGTGTTTTAGATATCTGGGAGTGGATCTGGCAGCGGATGGAACCATGGAAGCGGAAGTGGATCATAGGGTGGGGAAGGGGGCGAAAATTCTGGGAGCCTTGAAGAATGTGTGGAAGTCGAGAACATTATCTCGGAAAGCAAAAATGGGTATGTTTGAAGGAATAGTGGTTCCAACAATGTTGTATGGTTGCGAGACGTGGGCTATGGATAGAGTTGTGCGCAGGAGGATGGATGTGCTGGAAATGAGATGTTTGAGGACAATATGTGGTGTGAGGTGGTTTGATCGAGTAAGTAACGTAAGGGTAAGAGAGATGTGTGGAAATAAAAAGAGCGTGGTTGAGAGAGCAGAAGAGGGTGTTTTGAAATGGTTCGGGCACATGGAGAGAATGAGTGAGGAAAGATTGACCAAGAGAATATATGTGTCGGTGGAGGGAACGAGGAGAAGAGGGAGACCAAATTGGAGGTGGAAAGATGGAGTGAAAAAGATTTTATGTGATCGGGGCCTGAACATGCAGGAGGGTGAAAGGAGGGCAAGGAATAGAGTGAATTGGAGCGATGTGGTATACCGGGGTTGACGTGCTGTCAGTGGATTGAATCAAGGCATGTGAAGCGTCTGGGGTAGACCATGGAAAGCTGTGTATTTATGTATATTTGCGTGTGTGGACGTATGTATATACATGTGTATGGGGGTGGGTTGGGCCATTTCTTTCGTCTGTTTCCTTGCGCTACCTCGCAAACACGGGAGACAGCGACAAAGCAAAAAAAAAAAAAAAAAAAAATATATACATATATATATATATATATATATATATATATATATATATATATATATATATATATATATATATATATATATATATTCTTTTTTTCTTTTAAACTATTCGCCATTTCCCGCGTTAGCGAGGTAGCGTTAAGAACAGAGGACTGGGCCTTTTTTTGGAATATCCTCACCTGGCCCCCCTCTGTTCCTTCTTTTGGAAAAAAAAAAAAAACGAGAGGGGAGGATATATATATATATATATATATATATATATATATATATATATATATATATATATATATATATATATACATATATATATATATATATATATATATATATATATATATATATATATATATATATATATATATATATATATATATATATATATATATACGTTGAGATGTATAGTATGTATATTTGCGTGTGTGAACGTGTATGTATATACATGTGTATGTAGGTGGGTTGGGCCATTCTTACGTCTGTTTCATCGCGCTACCTCGCTAACGCGGGGAACAGTGACAAAGTAAAATAGATAATGTATATATATATATATATATATATATATATATATATATATATACTCTTCTTGAAATACATGATAAGCTATTACTTTGCGAGATCGTAGTTGTTTTTAAGAATTTTCATTTAATTTGCAACTGGCACTTTTCATAGTTAAGATGTCACGGTAAAACAAACAATGAAGCTTCAGCCTTGGTACCTAGCGTGATGTAATTGATAGATAACCTAAAAACACCTGTGCCGCCGGGTCAAAATATTTCCAGGTGTTCGTAGTGTTTGCCATTCAGCTCTCCTCTAGCTCCATGAGTCACAAAGCCTCGATTAGGAAGTAACTTCCTCAGAGCCACTTCCACTGATTACGTTTCCAATAACGCCAGAGTTTTACTGGAACGAGGAGACGAATCACCCAAATGGATGATAACATTACGGAATTCTTGTTGGAAGGTGTACGTGGGCGTAGGAGAGGTAGCTGGGTGTGATTACCGGGTATACCTTCACTGTATCAGTGACTGCTTTTCAGGAATACATTTGAACATTGTTTAGTAGTCATAGATTCGGGACAGTTGATTTTGTCTTTACATATTGGTCCACAAACACACACACGCACACACACACACACACACACACACACACACACACACACACAGACACACAACTGTCACTCTGTTGTTGAAAGTTCAGTTCCTGTTCTTCCATGAAGCAGTGTCAATCGTAGTTCTTGACTTTTCATCTTATAAGTCAACACCAAATAAATCATGTCTTGCAGCTTAGGTTCTTGTGATGTACCAAGTATCCAGAAAAAGAAACCACAGACGACATTATTTTTTCTCGCTCTTTCTCTCTTTCTCTGGGGATTGGTAAGGTTAGTGACAGCTGTGCAATGATACGGTGCTTTAGTGGTTGTCAGGCGTCATTCCTTTGGCCTCGGTAGCTATCCTTTCCGTCTGCCTCAACCACACGTGAGCAGCTAACTCTCAGTCCACATACATACAGCTTCTGCATTTCATACGTAACACTTGACAAGACACACTTCACACAGCTCGTTATCCCCTGGTTCTCCTCTTTCAGGGATTTTTGTGAATCTTTTATCGTCGCCGTCGACGTCTCTAAAACGTTTAACAGCGTGTGGCACAAGTCTTTGATTACCAGAGAGCGGATTGAAGTGGAAAGACAAAGGAAGCATGTTTAATGCAAAGTTCTAGTCGCTCCACCTCGGTAGTCGCTGATGGAGCGAAGCGACTTTTTTTTCATTTTCTTTTATCCTGTCAGTATTGGTCTCCTTTAGGGCTCTGTCGTATGGCTTACGCTCTTTCTTCTCTCCTTAACCTCTACCCCTATTTTTCATTTACTTTAACGCCAATGATTCTATTCAAATGCCTTTCTCTTACTCTTCTCTCTTTTCTTCACTCTTATACCCGTTCTATTTTTCGGAATGAACATAGATATCCTCTCTTAATTTGGACCTGTGCAGCATCTCCTAATGGGAAGGTACCTATGTTATATCTAATTGTGAAAAACTGGTTTCCAACTCCAATTGAACTTCAGAACACCTGTTTGATACAATGCCAAACAGTACAGTACAATATCAGAATGCAACACCCTAGATGTGTCAGGCATAACCATATCCTCCAATCGGTCCTGGAAACTCATGATACGTATCAGAATTTGGCTTCTCACATGCTGGTGATGTTCCACAGGAAGTGCATTCATTTTTACCCTGACCAGCTATTTCATATCGACAGGGTCTCACTTGGTCTTCTTTCACATCTGTTTTAGGCCAAAGTGAAATCAAAACCTTACTATATCAATAAGACCTTTGGTATCAACTTTCTTCACCCATTGTTCTCCCTGTGTCGTGATGCTGCTTCTCTCCCTCACTTACACAGGTATCATTATGGCTGCTGCTCTTGTAAGCTGCCTGCGTGTTTCCCGGTCTTCAAGACCGCGTGGTACGAGGCTGTGTGTTTGTTTCACTAGTTCCTGTATGAAGATAAGCCCTTATGATGTCTTTGCCTTTCCGTGCGCATAGGAGCTCTCAATTTCTGTTCCTTCTTTCGTTTTTCCATCCTTCTATAAAATCTTTCTCTTCTGGGAATCAGATATTCGAATACTTTAGAAGCTCAGACTAATTTCATTTTTTAAAAAAATCTGCAGTTTATCTTTTTCCAATCGACGTAGCTTCGACTGGGGAATGTTTCTGCCCTTTCCAAGTCTGCAACTATAGACAGAAAAATACTACTTCAATTTTTCGAATAGTGTTTTCCGCAGCGAGTGCACCTCTACTTAAGATATCTTTGTCTTTGAGGGATGGTCTGCTTTGCCAGAGGCGATGGATAGTCCTCATGTTAGTAAGAATATTCTTAAAGTGACATCTTTTGTTGCGGCTGTTCTTACTGAGGAACAAGTCAGATCCTGAGACTTGCCCATAATCGTTACGGTTAGGAGAACTAGAGTTCTCTTTTCCTGTGCATTCAAGGGTTCGTACAGGTGCTTGGTTTCCAGAGGTCTGGTGGGTCTTCCTCTGTGTAAGACAATCCAATGATGTCAAGGGCTTTTCCTGCGGTACATTTAGTTGAACCCTCATCTTAGGTAAGGTAGATGGTGAAAGCTCCTGTTCCTGACCTGTTGGTGTGTATCCCTCAAGACGTTTTATCTAATCCTCCGAGGGAAAGGAAGTCTATTTAGTGTCATAAAAATGCTTTAGCATGGTATGCCTACTTAAGATAATCGATGACTTATCAATCTTAAGGTACTCGATGACTTATTAAACTTAAGTTGCTCGATAGCTTGGTTGGTAACATCACTAACTTGTAATCCAGGATTCAGCCTCTGGTGTGGGCAGACAGTACACAGCCAACCTCCTCCTCGCACGTCTCTCCTCTTTTGGCGAGTAGAAGAGCGTTTGTCAACATCACCTGGAATAAAGGACAGCGTGTGTGTCGGACCTGAGTAGTCGATAGCTCGTAACTTATTCCGTGGTACTTCAGGAGTGTCCACCCATGGAAGCAGTGAAAATAGTTCGCTCTACTAGGTCGGTTTCATTTTTTTTATACAGTACGTTTTGACTGGTGGAATCTACATTTTCGAGTCAAAAGATCATGTTGCCTCGTCTTTGACACATTGTCTTTTCCAACCAACACTTTTCCAACCAACACTTCGGTGAACAGTAATATTAACTTGTAACAGGTACTTCAACCAACGCTTTCGTGAGACGTAATATTTACTGTAACATGTATTAGTGCAAATCATAGGACTTCAGTTCTCCCGTGAGAGCATCAGGAGATCTAAGAAAGCTGTAATAGCTATGTGATGAGAACATATTATGTCCTTAATCTGCATAACTGTTTTTCTAATGGCATTAGAAATTTTCTATACCGCAATTCTTTTTTATGAAGCTTTAACAGGTTAGGATATTAGATTCCTATGGTTGCTTAAGACAAGATTCAACTTCACTTTGATGGCTTTACTGAAAAAACAACAACAGCACAATGTTCGGGCAAGGTCTATGCGTAGTAATAGGAAGACTTGACAATACTTTTCTTTGATTTTGGAAATCTTATTTTTGTCTGGTCAAGTAATGGACGATGGGACGATTGCCCACTTAACTGGGTTAAGTGAATACAATTTTCATCTCACTTTATGAAAGATGGGAGAGCGTCAGATGAAATCTACTCCAAAGCCACGGAAGTCTCATCCCTTAATGAAAAGTCTGTTGGGAATAGTTGCTATTATGCTCTTGAATAAAGGAAGAGATGATATATATGAGGAAAGGAGTTTTGGGAAGAATCTATATCCTTATTAGGTAGAAGGAAGAATTAAGACCTTGCGCTTTACGTAAAGCCTCACTTTCTTCCTATGATGCGAACCAGACGGCCTTAGACTCAGGATGTTTTCATCTGTACAGTTAGAAGGACATTATCACTGCAGACGCCATCAGGCGTCTTGGAGGTTAAGACAAGCGGCAGAGTGGTTATTGGTTGGGACAAGGAAACCTATTCAAAACTCCCGTAGTCGAGATTAGCAGATCATTTGGAGTTTTTTTCTAAAAATTCTGTAAGGAATGGAAGTTTCTCTTGTGGCCAGAGGAGGCCTCTGTGTGTTGAAAAAGGTTCGTTTTCGTTATCCAGTCCAGAGCCTTCGGATCCAATCAGGACACATCAAAGGAGCTTAGTGTCAGTCGGCTTCAGTAAATCTTGAATTTCGTAAGAAGGTTTAAAGGGGACTAACATGACCCGACCCTTAGTCAACAGATTGAAAAGTTTTCTTTCGACCAAGAAGTTAAAGGTTTGTACTGTAACACTGACAAACAAAAATGTGGTAGAACTAGCTCAGGACTGATCTTATAACTTGTGTTCCATTCATCATTTTTGATAGAAAGAGACAACGTACTTCCCAAGGAACTCAGTTGAGGTAGAAAATTGCGGAGCATTGATTAGACATTTCAAAGCAATTTTTTTGACCGATCCCGGAGGGAGATTATGACACTCCTTTTATCGGAATTGGGCATCTATTGACGACAGTCTGAGTATTGGAGTCTCTCTCTCTCTCTCTCTCTCTCTCTCTCTCTCTCTCTCTCTCTCTCTCTCTCTCTCTCTCTCTCTCTCTCTCTCTCTCTCTCTCTCTCTCTCTCTCTCTCTCTCTCTCTCTCTCTCTCTCTCTCTCTCTCTCTTCCTTTTCCTCCTCTTCCTTTTCCCTCTTAATAGTATCTCAAAAGCACATGATAATAGCCGATTCTGGGGATCCTGTTTTGCTCCATGGTTTGATGGGTTGAGACTTTGAACACAGATTCGGGGAAATGTGGATTCCCTTTATCCCTGAACTCCGATGTTAGCATGTGGGATCAGGGATAATGACATACAACAGACTATTAGATGACGCTTGATGTTTCTAGCTAGTTTCTGATCCAGAAGCAGCGAATGCTGCATTGCGGTCGGATGAAACGATCTCCCTGAAGTAGTTGTGACCGCAAGGCTGCTCATGAGAGAGACAGCTTGTGTATAGAAGACCTAGGGGGACGACCTTATGGATTTTCGTTGAAGCACATCAGTCATCACTGTTGGAAAATCTTCAGTAAACACTGGATATTCAAGCTGAACGCACAGTTGTAGTTCACACTAGGCCTGGAGTAGGAGAAAGTGTAACCGCAACACGCTGCCATGCCGCAAGCTTCCATACTTGATCTACTACCCGGCTTGTGATTGCAGGTCTGCTCGATTTACGTCCTCCACCTCAACGCAAACACTGCTGCTTTGACACCTCAATTCCTCTAGAGTAACCCGTGCACCAGACAAGATGGTCTACTTAATTTCACCCCTCACCTCTGCTGAACCTACTACTATCTGCTGATTTAGAATACCATTCCTCCTGTTTTATGAATGTTTGATGAGTCTAAGCCGTTCCAACTCTAATTCCCCGTCGAGAATGTAATGTAACCCCGTCGTAACTCTTGTTCCGTGCAGTACCTGCTAATCTAACCAACTTTATCTCTTGCTTCGTGGAAGTCGTGGTAATCTGATCCATGTTAATGTCGCTCATTCATGTACAGCTTAAAATGAACCCATCCTTTCTTTTCTTTTTCATGTAGGGTTAACTGACGCATCAGATCCTGTCTCGTCATTCAGCTAGCATCAGTAACCCTCATTCATGTACCTAGAAATATATTCGTCCATTTAGAGTGATGGAACATCTGGACTAAACGTTAAATGATGATTTCATTGTGGAACCATATCTATACCCGGAGATCATCATTAGGGCATTTTGAGCGACTGCGTCTCACGATTAAGTGTGCGTCTTACTACTGTCAAGTTTTCGTCCGTGGCATAAGATGTCTACACTAAAGTCATATCCTCCACTATCCTCCTTTAGATTTAACGTGTCAGCTCTCAAATAACGTACGTTTTAGTCTTGGGTGAAAGATTGTTGAATTTCTGTGGCTAGAAATTTATCATAATTTCTCTGAAAAGTAAGGACAGCATCTTCATAATCCACTATTCTTTAAAACAATAGAACATATATTCCTAGAGAATGGCTCTGGTGACGTCAACGTAAATACGTGAATTCCGAACGCCAGCGAGGCTTGAGATGGCCACATGTAAAGAGTATCGGATTATTGTGTAGATAAGCCAATGAGACCTGTCTCTATACCTTAAACATGAGAGTATCATTTACGAACACTCTAAAACACTTTAGTGGAGTCAGATATGACAATAGTATAACTTAGTTGGAGGAAACGAATGATATGATTATCGCTAATCTTTGATCAGACAGCGTTGATGATTTACTGGTTGCATTTACACGGATATTACTTATTTACGTTTCACTCCAACTAGTTATACTTCTGAGGACCTAAAATGATACCAAAGATTGGATGACCACATTCGGGAGGGTGAAAGGCATGTATGAGATAAAGAGAAGTAGTAAGATGTGGTATACTGGAGGCGACGTGGTGTAAATGGGATGAACCAGGTCATTTGAAAGTCAGAGAAAACCACCATCCAAATATGTTCACTCTCATGCCGAAGCTCCCACTTTGTACACTTAAACTCATTTTCCTTCCCCTCACTCAAAAATCCGTTCCTTTTCTCGCACTGAACGTAAATTCCCTTAATTTGAGCCTGTTCAGCCACGCTGCGGTTCTAACCCAAACATCTTTCTAAATATCACTCATTTCTTACTTTTAAACCTTAAAACATTTTAATTCAACCCCGCAACGTGCTGGGTATAGCCATATCTTCCTCAGTCTCCCATTCTCCTGGAAACCCCACGCAACAGCTATCACAAAAGCTGCTTCCCAAAAGTGTGTGTGTGTGTGTGTGTGTGTGTCTGTGTGTGTGTGTGTGTGTGTGTGGTGGGGGGGGGATTATAGGCGCCTTTAATAATTTTTCTTGTTCGTAGATATTCCATGTCTACGAGGGCTTCATTCGTTCTATTCTAGAGTACTACTTGTATATCTAAGGTGATTCCTCTTCCACCCCTCTCTTAGCCAAAGTGAAAGCAAAATTCTTTCACCTCAACTCTTCTGTTATCACCTCTTTTTAACCAACGCCCTCCGTCGGCCGCGGCGCTATATCCCTATGCCCGTTATACATATATTGCTTCAGTCACTGCTCTCGTCAGCTGTCTTTGTGCGCCTCAGCCCTTATAGCCTGACCGACTGCACGTGTCTGGCTGCTGCTTTCCTTAGCTTATGCGTGGAGACCAGCCACACGAAGATTAATCTTTATGTTCTTCCACCTTTCGTCTTTCCCTCTTCCTTTACCCTTTCCACCTTCAGAGGTCGAGTCTACAAAAACCCAAGGAGCTCAACTTCATCTTTCTTGCATTCTTTCTCCTCATACACATCACCACCTCAACTATTCATCCGAGATGGTCATAACTGGGGTTTGCTATTTCCCCGTACCGTGTCAGCTAATGCACAAAAAAGAAAGATAACATTCGCCATCTATTTCATCACAATGCTTTTTTGTATATTTTTTTCTATTAGTGCCGGAAGTCTAGAGTAACGACGCTGTATGTCTCCATCATCTACTGAATGATCACGACAGTGGTCTACATTGCAGCAATTTCCTTTGAACTTTGGCCCGGTACAAGATCAACCGCTTACTGCCGTCTGACATGCACGCCTGATGAGTCAGATGAACTATAGAACGCGACTATATTCTCTCCCTTGCGAATTTTACCTCGAAGTGCTATTCTTCACCGTATGTGGCGTGTGGTAGGAAGACACTTTCACTTTTTCATATTATCATGGGAGACATTTAGAACTGATGTATGGCATTTTAGAAAATGATCATCTGTTGGGCTTTGGGGAGCAATCATAGCTATTTACTGTGCTTAATTAGAAATACGAATTCCTTCATGGCATTCCTTCATGGCTAACAGGTCGGTGAAAACAGCATGTAACACTGCCTCTCCCATTGTTATCAGAAGCTAGAAACTTTACACAGGCATATGTGAACCATTTTGGCATTGGAGTTTTCATTCCACGGGTATCATGATTGACTGCTGTTGCCGAGGTAATCCTACACACTGAGTCAGTCTTGCCTTTGAACAATTTCAGCCTGTATCGAAAGTTATGAAGTCGTCAGTACTGCACATTTCGCGGAATATACCAAATGACTCGATAGCTGTTGTTGTACTAAGGGCGTAATCGGGATCTGGTAAAGGGTGGCCAGGTCCCACCATCTCTTCATCACCTCTGTATGGATGGACACAAGCCTCTCAGAGTCCGCCGCCTGTTGGTATTGACCCAAACACAGCGTGAACTAAATTGACCAGGGCTGTATTGGGCGTACACCCTCCAGCTCAACATCCACTGCTCACCATGCTTGACCCTAACTGACCAGGACTACCACTTGCGAAATATGACCTCAAATGACCTGAATCTGACAGCGAACTGTAACCTTTCCCAGTGTCAACTGCTGGTCGAGTGTAGTCATGGTCAAGGATGAACTGATGTCTCCAGTGGATGCGAGAAGTGTCACGTTTGATAACTTTCCTCATGATCAAGAACGTAAACCATGCATGGATGTCAGCGTTAATACAAAACTATTTTGTCTTTTGCATTACCTGCAATGAGGAGGGGAGAAGCTACCCTCCTGGTCCCGTCCTACATTCTTACGAAGATTTCCCTCAGGTAAGGTACAGGCATTTCTCCTTGGTTCCTCTTCTTTGATGTTCTGTCCGTCTGCAAGTCTAGATTTCATGGCTTTGACTTTCGCTGATTACCCTAACCTCCCCTCAATACTCCTAATTGCCACCCTACTCCATCCACTCTAAGCTCTGTGGTTCTTTCAATTCAGTTTCAACTCTTCCGTAAAAAAAAAAGATATAAGGAATGGGATCTTAGTACAGCTCTGTGCTTTTGATCTCTGTTGCTACAGACTTGAAAGGACCCAATTGTCTGCTGCTGTTTGCATTCCTCTGTATCTATTCGTCTATGGTGGTCGTGGACAGAGATAGAATGGAGATGAGGTCCAAACAATAACAAAATACCTGGCTATATCGCGTCCGCTGTTGAATGTAACCATATCAGTGAAGTTCACACGTAACACAGCTGTATCCCACGATAATATGATAGAGACGAATACGGTCCTCCATCCGCACACCACATACAGTGAAAATAGACTTTCGTTACGGTGAAAACAGCTCACTTCGTGACGACGTCACCTGGAGCTGCCGTGCGCTATGATATTCTTCGGTGTTTCCACGTAACTCTGCTCCCCCACCTTCTTCTCTGTCTTTCCTTACTCCAGCTCAGAGCGTTCATTTTCCAGAGGATTATTTCAACCAGAATAATCTAAAATCAGCAGGTTTCGCCCAGCAAAATTTCGCATAATCCAACGAAGGCATGACCGGCCAGGAGGCAATGATAGTCTCACAGTCATGCAAGCTGTGATTTCATGCATGTGAGGTCAGGCAACCGTGGCCCTGCTTGAGTCAGGTGGTCTTGTGTGGACGAAAGTCGTGTGTTCACACTGGTCGTGTATGTTCAGAGTTATTCTTGTGTTCACTGAACGTAGCTGCACGATCATTGTGACTATGTTCACAGTGGGTCGTATGTTTACAGTAGTTAGTCGCATATTCACAGGCAGTTTTGTGTTCGGTTGTCGTATGCTCAGAGTAGTCATGAGTTCATATTGGTCGTGTGTCTATGATTGTAGTATGTTCACAGTTGTCGTATGTTCACAGTGTCGTATGTTCACAGTAGTCGTATGTTCACACAAGTCGTGTTCATACCCATATATTGACATTTGTCATATATACACGTGTTAGACGCCCCTAACATCATTATGTTCGTCCCTCAGATAACGCAACACCTACACTGTTCTTCGCAGATCTTTCTGTTCTTTCTGTTCTGTTCTTTCTGTTCTCTGTAAGTTCTTCGAACGAGAATAACTTTTGACTCATCTTCCTTCTAGGCACTCCTTCCTTATGGCACCCTCCCTATGCACCCTTCTTTGTTATACCTCGCCACGGCATCCTCCCTTGGCACCCCCTTGGCACCCTCTCCAGCCGTCTGTCTCACAGACTTGAGCCTAATCCTTGGCTGGGCTGGGTAATTATGATTGATCACGGAGGCCAAAATTATCCTTGTTTCTCCCCTCTTTATAATCGACCCACTGCCGCCTACACGCAACTTTTCTCCTACTTCCCTCTCTGTAATGCTCCTGTGGTCTCCTCCCTATAATCCATCTCCCCAGTCGGACCCTCCAGCTCTTCCTTAATCCTCCAGCAGCCAGCCTGTTCCTCGTTACTCTCTCTCTCTGTCTTCCCAGTATAACCACTTCATCCTTTCCTCTCCCTCCTGGCCTTCATCATTCCTTCCCTGACCACCACATTTTCTTTGCATTTTGCTCATACACCTCACCCCTTGTCCTCTTCACTCCTGGGTCACAGCCTTGTTCTATGCCCGATTTGCCATCCTTCTTCCACTCGTTTGGCGCCACTTTCGCATCTCTTTCCGTATCCCTTGCCCTTACCCTGTCTCGGCTTCTTACCATTCCTTTATCATCGTCCCCTTTATCTAATCTCCTTGCCGTTACCTCTTCCCTTCAATAAATCCCATCGCCACCATCCCTTCCCTTGCTACCAGCTCCTCCTTTGCCCATGCCACCATCCACCACAACAGCCTTGCCACCTCCTCTCCTCCTTCATCCCCTTGTCAAGCGTGCCCTAGCCTCCACCACCCCCTTACCACCTCTTCTCCTCCTTCATCCCCTTGTCAAGCACCCCCTCGCCTCCAGCATCCCCATGCCAGCACTACCCACCTCCCAATCTTTCAGCGTAATCCCTCACTAGTCTCCCCTCAGTTTGGGATCATCCCTTCCCGAATTCAATTTCCCCTCAGAATCTCCGGGGCGTCCCAACAGACCCGGCTGATCTACGCTGATTTATGATGTGAACTTTGGGCCCCAGAGCAGCAAGGACCCCCCCCCCCCCCTTCAATCCCCTCCCACGGCAGCTCCCCACCAACCCCTGTAGTCCCTCCACGGAGCTTCAGGTGGTCACAAACACACACACACACACACACACACACACACACACACACACACACACACACACACACACACACACACACAAGAG
This sequence comes from Panulirus ornatus, assembly GCF_036320965.1. Lineage (NCBI taxonomy): Eukaryota > Metazoa > Arthropoda > Malacostraca > Decapoda > Palinuridae > Panulirus > Panulirus ornatus. The sequence continues at coordinate 22,489,296 of NC_092236.1, forward strand.
AGATGGGGCTCTATGATTATAAAACGTTTTCCCTAGGCTGTATAAAGAGATTACACACACACACACACACACTTTTAGTTTAGTTAAACAACTTACATTTTAGTTTGTCATTCATTCAAGGCAGATCCTGTAGAGCTGTTGTGTGTTGATAGTCTTATGTAGTTAGTTAACTAGGCGGGCAGCTAGATGAGGTCATTATAGGCTAGTTGTAAGTAGTTACCTGGTCGAAAGTGTCAGGTAGTTTCATGGAAACGTTAAGACTGTTTGACCAATTATCGATCAAGGCCTTTATTGCACTTGACATTTAGCTAGATAGCAAGGCGGTTAGGGAAGTAAATAATTACTTATATCTACTTCATAATCTTCCGTGTAGTCTTCCCTCACTTGATAACACAGTAGTTTATCTCTACATTAATTCATCCGCTACTCGTTTAGTCATCTTGTTAGTTATGCACGACACAACGTATTTCTTCCCATCACTTCTTACCTCCTCATTGTGTGGATCACAAGGGAGGCAGTAGGCCATTATCATGGCACATTAACAGAACAGATGTAGATGAGTAGTGGATTAAAATCATAGCAAAGTCTGTGCAAATACAATTGTAACATTGAGAGACTAAGTACGTTTTTGTCGTCTTAGGACAAAAGTTGAGGAGACTGAGGGTGTCTATAGACCATGTCATAGCAAACACGTCCCAGCTTACGCCAAGTACCCATTTCATGGATGAGATCTACAAAGGAATGTGAGCGGACAAGATGGTTGCGAACCGGCCAGCTACCCTGTCCGGAACTCGAACCCGGTCTCATGAGATCGATGGTTAGCAACTCTAACCACTGCATTTTGTGTGTGTGTGTGTGTGTGTGTGTGTGTGTGTGTGTGTGTGTGTGTGTGTGTGTGTGTGTCTGTGTGTGTTTGTGTTAAGAAAACTTTGAATCTTTTCCAAGGGTTTGTTGCCAGTTCTCTGTACATTCCTGTATAGAGAAAGATTTTCACAATGGACGACTTTAATGGAGCAAATCAAATTTCTTTGTGACAAATGACACCAATATAATAGGTAACGTGATAATGGTTACAAACTAAAATGCATTTCATTACTTTTCTGAACGATTGTTGTGAAATGCACATAAGCTTGCTGGTTTATATGTATTACTAAAGCACACTCGCATAGGATAGGCTGGGGTTGCTTGGATGCAAATACCTCATATACATACACAAACCAACACTCACACACGCATACACACATACATACACACACACACACACACACACACACATATATATATATATATATATATATATATATATATATATATATATATATACATTTATATCAATGAGGTATTTGTTTGCAGTTGGCAACATCAATATGGTACCAGAGCACCTGAGATATCCCCCCTGACTATTCGTACATTCTTTTATCACGAAACACACATAAAGGCGTTAATGGATCATCACTCCCCAGTCCTCAATCCACGGAGAGAAATGTAGTAGGTGTCCATCATACCACAAGCCCTAAAGGGATGGAGATCTGTAGGAGAACGTTACAAGGAATACAATGGTTTGCTCTCGCCAAGTTCCATAGTCAACATTGATTTTGATCTGGTATATATATATATATATATATATATATATATATATATATATATATATATATATATATATATATATATATATTTCTTTTCTTTCTTTTAAACTATTCGCCATTTCCCGCGTTAGCGAGGTAGCGTTAAGAACAGAGGACTGGGCCTTTTTTGGAATATCCTCACCTGGCCCCCTCTGTTCCTTCTTTTGAAAAATTGAAAAAAAAAAACGAGAGGGGAGGATTTCCAGCCCCCCGCTCCCTACCCTTTTAGTCGCCTTCTACGACACGCAGGGAATACGTGGGAAGTATTCTTAATCCCCTATCCCCAGGGATAATATATATATATATATATATATATATATATATATATATATATATATATATATATATATATATATATATATATATATATATATATATATATATATATATATATATATATATATATATATATATATATATATATATATATATATACATATATATATATATATATATATATTCCTATGAGTCCACGGAAAAAATGAAACACGAAAAGTTCCCAAGTGCACTGTCGTGTAATAATTACATTATCAGGGGAGACACAAGAGAGAAATATAACAGTCAGTTGATATACATCGAAGAGACGAAGCTAGGACGCCAGCTAGCTTCGTCTCTCCGATGTATATCAACTGACTGTTATATTTCTCTCTTGTGTCTCCCTTGATGATGTGATTATTACACGAAAGTGCACTTGGGAACTTTTCGTGTTTTATTTTCCCCGGGGATTCATAGGAATATCTTGATCACGCGCAAAATTGTGATCCTTTCCAATATATATATATATATATATATATATATATATATATATATATATATATATATATATATATATATATATATATATATATATATATATATATACATATATATATATATATATGTTCTCGACTTCTACACATTCTTCAAGGCTCCCAGGATTTTCGCCCCCTCCCCCACCCTGTGATTCACTTCCACTTCCATGGTTCCATCCGCTGCCAGATCCTCTCCCAGATATCTAAAACACTTTACTTCCTCCAGTTTTTCTCTATTCAAACTTACCTCCCAACTGACTTGACACTCAACCCTACTGTACCTAATAACCTTGCCCTTATTCACATTTACTCTTGACTTTCTTCTTTCACACACTTTACCAAACTCAGTCACCAGCTTCTGCAGTTTCTCACAAGAATCAGCCACCAGCGCTGTATCATCAGCGAACAACAACTGACTCACTTCCCAAGCTCTGTCATCCACAACAGACTTCATACTTGCCCCTCTTTCCAAAACTCTTCCATTCACCCCCCTAACAACCCCATCCATAAACAAATTAAACAACCACGGAGACATCACACACCCCTGCCGCAAACCTACATTCACTGAGAACCAATCACTTTCTTCTCTTCCTACACGTACACATGCCTTACATCCTCGATAAAAACTTTTCACTGCTTCTAACAACTTGTCTCCCACACCATATATTCTTAATACCTTCCACAGAGCATCTCTATCAACTCTATCATATGCCTTCTCCAGATCCATAAATGCTACATACAAATCCATTTGCTTTTCTAAGTATTTCTCACATACATTCTTCAAAGCAAACACCTGATCCACACATCCTCTACCACTTCTGAAACCACACTGCTCTTCCCCAATCTGAAGCTCTGTACATGCCTTCACCCTCTCAATCAATACCCTCCCATATAATTTACCAGGAATACTCAACAAACTTATACCTCTGTAATTTGAGCACTCACTCTTATCCCCTTTGCCTTTGTACAATGGCACTATGCACGCATTCCGCCAATCCTCAGGCACCTCACCATGAGTCATTATGAGAACATTATCTCGGAAAGCAAAAATGGGTATGTTTGAAGGAATAGTGGTTCCAACAATGTTGTATGATTGCGAGGCGTGGGCTATGGATAGAGTTGTGCGCAGGAGGGTAGATGTGTTGGAAATGAGATGTTTGAGGACAATGTGTGGTTTGAGGTGGTTTGATCGAGGAAGTAATGTAAGGGTAAGAGAGATGTGTGGAAATAAAAAGAGCGTGGTTGAGAGAGCAGAAGAGGGTGTTTTGTAATGGTTTGGGCACATGGAGAGAATGAGTGAGGAAAGATTGACCAAGAGGATATATGTGTCGGAGGTGGAGGAAACGAGAAGTGGGAGACCAAATTGGAGGTGGAAAGATGGAGTGAAAAAGATTTTGTGTGATCGGGGCTTGAACATGCAGGAGGGTGAAAGGAGGGCAAGGAATAGAGTGAATTGGATCGATGTGGTATACCGGGGTTGACGTGCTGTCAGTGGATTGAATCAGGGCATATGAAGCGTTTGGGGTAAACCATGGAAAGTTGTGTGGGACCTGGATGACAGCTAGAGACTGAGTGTGAACGAATGGGGCCTTTGTTGTCTTTTCCTAGTGCTACCTCGCACACATGAGGGGGGAGGGGGATGGTATTCCATGTGTGGCGAGGTGGTGAATGAATAAAGGCAGACAGTGTGAATTGTGTGCATAGGTATATATGTATGTGTCTGTGTATGTATATATATGTGTACATTGAGATGTATAGGTATGTATATTTGCGTGTGTGGACGTGTATGTATATACATTGTGTATGGGGGTGGGTTGGGCCATTTCTTTCGTCTGTGTCCTTGCGCTATCTCGCAAACGCGGGAAACAGCGACAAAGCAAAATAAATATAGACTAAGATATATATATATATATATATATATATATATATGTATATATATATATATATATATATATATATATATATATATATATATATATATATATATATATATATATATATATATATATATATATATATATATATATATATATATATATATATATATATATATATATATGGTGTGAGGTGGTTTGATCGAGTAAGTAACGTAAGGGTAAGAGAGATGTGTGGAAATAAAAAGAGCGTGGTTGAGAGAGCAGAAGAGGGTGTTTTGAAATGGTTTGGGCACATGGAGAGAATGAGTGAGGAAAGATTGACCAAGAGGATGTATGTGTTGGAGGTGGAGGGAACAGGAAGTGGGACACCAAATTGGAGGTGGAAAGATGGAGTGAAAAAGATTTTGTGTGAACATGCAGGAGGGTGAAAGGAGGGCAAGGAATAGAGTGAATTGGATCGATGTGGTATACCGGGGTTGACGTGCTGTCAGTGGATTGAATCAGGGCATGTGAAGCGTCTGGGGTAAACCATGGAAAGCTGTGTAGGTATGTATATTTGCGTGTGTGGACGTGTATGTATATACATGTGTATGGGGGGGGGGGGGGTTGGGCCATTTCTTTCGTCTGTTTCCTTGCGCTACCTCGCAAACGCGGGAGACAGCGACAAAGGAAAAAAAAAAAAAGAGCAGTGTGGTTTCAGAAGTGGTAGAGGATGTGTGGATCAGGTCGTTGCTTTGAAGAATGTATGTGAGAAATACTTAGAAAAGCAAATGGATTTGTATGTAGCATTTATGGATCTGGAGAAGGCATATGATAGAGTTGATAGAGATGCTCTGTGGAAGGTATTAAGAATATATGGTGTGGGAGGAAAGTTGTTAGAAGCAGTGAAAAGTTTTTATCGAGGATGTAAGGCATGTGTACGTGTAGGAAGAGAGGAAAGTGATTGGTTCTCAGTGAATGTAGGTTTGCGGCAGGGGTGTGTGATGTCTCCATGGTTGTTTAATTTGTTTATGGATGGGGTTGTTAGGGAGGTAAATGCAAGAGTTTTGGAAAGAGGGGCAAGTATGAAGTCTGTTGGGGATGAGAGAGCTTGGGAAGTGAGTCAGTTGTTGTTCGCTGATGATACAGCGCTGGTGGCTGATTCATGTGAGAAACTGCAGAAGCTGGTGACTGAGTTTGGTAAAGTGTGTGGAAGAAGAAAGTTAAGAGTAAATGTGAATAAGAGCAAGGTTATTAGGTACAGTAAGGTTGAGGGTCAAGTCAATTGGGAGGTGAGTTTGAATGGAGAAAAACTGGAGGAAGTGAAGTGTTTTAGATATATGGGAGTGGATCAGTGGATCTGGCAGCGGATGGAACCATGGAAGCGGAAGTGGATCATAGGGTGGGGGAGGGGGCGAAAATTCTGGGGGCCTTGAAGAATGTGTGGAAGTCGAGAACATTATCTCGGAAAGCAAAAATGGGTATTTTTGAAGGAATAGTGGTTCCAACAATGTTGTATGGTTGCGAGGCGTGGGCTATGGATAGAGTTGTGCACAGGAGGATGGATGTGCTGGAAATGAGATGTTTGAGGACAATGTGTGGTGTCAGGTGGTTTGATCGAGTGAGTAACGTAAGGGTAAGAGAGATGTGTGGAAATAAAAAGAGCGTGGTTGAGAGAGCAGAAGAGGGTGTTTTGAAGTGTTTTGGGCACATGGAGAGGATGAGTGAGGAAAGATTGACCAAGAGGATATATGTGTCGGAGGTGGAGGGAACAAGGAGAAGAGGGAGACCAAATTGGAGGTGGAAAGATGGAGTGAAAAAGATTTTGTGTGATCGGGGCCTGAACATGCAGGAGGGTGAAAGGAGGGCAAGGAATAGAGTAAGTTGGAGCGATGTGGTATACCGGGGTTGACGTGCTGTCAGTGGATTGAAGCAGGGCATGTGAAGCGTCTTCGGTAAACTATGGAAAGCTGTGTAGGTATGTATATTTGCGTGTGTGGACGTATGTATATACATGTGTATGGGGGGGGGGGTTGGGCCATTTCTTTCGTCTGTTTCCTTGCGCTACCTCGCAAACGCGGGAGACAGCGACAAAGTATGAAAAAAAAAAAAAATATATATATATATATATATATATATATATATATATATATATATATATATATATATATATATATATATATATATATATATGTATATATATATATATATATATATATATATATATATATATATATATATATATATATATATATATATATATATGCATAAAAACAGAAAAATGAAAAACGATAAGTTCCCAAGTGCACCTTCGTGTAATGATCACATCTTCAGGGGAGACACAAGGAGGAGACGTAGCTAAGACGCCATTGGTAAACAAGCTTTACCGGATTGTGATGTTCGGGTTGGTGGTGTTCAGGTTCGGCATCATGTCTGTCGCAAAATTTTCATTATGTGGACAGGAAAAGGAACTGTTTGTAAATTTTTCCCTAATACAAATCTATCAAATATGTATAGACCTTCACTAATATCAATGTTATAATTGTTTGTGTATTTCATAATAGAAGATTCATTGATATCTTTTATGGTGAATGAATTACAGATAATAATGGAATTAGTGTTACATCAGTCAATGCAATGGTCATAATTTCTAACATGATTAAAGAAAGCATTTAATTTTTGTCGTGTTCTTGTACTATATTTACGTTGCTTATAAAGATTCCTACCAGTCTCTCCAACATGAAGCATATCACAGTTTTTACAGTAGAGCTTGTAAACAGAGCACATAGAATCTTCTAGTGAGTTTTTGATTCCGGTATTCTTTATACTATTGTTATTGCTGAAGGCTGCATTTAATACAAATTATCTCTAAAAGGGAGAATTAAAAGATTCTTGGTATCAAGGGGAAGTTTGAGTTTAACTCTAAAAAATGATAAATTTGCGAACTTAAGGATTTATTAACGAAAGATCTTCGCTACTTTAACTCGGATCCAATAAAATATATCTTCTCAAACTCATCATCAATAAATTCGGTACTGCATGTACGTAATGCCCTAAGGAACATAATCTGGACAGATAGTAAACTATTTCTGTCATGTTGAGCTGAGTAGTAATCAATATATGAACAAACATTGGTGTCTTTTTTTTTTTGTATATGCCTAACTTAAACATGTTTCTACCTCTATGGATCATGCAGTCTAAAAATTATTTTCCACTTCCACATCAAAGTTGATAGAAGATACTGGATTAAGTAAAGGGAGAAATGTTTCTAAAATTTTGTTTGTTGTCCAACCACAAAGAAAATCATTAACATACTTAAACCAGATTGCCTTAGAGGGAACGATACCCCTTAGCAATTTTGTTTCAAAGAATTCCATGTAGTAACTTGATACTGGTAAAAAAGGGTTACCCATCGCAATGCCAGATTTCTAAGCATAATATTCTCCATATAATTGAAATACACAGTCTTATATACACGATTTTATCAATTCAATAAACAGAATATTAAATAGGTATATCAATATTATCCAAGACATCAACCAAATATTCTAAGAGGTCATCAACGGGAACCCCTATACAGTTATCATATTTCTCCCCTATCCCTGGGGATAGGGGAGAAAGAATACTTACCACGCATTCCTCAAGTGTCGTAGAAGGCGACTAAAGGGGACGGGAGCGGGGGGATAGAAACCCTCTCCTCCTTGTATTTTAACTTTCTAAAAGGGGAAACAGAAGAAGGAGTCACGAGGGGAGTGCTCATCCTCCTCGAAGGCTCAGATTGGAGTGTCTAAATGTGTGTGGATGTAACGAAGATGAGAAAAAAGGCGAGATAGGTAGTATGTTTGAGGAAAGGAACCTGGATGTTATGGCTCTGAGTGAAACGAAGCTCAAGGGTAAAGGGGAAGGGTGGTTTAGGATTGTCTTGGGAGTAAAGTCAGGGGTTAGTGAGAGGACAAGAGCAAGGGAAGGTGTAGCACTACTCCTGAAACAGGAGTGGTGGGAGTATGTGATAGAGTGTAAGAAAGAAAACTCTATATTGATATAGGTAAAACTGAAAGTGGATGGAGAGAGGTGGGTGATTATTGGTGCATATGCACCTGGGCATGAGAAAAAAGATCATGAGAGGCAAGTGTTTTGGGAGCAGCTGAGTGAGTGTGTTAGTAGTTTTGATGCACGAGACCGGGTTATAGCGATGGGTGATTTGAATGCAAAGGTGAATAATGTGGCAGTTGAGGGAATGATTGGTGTAGATGGGGTGTTCAGTGTTGTAAATGGCAATGGAGAGGAACTTGTAGATTTATGTGCTGAAAAGGATTGGTGATTGGGAATACCTGATTTAAAAAGAGAGATATACTTAAGTATACGTATATAAGTAGGAGAGGTGGCCAGAGAGCGTTATAGGATTACGTGTTAATTGATAGGAACGCGAAAGCGAGACTTTTGGGTGTTAATGTGCTGAGAGGTGCAACTGAAGGGATGTCTGATCATTATCCTGTGGAGGCGAAAATGAAGATTCCTAGAGGTTTTCAGAAAAGAAGAGAGAATGTTGGGGTGAAGAGAGTGGTTAGAATAAGTGAGCTTGGGAAGGAGGCTTGTGTGAGGAAGTACCAGAAGAGAATGAGTACAGAATGGAAAAAGGTGAGAACAAAGGAGGTAAGGGGAGTGGGGGAGGAATGGGATGTACTTAGAGAAGCAGTGATGGCTTGTGCAAAGGATGCTTGTGGCATGAGAAGCATGGGAGGTGGGCAGGTTAAAAAGGGTAGTGAGTGGTGGGATGAAGAAGTAAGATTATTATTGAAAGAGAAGAGAGAGGCTTTTGGACGATTTTTGCAGAGAAATAATGCAAATGAGTGGGAAATGTATAAAAGAAAGAGGCAGGAGGTCAAGAGAAAGGTGCAAGAGGTGAAAAAGAGGTCAAATGAGAGTTGGGGTGAGAGAGAGTATCATTAGATTTTAGGGAAAATAAAAAGATGTTTTTGAAGGAGGTAAATAGAGTGCGTAAGACAAGGGAACAAATGGGAACATCAATGAAGGGGGCTAATGGGAAGGTGATATCAAGTAATGGTGATGTGAGAGGAGATGGGGTGAGTATTTTGAAGGTTTGTTGAATGTGTTAATAATAGAGTGGCAGATATAGGGTGTTTTGGTCGAGGTGGTGTGCAATGTGAGAGGGTTAGGGAGAATGATTTGGTAAACAGAGAAGAGGTAGTAAAAGCTTTGCGGAAGATGAAAGCCGGCAAGGCAGCGGTTTTGGATGGTATTGCACTGGAATTAATTAAAAAAGAGGTGCCTGAGGATTGGCGGAATGCTTGCATAGTGCCATTGTACAAAGGCAAAAGGGATACGAGTGACTGCTCAAATTACAGAGGTATAAGTTTGTTGAATATTCCTGGTATATTATATGGGAGGGTACTGACTGAGAGGGTGAAGGCATGTACAGAGCATCAGATTGGGGAAGAGCCGTGTGGTTTCAGAAGTGGTAGAGGATGTGTGAATCAGGTGTTTGCTTTGAAGAATGTATGTGTGAAATACCTAGAAAAGCAAATAGATTTTTTTGTAGCATCTATGGATCTGGAGAAGGCATATGATAGAGCTGATAGAGATGCTCTGTGGAAGGTATTAAGAATATATGGTGTGGGAGGCAAGTTGTTAGAAGTAGTGAAAAGTTTTTATCGAGGATGTAAGGCATGTGTACGTGTAGGAAGAGAGGAAAGTGATTGGTTCTCATTGAATATTGGTTTGCGGCAGGGTTGTGTGATGTCTCCATGGTGGATTAATTTGTTTATGGATGGGGTTGTTAGGGAGGTGGATGCAAGAGTCTTGGAGAGGGGCAAGTATGCAGTCTGTTGGGGATGACAGAGCTTGTTAAGTGAGTCAGTTGTTGTTCGCTGATGATACAGCGCTGGTGGCTGTCCGGGTGAGAAACGGCAGAAGGTGGTGACGGAGTTTGGTAAAGTGTGTGAAAGAAGAAAGTTGAGAGTAAATGTGAATAAGAGCAAGGTTATTAGGTACAGTAGGGATGAGGGACAAGCCAACTGGGAGGTAAGTTTGAAAGGAGAAAAACTGGAGGAAGTGAAGTGTTTTAGATATCTGGGAGTGTATCTGGCAGCGGATGGAACCATGGAGGCAGAAGTGAATCATAAGGTGGGGAGGGGGCGAAAGTACTGGGAGCGTTGAAAAATGTGTGGAAGGCGAGAACGTTATCCCGGAAAGCAAAAATGGGTATGTTTGAAGGAATAGTGGTTCCGAAAATGTTATATGGTGGCGAGGCATGGGCTATAGATAGAGTTGTGCGGAGGAGGGTGGATGTGCTGTAAATGAGATGTCTGAGGACAATATGTGGTGTAAGGTGGTTTGATGGAGTAAGTAATAAAAGGGTAAGATAGATGTGTGGTCATAAAAAGAGTGTGGTTGAGAGAGCATAAGAGGGTGTTTTGAAATGGTTTGGGCATATAGAGAGAATGAGTGAGGAAAGATTGACAAAGAAGATATATATTTAAGAGGTGGAGGGAACGAGGAGAAGCGGGAGACCAACTCGGAGATGGAAAGATGGAGTGAAAAAGATTTTGAGTGGTCGGGGCCTGAACATGCAGGAGGGTGAAAGGCGTGCAAGGAATAGAGTGAATTGGAAGGATGTGGTATACCGGGGTCGACGTACTGTCAATGGATTGAACCAGGGCATGTGAAGCGTCTGGGGTAAACCATGGAAAGTTTTGTGGGGCCTGGATGTGGAAAGGGATTTTTGGTTTCGGCGCATTATACATGACTGCTAGAGCCTGAGTGCGAACGAATGTGGCCTTTGTTGTCTTTTCCTAGCTCTACCTCCCGCATATGCGGGGGGAGGGGGGATTTTCATTTCAATATGTGACGGGGTGGCGACAGGAATGAATAAGCGCAGACAGTATGAATTATGTACATGTGTATATATGTATATGTCTATGTGTGTATATCTATGTATACATTGAGATGTATATATATATATATATATATATATATATATATATATATATATATATATATATATATATATATATATATATATATATATATATATATATATATATATTATCCCTGGGAATAGGGGAGAAAGAATACTTCCCATGTATTCCCTGCGTGTCGTAAAAGGCGACTAAAAGGGAAGGGAGCGGGGGGCTGGAAATCCTCCCCTCTCATTTTTGATTTTCTAAAGGAAGGAACAGAGACGGGGCCCAAGTGGGGATTTCCCTCAAAGGCTCAGTCCTCTGTTCCTAAAGCTACCTCGCTACCGCGGGAAATGGCGAATAGTATGGAAAAAAAAAAAAAATATATATATATATATATATATATATATATACATATATATATATATATATATATATATATATATATATATATATATATATATATATATATATATATATATATATATATATATATATATATTTATATACATATATGTATATGTCTGTGTATGTATATATATATATATATATATATATATATATATATATATATATATATATATATATATATATATATATATATATATATATATATATATATATATATATATATATATTTATATACATATATGTATATGTCTGTGTATGTATATATATATATATATATATATATATATATATATATATATATATATATATATATATATATATATATATATATATATATATATATATATATATATATATATATTATCCCTGGGGATAGGGGAGAAAGAATACTTCCCACGTATTCCCTGCATGTCGTAGAAGGCGACTAAAAGGGGAGGGAGCGGGTGGCTGGAAATCCTCCCCTCTAGCTTTTCTTTTTTTTTAATTTTCCAAAAGAGGGAATAGAGAAGGGGGCCAGGTGAGGATATTCCCTCAAAGGCCCAGTCTTCTGTTCTCAACGCTACCTCGCTAATGCGGGAAATGGCGAATAGTATGAAAAAAAAAAAAAAAAAATATATATATATATATATATATATATATATATATATATATATATATATATATATATATATATATATATATATATATATATATATATACATGTGCTGTGTGTGGACGTGTATGTATATACATGTGTATATGAGTTGGTTGGGCCATTCTTTTGTCTGTTTCGTTGCGCTACCTCGTTAACGCACGAGACAGCGAGAAAGTATGATGAAAAAAAAAAAAAAAAGAATATATATATATATATATATATATATATATATATATATATATATATATATATATATATATAATTATATATTCTTTTCTTTCTTTCTTTTAAACTATTCGCCATTTCTCGCGTTAGCGAGGTAGCGTTAAGAACAAAGGACTGGGCCTTTTTTGGAATATCCTCACCTGGCCCCCTCTGTTCCTTCTTTTGGAAAATCAAAAAAAAAAACGAGAGGGGAGGATTTCAAGCCCCCTGCTCCCTCCCCTTTTAGTCGCCTTCTACGACACGCAGGGAATACGTGGGAAGTATTCTTAATCCCCTATCCCCAGGGATAATATATATATATATATATATATATATATATATATATATATATATATATATATATATATATATATATATATATCCCTGGGGATAGGGGAGAAAGAATACTTCCCACGTATTCCCTGTGTGTCGTAGAAGGCGACTAAAAGGGAAGGGAGTGGGGGCTGGAAATCCTCCCCTCTCATTTTTTTTTTTCAATTTTCCAAAAGAAGGAACAGAGAAGGGGACCAGGTGAGGATATTCCCTCTAAGGCCCAGTCCTCTGTTCTTAACGCTACCTTGCTAATGCGGGAAATGGTGAATAGTATGAAATATATATAAGTTTGTTGAGTATTCCTGGTAAATTATATGGGAGGGTATTGATTGAGAGGGTGAAGGCATGTACAGAGCATCAGATTGGGGAAGAGCAGTGTGGTTTCAGAAGTGGTAGAGGATGTGTGGATCAGGTGGTTGCTTTGAAGAATGTATGTGAGAAATACTTAGAAAAGCAAATGGATTTGTATGTAGCATTTATGGATCTGGAGAAGGCATATGATAGAGTTGATAGAGATGCTCTGTGGAAGGTATTAAGAATATATGGTGAGGGAGGAAAGTTGTTAGAAGCAGTGAAAAGTTTTTATCGAGGATGTAAGGCATGTGTACGTGTAGGAAGAGAGGAAAGTGATTGGTTCTCAGTGAATGTAGGTTTGCGGCAGGGGTGTGTGATGTCTCCATGGTTGTTTAATTTGTTTATAGATGGGGTTGTTAGGGAGGTAAATGCAAGAGTTTTGGAAAGAGGGGCAAGTATGAAGTCTGTTGGGGATGAGAGAGCTTGGGAAGTGAGACAGTTGTTGTTCGCTGATGATAAAGCGCTGGTGGCTGATTCATGTGAGAAACTGCAGAAGCTGGTGACTGAGTTTGGTAAAGTGTGTGGAAGAAGAAAGTTAAGAGTAAATGTGAATAAGAGCAAGGTTATTAGGTACAGTAGGGTTGAGGGTCAAGTCAATTGGGAGGTGAGTTTGAATGGAGAAAAACTGGAGGAAGTGAAGTGTTTTAGATATCTGGGAGTGGATCTGGCAGCGGATGGAACCATGGAAGCGGAAGTGGATCATAGGGTGGGGAGGGGGCGAAAATTCTGGGGGCCTTGAAGAATGTGTGGAAGTCGAGAACATTATCTCGGAAAGCAAAAATGGGTATTTTTGAAGGAATAGTGGTTCCAACAATGTTGTATGGTTGCGAGGCGTGGGCTATGGATAGAGTTGTGCGCAGGAGGATGGATGTGCTGGAAATGAGATGTTTGAGGACAATGTGTGGTGTGAAGTGGTTTGATCGAGTGAGTAACTTAAGGGTAAGAGAGATGTGTGGAAATAAAAAGAGCGCGGTTGTGAGAGCAGAAGAGGGTGTTTTGAAGTGGTTTGGGCACATGGAGAGAATGAGTGAGGAAAGATTGACCAAGAGGATATATGTGTCGGAGGTGGAGGGAACGAGGAGAAGAGGGAGACCAAATTGGAGGTGGAAAGATGGAGTGAAAAAGATTTTGTGTGATCGGGGCCTGAACATGCAGGAAGGTGAAAGGAGGGCAAGAAATAGAGTGAATTGGAGCGATGTGGTATACCGGGGTTGACGTGCTGTCAGTGGATTGAATCAAGGCATGTGAAGCGTCTGGGGTAAACCATGGAATGCTGTGTAGGTATGTATATTTGCGTGTGTGGACGTATGTATATACATGTGTATGGGGGGGGGGGTTGGGCCATTTCTTTCGTCTGTTTCCTTGCGCTACCTCGCAAACGCGGGAGACAGCGACAAAGAATAATAATAATAATATAATATATATACATATATATATATATATATATATATATATATATATATATATATATATATATATATATATATATATATATATATATATTGGAAAAGATCACAATTTTGCGCGTGATCAAGATATTCCTATGAGTCCACGGGGAAAATGAAACATGAAAAATTCCCAAGTGCACTTTCGTGTAATAATCACATCATCAGGAAGACACAAGAGAGAAATATAACAGTCAGTTGATATACATCGAAGAGACGAAGCTAGGACGCCATTTGGTAAACATGTGATTGTCCTAGCTTCGTCTCTTCGATGTATATCAACTGACTGTTATATTTCTCTCTTGTGTCTACCCTGATGATGTGATTATTACACGAAAGTGCACTTGGGAACTTTTCGTGTTTCATTTTCCCTGTGGACTCATAGGAATATATATATATATATATATATATATATATATATATATATATATATATATATATATATATATATATATATATATATATATATATATATTTTTCTTTCTTTTAAACTATCCGCCATCTCCCGCATTAGCGAGGTAGCGTTAAGAACAGAGGACTGGGCCTTTGTGGAATATCCTCACCTGACCCCCCTCTGTTCCTTCTTTTGGAAAATTAAAAAAAAGAAAACAAAAACGAGAGGGGAGGATTTCCAGCCTCCCGCTCCCTCCCCTTTTAGTCGCCTTCTACGACACGCAGGGAATACGTGGGAAGTATTCTTCATCCCCTATCCCCAGGGATAATATATATATATATATATATATATATATATATATATATATATATATATATATATATATATATATATATATATATATATATATATATATATATATATATATATATATATATATATATATATATATGGAAAGTTGTGTGGGGCCTGGATGTGGAAAGGGAGCTGTGGTTTCGGGCATTATTGCGTGACAGCTGGAGACTGAGTGTGAACGAATGGGGCCTTTGTTGTCTTTTCCTAGTGCTACCTCGCGCACATTAGGGGGGAGGGGATGGTATTCCATGTGTGGCGAGGTGGCGATGGGAATGAATAGGGGCAGACAGTGTGAAATGTGTGCCTGGGTATATATGTATGTGTCTGTGTGTGTGTATATATGTGTACATTGAGATGTATAGGTATGTATATTTGCGTGTGTGGGCGTGTGTGTGTGTACATTGTGTATGGGGGTGGGTTGTGCCATTTCTTTCGTCTGTTTCCTTGCGCTACCTCGCAAACGCGGGAGACAGCGACAAAGCAAAATAAATATGAATATAAATAAAATGATATATATATATATCTATATATCTATATCTATATCTATATATATATATATATATATATATATATATATATATATATATATATATATATATATTTATATATATATATATATATATATATATATATATATATATATATATATATATATATATATATATATATATATATATATATATATATATATATATATATATATATATATATATATATATATATATATATATATATATATATATATATATATATATATATATATATATATATATATATATATATATATATATATATATATATATATATATATATATATATATATATATATATATATATATATATATATATATATATATATATATATATAATTTTTTTTTTTTCTTTTATACTTTGTCGCTGTCTCCCGCGTTTGCGAGGTAGCGCAAGGAAACAGACGAAAGAAATGGCCCAACCCACCCCCACACACATGTACATACACACGTCCACACACGCAAATATACATACCCACACAGCCCCCCATGGCCCACCACAGACGCCTCACACGCCCTGATTCAATCCACCGACAGCACGTCAACCCCGGCACACCACATCGCTCCAACCTACTCCATTCCCCGCCCTCCCTTCACCCTCCTGCATGTTTAGGCCCCGATCACACAAAATCTTTTTCACTCCATCTTTCCACCTCCAATTTGGTCTCCCTCTTCTCCTCGTTCCCTCCACCTCCGACACATATATCCTCTTGGTCAATCTCTCCTCACTCATTCTCTCCATGTGCCCAAACCACTTCAAAACACCCTCCTCTGCTCTCTCAACCACGCCCTTTCTACTTCCACACATCTCTCCCACCCTTACGTTACTCACTCGATCAAACCACCTCACACCACGCATTGTCCTGAAACATCTCATTTCCAGCACATCCATCCTCCTGCGCACAACTCCATCCACAGCCCACGCCCCGCAACCACACAACATTTTTGGAACCACTATTCCTTCAAACACACCCATCTTTGCTCTCCGAGACAATGCTCTCGACTTCCACACATTCTTCAAGGCCCCCAGAATTTTCGCCCCCTCCCCCACCCTATGATCCACTTCCGCTTCCATGGTTCCATCCGCTGCCAGATACACTCCCAGATATCTAAAACACTTCACTTCCTCCAGTTTTTCTCCATTCAAACACACCTCCCAATTGACTTGACCCTCAACCCTACTGTACCTAATAACCTTGCTCTTATTCACATTTACTCTTAACTTTCTTCTTCCACACACTTTACCAAACTCAGTCACCAGCTTCTGCAGTTTCTCACATGAATCAGCCACCAGCGCTGTATCATCAGCGAACAACAACTGACTCACTTCCCAAGCTCTCTCATATATATATATATATATATATATATATATATATATATATATATATATATATATATATATATATATATATATATATATATATATATATATATATATATATATATATATATATATATATATATATATATATTCATATATATATATATATATATATATATATATATATATATATATATATATATATATATATATATATATATATATATATATATATATTCATATATATATATATATACATATATATATATATATATATATATATATATATATATATATATATATATATATATATATATATATATATATATATATATATATATATATATATATATATATATATATATATATATATATCCCTGGGGACAGGGGAGATTGAATACTTCCTACGTATTCTCTGCGTGTCGGAGAAGGCGCCTAAAAGGGGAGGGAGCGAGTGACTGGAAATCCTCCCCCTTTTTTTTTATTATCAAAAGAGGGAACAGAGAAGGGGGCCAGGTGAGGATATTACCTCAAAGGCCCAATACTCTGTTCTTAACGCTACCTCGCTAACGCGGGAAATGGCGAATAGTATGAAAGAAAGAATTTATATATATATATATATATATATATATATATATATATAAATATATATATATATAAATAAATATATATATATATATATATATATATATATATATATATATATATATATATATATATATATATATATATATATATATATACAGAGAGAGAGAGAGAGAGAGAGAGAGAGAGAGAGAGAGAGAGAGAGAGAGAGAGAGAGAGAGAGAGAGAGTTGAGCATGTGCAGGTTCATATACTAAGACAACTTTTATCTTACATGTTGAAATAACCTTTCATCGTCGTATATTCACAGATTTTACTGTGATCTCGTCGTTGTTCAAACGTTCAAGTGGAGGAGGGAGGGGAGTTGGTATTGGCGAGTGCTGGACTGTATGTGTTGCCCGGACAGCCCACCTGGACCTTGTATTTTGTGAGATTTTTTCAGCCTACATAAGTTGGAGTTTTGAGGTTACTTCTGGATGGGAAATATGTGGCATGTAGGTACATGTTTACGAGCAGCTGATGTAGAAAATGAAATGAGTTGGCATGTTCAGACCTCCAATACTTGCTGTCACTACACCAGTATATCATGCTTTAAGCAAGAGATAATTCCACCGCCAACATAGGCCACCGTGCCACAGGGATTACATTTAATTTTCACCCAGTCTTCAAGATCTCACTTATCATCAACTGATGAAATTGTCTGCACGATACTGAGAGGATAAAGTCTATGAAGTAGAGTCCAAGAACTTGAACATTCTGAGTAGAGATTTTGACCTGGGTTCGTAGGTAAGAGGTATAGATCTATGATCGTGACATAATGCAGTTACTGAACAGGATAGGCTTGTAGGTTACCCATCCTGCTACCCTTCACCACACCGCTTCCTCAGGAGTGCTTCATCCACCTTAACGCTTACAAAAGGTGAGTGGCAAGCCCTTGTTGAAGGTGGGTGTCCGGATGTCTTATATCTGCTGCTGGGGAAATGTCAGAGGAGAAAAAATTTAGCATTACAAGTGCAGGAAACTGGGGTTCCTCTCTGTGAGTCGGTGTTAGCTGGGGGTCACCTCCTCTGGGAAGGTCTTAGGAAAATCTGCTTTTACACTGTGTACCTTGCTTACTAAAACTGTAAGGTGTTCAAGCCTAGAGCAGAGCTGAAATCACTTTTAGTGAGAGGATCTCCCGTCGTAAAACTCTGAGGCCCACATATAAGCTCCTTGCGTTGCGTCATGTTGGCCTCGTCGTCATATTTTCTTCTCGATGGCAATTCTAGTAAGTCTTTCGCCTCAAGAAATGCCAGAAATTTATTTCAACTTGGGTATAGAAACACCAAGAGAAAAAAAAAAAATGACTATAAAAATGGGAACTGGCATCGCTCAGGGTTTAATTGGTGTTTGCTGCTTCAGGGCAAAACCCAGTATTTAGGTCAGTCAGACTCTGGCCAGGAAGCTCGGTGGTTGGAGGGACGAGTTGCAGGAATTTCATTAGGAGGATTTCCATCCGTACATTCCTGCGGCGTCTTGTCATAATTCTGGTCTTATTACGGAATAGTTTCTCGTCTGACATATTTGTCAGAGGGATCAAGATACTGAGTTGATATCGCTCTCTTGGTCCTTATATAAACCCTAGTCACTTCTTGTGGTCTCTCCACGGATGATCTAAATTGTAAATGTAATCCCGTCTCTTATGCTTTTTCTCTTGTCTGTCGCTCAGTTTTCTGTGTTCACTGGAAGGCATATTTGATTGTTATCCAGTCGTCAGTTACTTTGTTTCAGTGGCTTATAACAAATTCATTTCCTTCCTGGCTGTTATTTTCGCGTTTGCTGACCTGCGGACCAGTTCGTTTTCTACTTCTGTCTGTTAGTTTGTTCCTCCACATGTTTGCCTGTCTGACAGTCTGTGCAGCAGTGATGCCACAAGACCCCGACCGTAGCAAGCAAAACGTTACTTTAAACGTCTGGCCAGTGGAGTGAGGGAGGCTATCCTTGATGTTTACAACACTAAAAGCCAACTGTCATGGTAAGCAGAGCTGTCGCGACGAAAGATAACTCAATATTTTCGTAGACTGTTCATCAGGTGAAGTAAAGAAATGTTAGTACAAAAACAATAATATCAGTTATCATTACTACAATTACTTCTACTACTAGTACTACTTCTACTACTACTGTTATCATTAAACGCTAAGCAATTACTACTACTACTATCATTAAAAACTAAGCAATTACTACTACTATTATCATTAAACACTAAGCAATTACTACTACTATTATCATTTAACACTAAGCTATTACTACTGCTATTATCAGAAACTAAGCAATTACTACTACTGATTATTAAACCTAATATCGCTATCAGCTTCTAAAACAATTACTGTAACGAATTACTGAAACAAATACAACTACACTGGCTACAGACACAATAACAATCAACACAGACCCCTTAAACAACAACTGCCGCCTCCAATATAATTACTACAACGAATTTAATAACTATTACTACTACTGCCACTACCACTCCCACAACTGGTATATCAACCAGCACCAGTTCTGGTATCTCTTTGACCTGCTCGTGTGTTTCCCTTCCTATGATAATCTCGAGATTCATTCGCCGGACGTTAAGTACGCCCCTACACCTTCCTGGGGTAAAACTCTAGCTTAAACTTCTCACAGACAATCTCCTTGCAATGAAACGCGTAGGTTTAGGAGGATAAGCCATTATGGGCGTTTCATAACTTACAGAATAATATAAAGTATCTTGTTCATCCTGGGGAGAAAAGTAAAACTCCACAATACCTCAATGTTGGATATTTATATCATCCAAAGTGGCGGGGTCCAAAGTCCACAACAGGTAAGGTTTGACTGTGATCGAGGAATAAGTATCGTAAAAAATGACATCTTGATCCAGATTCAGGTGCGGCGCTGAAGCTATTGCATGGGGGAAAGTAACAGTGAACGGATGTGAACTGGATGTGAACTGAGTATGAAACTTGATTCGGTTGCAGTAAAGAAAATATAATTGTGTCGAATCGGCGATCATATTTCATTCTGTGTTACATCGTTTGGCAATCGTGAAACTTAGCATTAAATCTCCTTCTCCCAATAAGACATCAAACACTAAATGCAACGCATAAATCCACTGTCTGGATTATTGCACAGGTTCCTCCCAATGGGACGGTTAACATCTACATCCAATCATTCGCCAATAGTAGAGTCTGACTTCCTTAAGCTAACCTGATCTCATCTAGGCCAGTAGAGACGAGATATTGGTTGCACTGGGGCTGTTGTAGTCGTGGGGGCATGTTGTGTGCTGTTGCGTGAGAATCAGACCAAGGAACGTATATCACAGTAGTTTAATTAGTGTGAGTGTGTGGGTGTGGGTGTGGTGTGTGTGTGTGTGTGTGTGTGTGTGTGTGTGTGTGTGTGTGTGTGTGTGCGTGTGTGTGTGTGCGTGTGTGTGTGTGTGCTTGCCTCCTGCACTTTTGCTTATTACCTATTGATACAGAGGGGAAGGGTGTTTTGCTATTATTAGGCTCCACCTCTTAACTTCTCAAATATATATTATGATCCTTTTTTGGCTTTTTTAGTATTCTTTGCGTTTTCTGCTTGTTCATTCGTCCATTACTCTGTCCTCATAGAAGTATGTACTCCCAATTTTTTTTCTGACATCTAAATGAATTTCTCGCTTTTATGATCCAAAACAATAGCCTGATATTTACACTAATGTATCGATTGAAACACTGGAAAATACTTGTGATTTCTCTCCCTTCCGTAATCACTTGCCTCTTACTTGGACAAGTTTATGGTTTCTGTCTTCTCCTTGAAGCTCAGTTGCTTCACATTAAGTAGAATTATTCTTACCCGGAGTTGAGCCTTCTCCAGCAAATCTACATATCTCGCACGGGATAACTGAACAGAAGATGCTCACACGGATTTAGGTCTGTTATACGTCGTAAACATATTTTCTAAATACCTCATTCAAATACGTAGATGTGATTTTGACCAACATATTGTCTGCCTCCTTCCCAACTCTCCTAATGTGTATTTCTGTTGACAAAGAGTGCAATCTCGACCTCTGAGTTTCTCACACTTGGATTCATGTTATTTGATCTATGCAGTAAGATGGCCATGACCTGGTACAGTTTCAGTGTCATTGGCCGAGCATACAGACCTTACGAAAGCTAAACTCTTGAAGTTTTATCGTAAGAAATCAGAACCCTCAGCACTCCAAAGTTTACCATCATCCGCATATACAGTCATCACTCCAGTACTCTTGGCAAATCAGTCGTAAGGATAGTGAATGGAACGAGCTTCAAGACTAAGCCCTGCGTGACAACGCTAGTTGAATTAATCCAATCCAAAGGGGACCTTTGACGTCTATTTTCTGTTCCCCTCGATTTACATAGTTTTCAATCCCCTTAGAGGCCTTGTTTTACGCTTGCATAGAAATACATTTTTATATCAACGCTCTAGCAATCCACGAACGTACAGTCCATCCATCTATATCTGTCTCCCTCTAGGCTATCAGAGAAACCCACTTGAATCGTTCCGTTTTGCCTCAACCCTCTGAACCCATGTTGCTTTTCGCTTAGTTTATCATTTACAAGCATATAGCTATTGTTTTCTGTTCATGTGTTTTGTTAATTATTAGACAGTGGATGTTGTTGGAGCTACGATGGAGTTTAGCGTTTTTCCGTATCAAACTCACAAAAATATGTTATGTTTGCTCTCCATGCTCGTGGCAGCTATCACTCTTCCTTTCAATTTCTAACCCTTGTATCTACCGGACTGTCGAGTATTTACGTACACATATTGTGCATAGATGGCATGAGAACATGATAAGGATCTAGATCCTTTATAAGGCTACTTACATCTTTTTGAGAATCTGAGTGCTGTATTGTGTGTCCTGAACTGTGGATATACTTATGAACAGAGCACTGAGCGCCTCTTCTTGTCTTTCATCAGCCTTTCCATTGTGGTTCTTCATTCCGTCCATATATAAGAAAGAAAGTAATTATCTTATTTTTGGTCATAAAGGTATTCGAAACAGGTAAACAGACTTTTTCCATAAATTTCGGAAAGCTGACAATATAAATAAATGAACAATAATGGACATGATTTGTCATTTATATAAACTTTGGTCGAGAACTTCACATGATGATGTGTTTAAAGTTGTAATATTGGGGTAGTGTTTGATTTCCGTCGTCTTTTGATAACTCACTGAAAGAAGTTTTAAAACTCAGAATGATGAAATTAAAAATGTGGTATTCATTTAAGGGGAAATTATAATACCTCTTTGAATTATGGAGATGATTTTCTGAAATTTTCGTACATAAAGATATGGAAGAGGAGGAAAAAGTTAAATTGGACAAAGAAAGAAAAAAGAAAAGAAAGGAGGAAGGTCTTCGAGGCAATTTTCCTAGTCATTTTCATAATTTTTTTTGGCTCAGATTTCTTGTCTTTGAGCAATACAGAATCATTTAAAATCAGGAACCAGTGGATATTTACAGAGTACTCATAGGTTCTGGCCAGTTTATCGCACATGCGCTATGAATACCCCATATTCTGCTCTTTTGTTTTTGAAAATCGCACCTGGTGACAGATAAGAGTAACTTCTGATGAGACTGTGAAACGTACCTGCCCTGCTCATGATACCACACATCAATGAATCTTTGTATAACTTGAGAGATGCATGATGGTAGATTTAGCAACTTTCTGTTACTTCAGTCACAGTTCATCAAAAAAAAGGTTGGCATAATTTTCGAATCATATATTTGGTAATATTTTCTCTTCAGTTGTGAACAAAGTTAACGGCTCTTTACATCTTTACTTCTGACGTCTGAATTGTGGTTTATGGTCTGCGTCTTCGTCACCACTTCCTTACACAGACACCCCCTGCCTACCTTCCTCCTCCTCCACCTCCTTCCCCAATCCCTAACTCCCACACTCACGTCCTTGTTCATTTACTAATGACTTCACTGTCAATAAACGCTTACTTAAGCCTAATTGCGTCCCTCTGTTATTGATTAACGGCTTCGCTGATCATTCAAACGTTAATGCTTCCCCCATCTATCAACCTTAGGGTGGTACGCCCCCTCATCTACCTACCCTAGCTAAGGGTACAAAAGGATGAAAAGGACAGCAGACACTGGAAGAACGATGGATACTATCGAGGTTCTTTGTGATAGTAGGGAAGATAAGAAGCAGAGGTTTGGGTGGACACTGGAAAAACATGCAGATGACTGAAGGGTAAATACGTGTAAAAGTTATAACTACGGAGGAACACATACTATTAGTTGTTGACTTGACATATGAAGGTGTCGGTGAAGTCTATTTTCAAAGGGATCTGTGTTGGTGCTTGCAGTTACTATTTTGGGTATATCATTCATTACATTTAGAAGTGTGAAGAAATCTCACTTTGCCTCACTAGTCAAAACGTTGGCCCACGAAGTTTGCATCCAGTACCACCACTGTATGAATTCTTTTGTATTCCTTTGCATTCTTTTCTATTCCTTTGTATTTAGCATTATAGAGCTGCTTAGATCAAGACTGGAAATGGAATCTTTCCACATCAACAAAAGATGCAAAATATCTCTCATTGATATTGAGACAAGTTTATTACAATCTTCTACTAACTAGTCATAGATTCTTTTGTCTACCTCTTGTATCTGTGCAGGCGCCTGTAAACTGATCTCACTGAGATTGTCTTTACTAGCCACAAAGATAAATCAGTCATCAATAACCACGACACTTTTAGCACAGGAATAATCCAGAGTGTAACCCAGAATTTTATGTTTGGCAAAAAAGAAAGAGAAAAAGAATCGGAACTTCTTATATCTGACCATAAATAGGAGGTCCTAGTCTTATTGTAACTTTTTCGAAAGCATTTATATCTAACTCTGATAATTTGATCTTTATACTGAAAATATTTACGAAAGATGTTTCAAGAAAGAATGTGAGTTGTTGTGAGAAGTGCTTGTGAAGAGGGTCGGGCTTCCTCCTCACGTTATGCATTTATTTGTCACCATAACATGAGTCCACTTTCTGAGGAGTTTGCCAAAAATGGATAGCACCTTAATCGCTTAGAGGTAACCGTCCCTCGCATCAGGCAGCGTGTAAAAATGCTACCATAAGTTTACAAACTTAACTCCTCTCTGCAAACAAAGGTTAACCAATGAATTATTTGAACAATGTTTTACTAATGAAAGTGTCCCCAGTGTCGGTCAAGGAGAGTACGAATGAAACTGAAAATAGTTTTTCTTATGAACTGACAGACGTTATCAAATACACCATCACTGACGCCTTCTAACGTATCATCTGTATCATCTACATATTTGCCCCTGTATATGTGACTACCTCTCATCTCCCCTCACTACTGCATGTTATTGTATCCCCCCGCCAACCCGTGTAAATGTATCCTTACATCACCCCATGTTAATGTGTCCTCCCGCCACTCCACCATATTGTATCCTCCCTCCATCCATTCTAATGTATCCCCCCACCACCCCGTGTAAATGTCTCCTTACACCACCCCATGTTAGGAAACCCTTCCACCACTCCATGATAGTGTCCCTCTTACCATCCCATGTTAGTCCATTCTCCCACCACCCACCACCCACCATGCCATCTCACTACTCTCATGTCAGTGTTGTCCTTTACTAAACAACTTCACATTCCAGTGACGCACCACACCAGATAACCCAGACATAATGATCCACGGGTGACCATGACCTCCAGAGGCCATCCATCAAGGCACCACTCATCCCCTTCTTCTCTTTATCTCTCTTGATACATCCAGCATCTCCCTTCCTCCCTATCCCTCTCCGCCTCCCGCCACCCACACGAGCCCATCCCATTATCTTCTCTCACTTCTTCCCTTAACTCTTAACCTTCGCTCTTCCTCCTCAGTCCTTCCTACCCCCCACTCATATGATCCTCCCACCAGTTCCTTCGCCAGGATTCCCTGGGTGCCTGCAGGACCCACCTCTCTCCTCCCTCCAGGGGGCTGCTGTGTCCTGCCTAATCCCTAATCACTCCCTCTGATCCCAGCATCAAGACCCAAAAGCTCAGACTGCCTGCCTCTCGGCTCAAACTTTTTATTCTTTTTTTCTTAAACTTGATCTTACCCGAAATATACTACTCATACATATATATCCTGTGTTGAGATATATAGATAGATAGATAGATACATACATACATTCTTAGAGAGAGAGAGAGAGAGAGAGAGAGAGAGAGAGAGAGAGAGAGAGAGAGAGAGAGAGAGAGAGAGAGAGAGAGAGAGAGAGAGAGAGAGAGAGAGAGAGAGAGAGAGAGAGAGAGAGAGAGAGAGATTTATCAGAATTTTGACTTCCGTAAAAATGATCAAAGGGAACGCTGCTCGCAGTTAGGAGAGAATCATTTGTTCCGCTAAGGATTTGGTATCAAAAACTCATTTCCAGACGATATAAACGTATCTTTAAGAGGTTACTTTTTAACGCTATTATATTCCGCGTGATTTTCCGGGGTTACAAGAGGGCGTTTCTGTGCCGTGGAGTAAGATGAAAGGAACGATATTTCTAAAGTCGTTTCTAAGTTCAGCTGTATTCAGACCGTGTAGAATTGAAACAGGATGGCAACGTCTACTACATTGCTTTAGAGGGAATGGTTGAGGAATGTGTGTGTTTGTGTGTGTGTGTGTGTGTGTGTGTGTGTGTGTGTGTGTGTGTGTGTGTGTGTGTGTGTGACAATGCAATTACCTATCTATACTATACCTGGAGGGAGTTTTAGAATCGTGGGGGCCCCATATCTTGAACGTTTTCGAGTGTTTCTTAGACTTGTATTAACCACGCATGTCTTCAGTCATTTCGTTCCATTCATCCACTACTCATATACTAAGACGGGATTTCTTTGTATCTTTCTTAACAAATTTCTTCCTAGCCTCCTGCTAAATCCCGTGGTTGTCCTATTCCCACATCTTTCAATGCACATTTCAGTCTACATCACCGATCTTAGGCACAGATTTGGCAGGATGTCGAGTGCTAAGTCTTTCCCGCCACACAGAGTCCTGTGGCTTGATTCCTGATGGGTTACAAAATCTAAGAGGACCTCTGTCACTGTGACTCATTCTCATTGCTGTACATTTACTTGGGATAAGCTACTTCAATCATGCATCAGACTAACTCTGCAGTTTGTCAAGGTATCTTTGTCAATGAATAAATGAATAGGTATATAGATAAATGAATGAATAGATGAATGGATAAACACACACACACACACACACATATTATATATATATATATATATATATATATATATATATATATATATATATATATATATATATATATATATATATATATATATATTTTTTTTTTTTTTTCTTTTATTTTGCTTTGTCGCTGTCTCCCGCGGTAGCGAAGTCGCGCAAGGAAGCAGACGAAAGAATGGCCCAACCCACCCACATACACATGTATATACATACAAGTCCACACATGCATATATACATACCTATACATCTCAACATATACATATATATACACACACAGACATATACATATATACACATGTACATAATTCATACTGTCTGCCTTTATTCATTCAAATCGCCACCCCTCCACACATGAAATAACAACCCCCTCCCCCCTTATGTGCGCGAGGTAGAGCTAGGAAAAGACAACAAAGGCCACATTCGCTCACACTCAGTCTCTAGCTGTCATGTAATAATGCACCGAAAGCACAGCTCCCTTTCCACATCCAGGCCCCACAGAACTTTCTATGGTTTACGCCAGACGCTTCACATGCCCTGGTTCAATCCATTGACAGCACGTCGACCCCGGTATACCACATCGTTCCAGTTCACTCTATTCCTTGCACGCCTTTCACCCTCCTGTATGTTCAGGCCCCGATCACTCAAAATAATTTTCACTCTATCTTTCCACCTCCAATTTGGTCTCCCACTTCTCCTCGTTCCCTCCACCTCTGACACATATATTCTCTTGGTCAATCTTTCCTCACTCATTCTCTCCATGTGACCAAACCATTTCAAAACACCCTCTTCTGCTCTCTCAACCACACTCTCTTTATTACCACACATCTCTCTTACCCTATTATTACTTACTCGATCAAATCACCTCACAACACATATTGTCCTCAAACATCTCATTTCCAGCGCATCCACACTCCTCCGCAGAACTCTATCCATAGCCCATGCCTCGCACAACTCTATCCATAGCCCACGCCTCGCAACCATATAACATTGTTGGAACCACTATTCCTTCAAGCATACCCATTTTTTCTTTCCGAGATAATGTTCTCTACTTCCACACATCTTCAACGCTCCCAGAAGTTTCGCTCCCTCCCCACTCGATGATTCACTT
The DNA here is from genome assembly GCF_036320965.1 of Panulirus ornatus. Lineage (NCBI taxonomy): Eukaryota > Metazoa > Arthropoda > Malacostraca > Decapoda > Palinuridae > Panulirus > Panulirus ornatus. The sequence goes on from NC_092236.1 coordinate 22,517,398, forward strand.
CCGCTTCCATGGTTCCATCCGCTGCCAAATCCACTCCCAGATATCTAAAGCACTTCACTTCCTCCAGTTTTTCTCCATTCAAACTTACCTCCTAGTTGACTTGTCCCTCAACCCTACTGTGCCTATAAACTTGCTCTTATTCACATTTACTCTCAGATTTCTTCTTTCACACACTTTACCAAACTCAGTCACCAGCTTCTGCAGTTTCTCACATGAATCAGCCACCAGCGCTGTATCATCAGCGAACAACAACTGACTTCCCAAGCTCTCTCATCCACAACAGACTGCATACTTGCCCCTCTTTCCAAAACTCTTGCATTCACCTCCCTAACAACCCCATCCATAAACAAATTAAACAACCATGGAGACATCACACACCCCTGCCGCAAACCTACATTCACTGAGAACCAATCACTTTTCTCTCTTCCTACACGTACACATGCCTTACATCCTCGATAAAAGTTTTCACTGCTTCTAACAACTTGCCTCCCACACCATATATTCTTGATACCTTCCACAGAGCATCTCTATCAACTCTATCATATGCCTTCTCCAGGTCCATAAATACTGCATACAAATCCATTTGCTTTTCTAAGTATTTCTCACATACATTCTTCAAAGCAAACACCTGATACACACATCCTCTACCACTTCTGAAACCACACTGCTCTTTCCCAATATGATGCTCTGTACATGCCTTCACCCTCTCAATCAATACCCTCCCACACAACTTACCATTAATGCTCAAAAAACTTATACCTCTGTAATTTGAGCACTCACTTTCATCCCCTTTGCCTTTGTACAATGGCACTATGCAAGCATTCCGCCAATCCTCAAGCACCTCACCATGAGTCATACATACATTAAATAACCTTACCAACCAGTCAACAATACAGTCACCCCCTTTTCTAATAAATTCCACTGCAATACCATCCAAACCCGCTGCCTAGCCGGCTTTCATCTTTCGCAAAGCTTTTACTACCTCTTCTCTGTTTACCAAATCATTTTCCCTAGCCCTCTCACTTTGCACACCACCTCGACCAAAACACCCTATATCTGCCACTCTATCATCAAACACATTCAACAAACCTTCAAAATACTCACTCCATCTCCTTCTCACATCACTACTACTTGTTATCACCTCCCCATTAGCCCCCTTCACTGAAGTTCCCATTTGATCCCTTGTCTTGCGCACTTTTTTAACCTCCCTCCAAAACATCTTTTTATTCTTCCTAAAATTTGATGATACTCTCTTACCTCAACTCTCATTTGTCCTCTTTTTCATCTCTTGCACCTTTCTCTTGACCTCCTGCCTCTTTCTTTTATACATTTCCCACTCATTTGCATTAGTTCCCTGCAGAAATCGTCGAAATGCCTCTCTCTTCTCTTTCACTAATACTCTCACTTCATCCCACCACTCACACCCTATCTAATCTGCCCACCTCCCACGCTTCTCATGCCACAATTATCTTTTGCGTAAGCCATCACTGCTTCCCTAAATACATCCCATTCCTCCCCACTCCCCTTACGTCCTTTGTTCCTACCTTTTTCCATTCTGTACTCATTTTCTCCTGGTACTTCCTCACACAAGTCTCCTTCTCAAGCTCACTAACTCTCACCACTCTCATCACCCCAACATTCACTCTTCTTTCTGAAAACCTCTACAAATCTTCAGATTCGCCTCGACAAGAGAATGATCAGACATCCCTCCAGTTGCACCTCGCAGCACATTAACATCTAAAATCTCTCTTTCGCGCGCCTATCAATTAACATGTAATCCAATAACGCTCTCTGGCCATCTTTCCTACTTACATACGTATACTTATGTATATCTCTCTTTTTAAACCAGTTATTCCCAATCACCAGTCCTTTTTCAGCACATAAATCAACAAGCTCTTCAACATTTCCATTTACAACACTGAACACCCCATGTACACCAATTATTCCTTCAACTGACACATTACTCACCTTTGCATTCAAATCATCCATCACTATAACCCGGTCTCGTGCATCAAAACTACTAACACACTCACTCAGCTGCTCCCAAAACACTTGCCTCTCATAATTTTTCTTCTCATGCCCAGTTGCGTATGTTTTATCCATATCAATCTAGAGTTTACTTTCTTACACTCTATCACATACTCCCACCAATCCTGTATCAGGAGTAGTGCTACTCCTTTCCTTGCTCTTGTCTACTCACTAACCCCTGACTTTACTCCCAAGACATTCCCAAACCACTCTTCCCCTTTACCCTTTACATAAGTATATGTATGTAAGTAGGAGAGATGGGCAGAGAGCGTTATTGTATTACATGTTAATTGATAGGCGCGCGAAAGAGAGACTTCTGGATATTAATGTGCTGAGAGGTGCAACTGGAGGGATGTCTGATCATTATATTGTGGAAGCTAAGGTGAAGATTTGTAGAGGTTTCCAGAAAAGAAGAGAGAATGTTGGGGTGAAAAGAGTGGTGAGAGTAAGTGAGCCTGGGAAGGAGACTTGTGTGAGGAAGTACCAGGAGAAACTGAGTACAGAATGGAAAAAGGTGAGAACAAAGGAGGTAAGGGGAGTGGAGGAAGAATGGGATATATTTAGGGAAGCAGTGATGGCTTGCGCAAAAGATGCTTGTGGCATGAGAAGCGTGGGAGGTGGGCAGATTAGAAAAAGGTAGTGAGGGCGGGATGAATAAGTAAGATTATTAGTGAAAGAGAAGAGAGAGGTATTTGGACGATTTTTGCAGAGAAATAATGCAAATGACTGGGATATGAATAAAAGAAAGAGGTAGGAGGTCAAGAGAAAGGTGCAAGAGGTGAAAAAGAGGGCAAATGAGAGTTGGGGAGAGAGAGTATCATTAAATGTTTAGGGAGAATAAAAAGATGTTTTGGAAGGAGGTAAATAAAGTGCGTAAGACTATGGATCAAATGGGAACTTCAGTGAAGGGGGTAATGGGAAGATGATAACAAGTAGTGGTGATGTGAGAAGGAGATGGAGTGAGTATTTTGAAGGTTTTTGAATGTGTCTGATGATAGAGTGGCAGATATAAGGTGTTTTGGTCGAGGTGGTGTGCAAAGTGAGAGGGTTAGGGAAAATGATTTGGTAAACAGAGAAGAGGTAGTAAAAGCTTTGTGGAAGATGAAAGCCGGCGAGGCAGCGGGTTTGGATGGTATTGCAGTGGAATTTATTAAAAAAGGGTGTGACTGTATTGTTGACTGGTTGGTAAGGTTATTTGATGTATATATGACTCATGGCGAGGTGCCTGAGGATTGGCGGAATGCTTGCCTAGTGCCATTGTACAAAGGGAAATGGGATAAGAGCGAGTGCTCAAATTACAGAGGTATAAGTTTGTTGAGTATTCCTGGTAAATTATATGGGAGGGTATTGATTGAAAGGGTGAAGGCATGTACAGAGCATCAGATTGGGGAAGAGCAGTGTGGTTTAAGAATTGGTAGAGGATGTGTGTATCAGGTGTTTGCTTTTAAGAATGTATGTGAGAAATACTTAGAAAAGCAAATGGATTTATATGTAACATCTATGGATCTAGAGAGGGCATATGATAGAGGTGATAAAGGTCCTCTGTGGAAGGTTTTGAGAATTTATGGTGTGGGAGGCAAGTTGTTAGAAGCAGTGAAAAGTTTTTATCGAGGATGTAAGGCATGTATACGTGTAGGAAGAGAGGAAAGTGATTGGTTTTCAGTGAATGTAGGTTTGCGGCGGTGGTGTGTGATGTCTCCATTGTTGTTTGATTTGTTTATGGATGGGGTTGTTAGGGAGGTGAATGCAAGAGTTTTGGAAAGAGGGGCAAGTATGAAGTCTGTTGGGGATGAGAGAGCTTGGAAAGTGAGTCAGTTGTTGTTCGCTGATGATACAGCGCTGGTGGCTGATTCATGTGAGAAACTGCAGTAGGTGGTGACTGAGTTTGGTAAAGTGTGTGAAAGAAGAAATCTGAAAGTAAATGTGCATAAGGGCAAGGTTATTAGGTACAGTTGGGCTGAGGGTCAAATCAATTGGGAGGTAAGTTTGAATGGAGAAAAACTGGAGGAAGTGAAGTGTTTTAGATACCTGGGAATGGATTTGTCAGCGGATGGAACCATGGAAGCAGAAGTGAATCATAGGGTGGGGGAGGGAGCGAAAATTCTGGGAGCGTTGAAAAATGCGTGGAAGTCGAGAATATTATCTCGGAAAGGAAAAATAGGTATGCTTGGAGGAATAGTGATTCCAACAATGTTATATGGTTGCGAGGCGTGGGCTATGGAGAGATTTGTGCGGAGGAGGATGGATGTGCTGGAAGTGAGATGTTTGAGGACAATAGGTGGTGTGAGGTGGTTTGATCGAGTAAGTAATAATAGGGGAAGAGAGATGTGTTGTAATATAAAGAGTGTGGTTGAGAGAGCAGATGTGTGTGTTTTGGAATGGTTTGGTCACAAGGAGAGAATGAGTGAAGAAAGATTGACCAAGGGGATATATGTGTCAGAGGTGGAGGGAACGAGGAGAAGTGGGAGATCAAATTGGAGGTGGAAAGATTTTGAGTGATCTGGGCCTGAACATGCAGGAGGGTGAAAGGCGTGCAAGGAATAGAATGAATTGGAACGATTTGGTATACCTGGTTCGATGTGCTGTCAATGAATTGAACCAGGGCATGTGAAGCGTCTGGGGTAAACCATGGAAAGTTCTGTGGTCCCTGGATGTTGAAAGGGAGCTGTGGTTTTGGTGCATTATTACATGACAGCTAGAGACTGAGTTTGAACGAATGTGGCCTTTGTTGTATTTTCCTATCGCTACCTCGCGCACATGAGGGGGGAGGGGGTTGTTATTTCATATGTGACGAGGTGGCGATGGGAATGAATAAAGGCAGACAGTATGAATTATATACATGTGTATATATGTGTATGTTTGTGTGTGTATATATTGTATACATTGAGATGGATAGGTATGTATATTTGCGTGTGTGGACGAATGTATATACATGTGTATGGGGGTGGGTTGGGCCATTTCTTTCGTCTGTTTCCTTGCGCTGCCTCGCAAACGCGGGAGACAGCGGCAAAAATATATATATATATATATATATACATATATATATATATATATATATATATATATATATATATATATATATATATATATATATATATATATATATATATATATATATATATATATATATATATATATATATATATATATATATATAATCTGGTGGGAAGTACATTGCATTCAGTGACAGAAGTGCCTTGGTTTTTCTGACACGGAGGATTACCCCGGTAAGCCGGGAAGTTGTGGCTGGTGGTGGTAAAGGTGAGGAAGACGGTGAGGATGGTGCCAAGTCTCGCGACGATGGGGACCCACGGGTCTTGCTCACATTAGTGATGATAGTAAGGATGGTTGGAAGATGGGTGATGTTAGAGGCTTCCAGCGATGGGTGATGCTTATGATGCTCTAGATGATGCCACTGGACGAGATGATGGTGGAGGCACGGATGCTGCTGTTATCTGGGCTAGTCATGCTGCTCGAACCCACGATGACAGTAAAGCCTTTATAACCAGAGTGCCTTTATAACCAGAGTGCCTTTATAGCCAGAGTACCTTTATAACCAGAATGCCTTCATAACCAGAGTGCCTTTATAACCAGAGTGACTTTATAACCAGAATGCCTTCATAACCAGAGTACCTTTATAACCAGAGTGACTTTATAACCAGAGTGACTTTATAACCAGAATGCCTTCATAACCAGAGTGCCTTTATAACCAGAGTGACTTTATAACCAGAATGCCTTCATAACCAGAGTACCTTTATAACCAGAATGCCTTCATAACCAGAGTACCTTTATAACCAGAGTGACTTTATAACCAGAGTGACTTTATAACCAGAGTGACTTTATAACCAGAGTGACTTTATAACCAGAATGCCTTCATAACCAGAGTACCTTTATAACCAGAGTACCTTTATAACCAGAGTACCTTTATAACCAGAGTGACTTTATAACCAGAGTGACTTTATAACCAGAATGCCTTCATAACCAGAGTGCCTTTATAGCCAGAGTACCTTTATAACCAGAGTGACTTTATAACCAGAGTGACTTTATGACCAGAATGACTTTATAACCAGAGTACCTTTACAACCAGAGTGCCTCCATAACCAAAGTGCCGAGGCACCTGGGTTCGATGATGATAGTGGCGTGGTGAAGAGCTTATTTGCCTAGCCTCTCGTGAGGCTCCTTTGTCAGGAAATTAAGAGATTAGGGAATTCTACTGGTTCCTCTTGATGAACACTGCAGCCAAGGGTTATGTTCACCGTTAGAAAGGTAGAGGCAAATGGGGAGAATGATTTCAGAAACATTTGCCTAGTGGTGGTTGGTAGCATACAGTCTTCCAAGAAATATGATGACTTTACGAATTTTCGTTGTCAACACCAAAGAAACAGTCAGGATTGTGTATACAGCTGCGAGACATATACGTACCCCTCAGGGAAGTTTAAACAATGGGAATTGTTATTTTGAAGAAATATGACCTTGTAATGCTCAAGTTCGATAACACAAACAAGACGGCACCGGAACGAGACTCAACGAAGAAAACAAGCAGTGCTTCGCAGTGACTTCGAGAACGTGAATTGGGAAATTGAGTTCCACAGATCATTACTATGGAAGATTCCCTGGAATCTACAATGAAGGAGCTATAGTATGATTACCTTCAGCCGGAAGGAGAGAGAGAGAGAGAGAGAGAGAGAGAGAGAGAGAGAGAGAGAGAGAGAGAGAGAGAGAGAGAGAGAGAGAGAGAGAGAGAGAGAGTAGAGAGGGTCTAGAGGAAGGCAAAGAAGATGGTAACAGGATCAAGAGGGCGCCTTAGTTACAGGGAAAGGCTAGAAGCTTTAAAATTGCCCATCTTGGAGAAGAAGAGTCGAGGATGACCTGATCTCAAGTTTGTAAAACAGATCGACAACCTTGCCCAGCTCAGGGCTCAGACCCGCAGGAAACAGACAGAAGCTCAGAGGCAGCTATATCCGACAAAGACCCTTTGTGATCTGTTATCCTTTCTCGCTACCGCTCACAGAACGAGCATGGGGTACACAATAAAGTAGCCGGGGATACCGGCACAAATCAAATCAACCCTCTGACGCTGCGCCCACCTGGTACGATACCATCCAGACATTCCATGCCCTCTTATGGCTATGGAAAAGGGTCGAAGAAGAGGAAAGTGATCGCAGCACTGATCATGATTGGATATGACTTCGCATGGGAGATAGGTATCCCACTTTTGCAGAACAAATGTGCCAGTACATCATATGAGAGACCCGACAGCCATAGCCTCGCCCGCTACCTCTTGAGGTGTTCATTCACACAACGCTTCCCTGACTCCTGCTGGACCGCTACTCCACGGCCCCTAGATGGAGATCTTATGTTACTCCTCACATCAGCCACGCATTTTATACGTGATATTGGCGCTTTTCTGAAGAAACTTCCTTCTTTCTTGAAGCTTTAGACAACACTTTTAGACACGTTATGTATCTATTGTATATATGTGAAGCTACGTATGTTCTATCGTATTGGTTGTACACATACTTTATCAAATAATTCTGACACCTATGACATTTGGTACATCAGGCGTACCGTGTGACAGTTCTAGGATCCAATTCCTTATATTTTTACTGAAGAAAAGGCTGAAACTGAGAACTGATGACAGATTGGCGACATCCTGACAGTTCTTCGAGAGATGAGGGGACAGCAACTAGAAGACTTAACATGAAATTAAGCAAGGAGCTTGTTAGAAAGGATGTAAAGAATTATCTTTATAGTATATAAAGAACGAATAAATGGAATAAGATGGCAGGAAACATGGCTCATGAAGAAGGCGTACGTAAATCTAAGAAGTTGTAAGAGAGTAGAGAATGTCAAGAGATGGGGCCCCACGAGTGTAAAACTTCCTTATTGTACAGTATGAATAGATAATTAGAAATGATTACACACATGATGAGGTGGTAACATATCACATTAAAAGGTACAGTAACAAGCTGACGTACTAGTTTATGGAGAGAAACTATACTTTATATACTTTTTGTTAGAGTCAAAATTTGAGACTTGCTGGTGCTGTTGTTAAGTTCTGACTTATAACTAAGTGCAATTTTAAGTTCAGATGTATAGATGTTACGGTAAGTCTCACTTGTACATTTTACTGTAACTTTTGATTTATGGATGTTATCGTAAAGTCTGATTATTAGGCGGTCTTGTAAGTTCAGATATATCGATGCTTCTTTAATGTTCTGGTGTACAGGTGCTTTGTTCGTAAGTTCAGACTGATACTTCTTATTGTAAATTCTAGATATACGTAGTATGGTCATAACCTCAAATATCTTTGGATGTTATCATTTCTCATTAAGATCTGGGATATGTTACTATCTTAATATGTTATTCATGTTAGCCATCTTTACTATTTTTTTCTTGGATGAGCACATCATCTTAATCCTTCCAGATGTATCAGTCTAGACGTAACTTTAGGTATGGGTTGATCAAACTTTGAATATTTCATTCGAATTTATGAATTTCTTCATTATTTGCTATGGCCTGGATATATATATATATATATATATATATATATATATATATATATATATATATATATATATATATATATATATATATATATATATATATATATATATATATATATATATATTTTTTTTTTTTTTTTTTTTTTTTTTTTTTATACTTTGTCGCTGTCTCCCGCGTTTGCGAGGTAGTGCAAGGAAACAGACGAAAGAAATGGCCCAACCCCCCCCCATACACATATACATACACACGTCCACACACGCAAATATACATACCTACACAGCTTTCCATGGTTTACCCCAGACGCTTCACATGCCTTGCTTCAATCCACTGACAGCACGTCAACCCCTGTATACCACATGACTCCAATTTACTCTATTTCTTGCCCTCCTTTCACCCTCCTGCATGTTCAGGCCCCGATCACACAAAATCTTTTTCACTCCATCTTTCCACCTCCAATTTGGTCTCCCTCTTCTCCTCGTTCCCTCCACCTCCGACACATATATCCTCTTGGTCAATCTCTCCTCACTCATTCTCTCCATGTGCCCAAACCATTTCAAAACACCCTCTTCTGCTCTCTCAACCACGCTCTTTTTATTTCCACACATCTCTCTTACCCTTACGTTACTTACTCGATCAAACCACCTCACACCACACATTGTCCTCAAACATCTCATTTCCAGCACATCCATCCTCCTGCGCACATCTCTATCCATAGCCCACGCCTCGCAACCATACAACATTGTTGGAACCACTATTCCCTCAAACATACCCATTTTTGCTTTCCGAGATAATGTTCTCGACTTCCACACATTTTTCAAGGCTCCCAAAATTTTCGCCCCCTCCCCCACCCTATGATCCACTTCCGCTTCCATGGTTCCATCCGCTGACAGATCCACTCCCAGATATCTAAAACACTTCACTTCCTCCAGTTTTTCTCCATTCAAACTCACCTCCCAATTGACTTGACCCTCACCCCTACTGTACCTAATAACCTTGCTCTTATTCACATTTACTCTCAACTTTCTTCTTCCACACACTTTACCAAACTCAGTCACCAGCTTCTGCAGTTTCTCACATGAATCAACCACCAGCGCTGTATCATCAGCGAACAACAACTGACTCGCTTCCCAAGCTCTCTCATCCCCAACAGACTTCATACTTGCCCCTCTTTCCAGGACTCTTGCATTTACCTCCCTTACAACCCCATCCATAAACAAATTAAACAACCATGGAGACATCACACACCCCTGCCGCAAACCTACATTCACTGAGAACCAATCATTTTCCTCTCTTCCTACACGTACACATGCCTTACATCCTCGATAAAAACTTTTCACTGCTTCTAACAACTTGCCTCCCACACCATATATTCTTAATACCTTCCACAGAGCATCTCTATCAACTCTATCATATGCCTTCTCCAGATCCATAAATGCTACATACAAATCCATTTGCTTTTCTAAGTATTTCTCACATACATTCTTCAAAGCAAACACCTGATCCACACATCCTCTACCACTTCTGAAACCGCACTGCTCTTCCCCAATCTGATGCTCTGTACATGCCTTCCATATAATTTACCAGGAATACTCAACAAACTTATACCTCTGTAATTTGAGCACTCACTCTTATCCCCTTTGCCTTTGTACAATGGCACTATGCACGCATTCCGCCAATCCTCAGGCACCTCACCATGAGTCATACATACATTAAATAACCTTACCAACCAGTCAACAATACAGTCACCCCCTTTTTTAATAAATTCCACTGCAATACCATCCAAACCTGCTGCCTTGCCGGCTTTCATCTTCCGCAAAGCTTTTACTACCTCTTCTCTGTTTACCAAATCATTTTCCCTAACCCTCTCACTTTGCACACCACCTCGACCAAAACACCCTATATCTGCCACTCTGTCATCAGACACATTCAACAAACCTTCAAAATACTCATTCCATCTCCTTCTCACATCACCGCTACTTGTTATCACCTCCCCATTTACGCCCTTCACTGAAGTTCCCATTGGCTCCCTTGTCTTACGCACTTTATTTACCTCCTTCCAGAACATCTTTTTATTCTCCCTAAAATTTACTGATAGTCTCTCACCCCAACTCTCATTTGCCCTTTTTTTCGCCTCTTGCACCTTTCTCTTGACCTCCTGTCTCTTTCTTTTATACTTCTCCCACTCAATTGCATTTTTTCCCTGCAAAAATCGTCCAAATGCCTCTCTCTTCTCTTTCACTAATACTCTTACTTCTTCATCCCACCACTCACTACCCTTTCTAAACAGCCCACCTCCCACTCTTCTCATGCCACAAGCATCTTTTGCGCAATCCATCACTGATTCCCTAAATACATCCCATTCCTCCCCCACTCCCCTTACTTCCATTGTTCTCACCTTTTTCCATTCTGTACACAGTCTCTCCTGGTACTTCCCCACACAGGTCTCCTTCCCAAGCTCACTTACTCTCACCACCTTCTTCACCCCAACATTCACTCCTCTTTTCTGAAAACCCATACTAATCTTCAGCTTAGCCTCCACAAGATAATGATCAGACATCCCTCCAGTAGCACCTCTCAGCACATTAACATCCAAAAGTCTCTCTTTCGCACGCCTGTCAATTAACACGTAATCCAATAACGCTCTCTGGCCATCTCTCCTACTTACATAAGTATACTTATGTATATCTCGCTTTTTAAACCAGGTATTCCCAATCATCAGTCCTTTTTCAGCACATAAATCTACAAGCTCTTCATATATATATATATATATATATATATATATATATATATATATATATATATATATATATATATATATATATATATATATATATATATACATGTAGGTTTGCGGCAGGGGTGTGTGATGTCTCCATGGTTGTTTAATTTGTTTATGGATGGGGTTGTTAGGGAGGTGAATGCAAGAGTTTTGGAAAGAGGGGCAAGTATGAAGTCTGTTGTGGATGAGAGAGCTTGGGAAGTGAGTCAGTTGTTGTTCGCCGATGATACAGCGCTGGTGGCTGATTCATGTGAGAAACTGCAGAAGCTGGTGACTGAGTTTGGTAAAGTGTGTGAAACAAGAAAGTTAAGAGTAAATGTGAATCAGAGCAAGGTTATTAGGTACAGTAGGGTTGGGGGTCAAGTCAATTGGGAGGTAAGTTTGAATGGAGAAAAACTGGAGGAAGTGAAGTGTTTTAGATATCTGGGAGTGGATCTGGCAGCGGATGGAACCATGGAAGCGGAAGTGAATCATAGGGTGGGGGAGGGGGCGAAAATCCTGGGAGCTTTGAAGAATGTGTGGAAGTCGAGAACATTATCTCGGAAAGCAAAAATGGGTATGTTTGAAGGAATAGTGGTTCCAACAATGTTGTATGGTTGCGAGGCGTGGGCTATGGATAGAGTTGTGCGGAGGAGGGTGGATGCGCTGGAAATGAGATGTTTGAGGACAGTGTGTGGTGTGCGGTGGTTTGATCGAGTAAGTAATGTAAGGGTAAGAGAGATGTGTGGAAATAAAAAGAGCGTGGTTGAGAGAGCAGAAGAGGGTGTTTTGAAATGGTTTGGGCACATGGAGAGAATGAGTGAGGAAAGATTGACCAAGAGGATATATGTGTCGGAGGTGGAGGGAACGAGGAGAAGTGGGAGACCAAATTGGAGGTGGAAAGATGGAGTGAAAAAGATTTTGTGTGATCGGGGCTTGAATATGCAGGAGGGTGAAAGGAGGGCAAGGAATAGAGTGAATTGGATCGATGTGGTATACCGGGGTTGACGTGCTGTCAGTGGATTGAATCAGGGCATGTGAAGCGTCTGGGGTAAACCATGGAAAGTTGTGTGGGGCCTGAATGTGGGAAGGGAGCTGTGGTTTCGGGCATTATTGCATGACAGCTAGAGACTGAGTGTGAACGAATGGGGCCTTTATTGTCTTTTCCTAGTGCTACCTTGCACACATGAGGGGGGAGGGGGATGGTATTCCATGTGTGGCGAGGTGGCGATGGGAATGGATAAAGGCAGACAGTGTGAATTGTGTGCATGGGTATATATGTATGTGTCTGTGTGTGTATATATATGTGTACATTGAGATGTATAGGTATGTATATTTGCGTGTGTGGACGTGTATGTATATACATTGTGTATGGGGGTGGGTTGGGCCATTTCTTTCGTCTGTTTCCTTGCGCTACCTCGCATACGCGGGAGACAGCGACAAAGCAAAATTATATATATATATATATATATATATATATATATATATATATATATATATATATATATATATATATATATATATATTCTATAGGGTTAAGACCATAGTATTAAGATAATACATTCATGCGGATAAGAATTTCCAAAGTGTAACGCGATATGCTAATGACAGACGTAATTTCAAGAGTTCCACTGATTTAGTTCAGTGGACACTGGCGCGAACCTCATTCACCTTCGAAGAGACATCGAATGCAGTCAACGAGTTATGTACAAGTGTATAAGTCACCTTATGTAGTCACTGAGGTCATTCGAATCGCTCAGTCTAACTTTTGCAGACACGTTGAAGGCAAGGGAGACACTCACAAAGGGAGCATATTTAAACCAACGAGCACATTAAAGGAGACACACTTCAGACAATCAATACACTCCCAAGTGGCAGAAGTTTGAATCATCCATTAAAACTCTTTCTGGAAAGACACACGCTGGCGGGGAACAAAGCCAGGTCAACAAGTCCCACTCACCGAGCAACCACTCACGTCCATTAATCCGGCCCGCTCCCCTGCGGAGTGTATCGTGGCGAGGCTTTGCCTCTCTCATTATGATGGCCCTCTGCACCTACACACACGGTGGTGCGCCTACGTACCAGGCAAGAGCGAAGCCAACCGGCATAATACACACTGTCTGTGTGCGAGGAAGACAGTTGAGGAGGTGTCTGTCTTTTCCGGTGTCTTATAACTCACGTACGCTAAGAGGCTTAAGGGTGTCAAGTAAGTTACACACACACACACACACACACACATACACACACACATACATATACACACACACACACACACACACACACACTCACACACAAACATATATATATATATATATATATATATATATATATATATATATATATATATATATATATATACATTAAATATATATATATATATATATATATATATATATATATATATATATATATATATATATATCATTCATTTATTTTATCTTGCTTTGTCGCTGTCTCCCACGTTTGCGAGGTAGCGCAAGGAAACAGACGAAAGAAATGGCCCAACCCATCCCCATACACATGTATATACATACACATCCACAAACGTAAGTATACATACCCATACATCTCAATGTACACATATATATACACACACAGACACATACATATATACAAATGCACACAATTCACACTGTCTGCCTTTATTCATTCCCATCGCCACCTCGCCACACATGGAATAACATCCCCTACCCCCCTCATGTTTGCGAGGTAGCGCTAGCAAAAGACAACAAAGGCCCCATTCGTTCACACTCAGTCTCTAGCTGTCATACAATAATGCCCGAAACCACAGCTCCCATTCCACATCCAGGCCCCACACAACTTTCCATGGTTTACCCCAGATGATTCACATGCCCTGATTCAATCCATTGACAGCACGCCGACTCCGGTATACCACATCGATCCAATTTACTCTATTCATTGCCCGCCTTTCACCCTCCTGCATGTTCAGGCCCCGAACACTCAAAATCTTTTTCACTCCATTTTTCCACCTCCAATTTGGTCTCCCACTTCTCCTCGTTCCCTCCACCTCCGACACATATATCTTCTTGGTCAGTCTTTCCTCACTCATTCTCTCCATGTGCCCAAACCATTTCAAAACACACTCTTCCGCGCTCTCAACCAAGCTCTTTTTATTTCCACACATCTCTCTTATCCTTACATTACTTACTCGATCAAACCACCTCACACCACATATTGTCCTCAAACATCTCATTTCCAGCACATCCACCCTACGCACAACTCTATCCATAGCCCACGCCTCGCAACCATACAACATTGTTGGAACCACTATTCCTTCAAACATACACATTTTTGCTTTCCGAGATAATGTTCTCGACTTCCACACATTCTTCAAGGCTCCCAGAATTTTCGCCCCCTCCCCACCCTATGATCCACTTCCGTTTGCATGGTTCTATCCGCTGCCAGATCCACTCCCAGATATCTAAAACACTTCACTTCCTCCAGTTTTTCTCCATTCAAACTTGCCTCCCAATTGACTTGACCCTCAACCCTACTGTACCTAATAACCTTGCTCTTATTCACATTTACTCTTAACTTTCTTCTTTCACACACTTTACCAAACTCAGTCACCAGCTTCTGCAGTTTCTCACATGAATCAGCCACCAGCGCTGTATCATCAGCGAACAACAACTGACTCACTTCCCAAGCTCTCTCATCCCCAACAGACTTCATACTTTCCCCTCTTTCCAAAACTCTTGCATTCACCTCCCTAAAAACCACATCCATAAACAAATTAAACAACCATGGAGACATCACACACCCCTGCCGCAAACCTACATTCACTGAGGACCAATCACTTTCCTCTCTTCCTACACGTACACATGCCTTACACCCTCGATAAAAACTTTTCACTGCTTCTAACAACTTGCCTCCCACACCATATATTCTTAATACCTTCCACAGAGCATCTCTATCAACTCTATCATATGCCTTCTCCAGATCCATAAATGCTACATACAAATCCATTTGCTTTTCTAAGTATTTCTCACATACATTCTTCAAAGCAAACACCTGATCCACACATCCTCTACCACTTCTGAAACCACACTGCTCTTCCCCAATCTGATGCTCTGTACATGCCTTCACCCTCTCAATCAATACCCTCCCATATAATTTACCAGGAATACTCAACAAACTTATACCTCTGTAATTTGAGCACTCACTCTTATCCTCTTTGCCTTTGTACAATGGCACTATGCACGCATTCCGCCAATCCTCAGGCACCTCACCATGAGTCATACATACGTTAAATAACCTTACCAACCAGTCAATAATACAGTCACCCCCTTTTTTAATAAACTCCACTGCAATACCATCCAAACCTTCTGCCTTGCCGGCTTTCATCTTCCGCAAAGCTTTTACTACCTCTTCTCTGTTTACCAAATTATTTTCCCTAACCCTCTCACTTTGCACACCACCTCGACCAAAACACCCTATATCTGCCACTCTATCCTCAAACACATTCAAGAAACCTTCAAAATACTCACTCCATCTCCTTCTCACATCACCACTACTTGTTATCACCTCCCCATTTGCGCCCTTCACTGAAGTTCCCATTTGCTCCCTTGTCTTACGCACTTTATTTACCTCCTTCCAGAACATCTTTTTATTCTCCCTAAAATTTAATGATACTCTCTCACCCCAACTCTCATTTGCCCTCTTTTTCACCTCTTGCACCTTTCTCTTAACCTCCTGTCTTTTTCTTTTATACATCTCCCACTCAATTGCATTTATTTCCTGCAAAAATCGTCCAAATGCCTCTCTCTTCTCTTTCACTAATACTCTTACTTCTTCATCCCACCACTCACTACCCTTTCTAATCAACCCACCTCCCACTCTTCTCATGCCATATATATATATATATATATATATATATATATATATATATATATATATATATATATATATATATATATATATATATATATATATATATATATGTATATATATATATATATATATATATATATATATATATATATATATATATATATATATATATATATATATATATATATATATATATATATATACATATATATATATACATATATATGTATATATTCTTAAGAGTTCGCAAGTGCACTTTCGTGTAATAATCATATCATCAGGAGAGAAACAAGAGAGAAATATAATAGTCAGTTGATATACAACGAAGAGACGTAGTTAGTACCCGATTTGGTAAACATGAGATTGTCCAAGACAGACAACGAGTGTGTCAGGAACTTTTCATTTTACAAATTTTATGAAAAATAAAGTTATCCAATTTGTATAAACCATCACTAATATTAACATTAAAATTCTTTGTGTATGTAATGATAGAAGATTCAATGATATTTCTCATGGTAATAGAGTTAGAGTTAATAGCAAATGGCATTACTCCAGTCAAAACAATGATCATAGTTTTTAACGTGATTAAACAAGACATTTAATTCCTGTTCCGTTCTTATACCATATCTATGTTGATTAAGTCTAACTGAAAGATCCTTACCAGTCTGCCCAACATAAAACTGATCACAATTTCTATATGGCCCTTTAGAGATGCACTCAGGAGAATTTTCTGGTGAATTCCTGAATAAGATATTCTTTATAGTATTATTGTTGCTAAAGGCAACATTTACATAAAAGGATTTCTTTGCTAAGTAAAGGGATTTATTAATGAAAAGATCTAGGGTACTTTAGTTTAGATCCAATAGAATATATCTTCTCAAACTCATCATCAATATACTCTGGACTGCAAATACGTAATGCCTTAAGGAACATAGATTGAAATGATGATAAGAAATCATTGTATAGAGTTGAGCCCAAACCTCCCATTGACACCAAGAATATCTTAGTTTTCCCTTTTAATGATAACTTTACTTTTATTCCCATGTTGCTTAAATTCTTTAATGTCAATGTAATTGTATATCAACTGATTGTTATATTTCTCTCTTGTGTCTCTCCTGATAATGTTATTATTACACGAAAGTGCACTTGGAAACTTGTGTTTCATTATCCCCGTGGACTCATAGGAGTATATATATATATATATATATATATATATATATATATATATATATATATATATATATATATATATATATATATATATATATATATATATATATATATATATATATATATATATATATATATATATATATATATATGTAAAGGACTGATGATTGGGAATACCTGGTTTAAAAAGCGAGATATACATAAGTATACTTATGTAAGTAGGAGAGATGGCCAGAGAGCGTTATTGGATTACGTGTTAATTGACAGGCGTGCGAAAGAGAGACTTTTGGATGTCAATGTGCTGAGAGGTGCAACTGGAGGGATGTCTGATCATTATCTTGTGGAGGCTAAGGTGAAGATTAGTATGGGTTTTCAGAAAAGAAGAGTGAATGTTGGGGTGAAGAAGGTGGTGAGAGTAAGTGAGCTTGGGAAGGAGACCTGTGTGAAGAAGTATCAGGAGAGACTGTGTACAGAATGGAAAAAGGTGAGAACAATGGAAGTAAGGGGAGTGGGGGAGGAATGGGATGTATTTAGGGAATCAGTGATGGATTGCGCAAAACATGTTTGTGGCATGAGAAGAGTGGGAGGTGGGCTGTTTAGAAAGGGTAGTGAGTGGTGGGATGAAGAAGTAAGAGTATTAGTGAAAGAGAAGAGAGAGGCATTTGGACGATTTTTGCAGGGAAAAAATGCAATTGAGTGGGAGAAGTATAAAAGAAAGAGACAGGAGGTCAAGAGAAAGGTGCAAGAGGTGAAAAAAAAGGGCAAATGAGAGTTGGGGTGAGAGACTATCAGTAAATTTTAGGGAGAATAAAAAGATGTTCTGGAAGGAGGTAAATAGGGTGCGTAAGACAAGGGAGCAAATGGGAACTTCAGTGAAGGGCGTAAATGGGGAGGTGATAACAAGTAGTGGTGATGTGAGAAGGAGATGGAATGAGTATTTTGAAGGTTTGTTGAATGTGTCTGATGACAAAGTGGCAGATATAGGGTGTTTGGGTCGAGGTGGTGTGCAAAGTGAGAGGGTTAGGGAAAATGATTTGGTAAACAGAGAAGAGGTAGTAAAAGCTTTGCGGAAGATGAAAGCCGGCAAGGCAGCAGGTTTGGATGGTATTGCAGTGGAATTTATTAAAAAAGGGGGTGACTGTATTGTTGACTGGTTGGTAAGGTTATTTAATGTATGTATGACCTCATGGTGAGGTGCCTGAGGATTGGCGGAATGCGTGCATAGTGCCATTGTACAAAGGCAAAGGGGATAAGAGTGAGTGCTCAAATTACAGAGGTATAAGTTTGTTGAGTATTCCTGGTAAATTATATGGGAGGGTATTGATTGAGAGGGTGAAGGCATGTACAGAGCATCAGATTGGGGAAGAGCAGTGTGGTTTCAGAAGTGGTAGAGGATGTGTGGATCAGGTGTTTGCTTTGAAGAATGTATGTGAGAAATACTTAGAAAAGCAAATGGATTTGTATGTAGCATTTATGGATCTGGAGAAGGCATATGATAGAGTTGATAGAGATGCTCTGTGGAAGGTATTAAGAATATATGGTGTGGGAGGCAAGTTGTTAGAAGCAGTGAAAAGTTTTTATCGAGGATGTAAGG